>NC_088931.1:8392500-8685000 GCF_038396675.1 Hydra vulgaris
ATAACTGAAAAACCCATTATAAATTAGAGAAGATAAGAATGATTTCCTAACTTAAAAAAAACTCAAAATCACTTAACTCCTGATACACAACACATTTTCCATTACCAAACAGAAAATTCGATAGAAGTAGACCCTTTAATACTTTTTAACCTGAAATATAATAGATTTGATTATAAGTTATAATGAAAAGAAAGTTATGTGTTAGCGTAACTATCTGGTAATGGCATATGCCATTTGCCTAGAGTGTACTGATTTATTGTAACTAAACACTTACATCTCTCAATCCATGCAAGCAAAAGTCTGTCTTTCTGGGTAGAAACAATGTATAGCCATCATTATGATTAACATTAATTGTCATGAGCCAGGCAATTTGCTTATGTCAAATAGTAAATGAGCTTTGGTTTCCCATAGCTCGTTGCAACCAGGTCAACCCTGGTTGTTGGATATCGGTAACTAACCGACTACCTAAAATTACATTTCTATATACATATATGTATATACATATATGTATACATAAAAAGAAATTAAATAATAATAAATCTTTTCATTATCTTAAAAAAAGGGGAGGGTAGAGAATATGATATACATTAGGCACTGTAAAATTTATTATAAAAAACAAAGATTAACCTACTATCTGTAAATAATATCTGTTAATGCAAGTTTATAAGACATACTATTATTTAAAATAACATATACCTTATTACACATTTCTATTATGTTATCACCATATCACCACTTATTATGTATGCAGAAAGTTAATATTTGCTCACTTCATACTCAACATCATCATCTTCATTCTCTTTTGGTTTCCAATAAGAAACTATATATACATCACTTTTCTTCTTTTTAATGCCAAAAATTCTGCCTTAAAATACATGCTGGGTGTTAGTTGCATTATCAAACCACACGTGGCAAATACTTTTTTCAATAGAAGCTCCAATAAGAATTTCTTCAATATCTAAGGCCTCATTATTTTCTAGGTCGAGAAAAATTTCTTTTACCTGATGAGGCATGCAATTTTTTAATTTTTTTTTTACATTTCTACGTTCTTTGTTTCCTTTTTTCTGAATTTTATCTGCCATTTGTTTTATCAATTCTAACTTCAGATCATTATGACATTGCATATTTGTAAACCACTTTTTTCTGGCATTAGAGATAGCCCATAATATCAACTTGTTTTGAATATCATTTGGCTTTTCGCATAGCAGAGCAGTTGTTTTATTTTTGCAAGCACGAAGTTTTGAAGAAAGAAAACAAAGAGTGGCATTTGGAGCTTTGTGCTTTGCAGCGCTTAACATACCCATAAGTTCTTCTGAATCAATGTTGTGAAGCCTAGCTGACTTAGTCTGGTCTTTAAGGTGATCATTAGAACTCATTTCAAATTGCCGCTTATACTGCCTGTCAATGACGCTAATAACTGCATTAAGGCAGTCAGCTAATGCTTTACTCATTTCATCAGTTACTGGGCAAAAGCTGATTATTGAATCAAAAACTACATCTTCAATATCATTACCAAAGAACTCAGTTTTTCGTTTAAGTAGAGATAAAGGATTCTTGCTGCTCTCAATAAGAGTGTTCCGAACATCTTTTACTACCTGAATGCCAGATATGTAGTCAAGTCCCGTACCTGGTGCAATATAAAATTTTGTCATCCAAGGACCAGAAAGTAGCTTTCCAATTAAAGCTAAAACACACAACTCACGGATACCTAAGGTGAAAAAGTTAATTAGCAACAAAGAATAATCTTTGTTTATAATAGTCTTTACTCCCCGTTAATCTTGCAAGTGTCTATTTGTAATTTGTATTTGTAACTATATTTGTAGTTAATTCTATAGCCTATAATATTGTGTAGCACTTTATCAAATGAACTGAACAGGTATAAAAAAGAAAAAAGATACCTGTTTCAGATGTAAAGTCTTGAAATAAACTATTTCGCAGACCTCCGCATAACGCCAAGCCAGAACACAGAAATATCTTCAATATGGCATAATGATGGATCAAAATACCACATGTGTGAAAAAGCATGTGTAGTCTGTTGCCTCTATAGCGCGGTAGCAATCCTCTGGGCAACTCGTGTTGGTCCAAAAAGGTTACAAAATCTTTTGGATCACCTATGAATATCATAAAAAAGCTCATTTTGGCAATTGCAAGAAGAATGTGAAATAAAAACATGCACTAGTTATAATATCTTATTTTAACTCGAAATTTTATTCAGAAAACTAAATATATTTAAGTAAAAGAATGGTTTAGATTAGTTAGAGTACCTTTTGCATCCTTATAGCGAAGTTTGTTCAGCTGTATAACAATGTTTGCTGCAATGCAGTCTCTTCCAAAAAGTTTCCCTTTTGAAGTCTCTAATGCTTTAAGTGAAGACTTACAAGAGCTGGTCATTGTGTCTAAGGGGTGAAGGTGACAGTTTAGTTCATTTAATGATTTCTGCCAAACAAGGTTTAACTTTGCGATTGTTGCATGGTTTGTTGCAACTCTGTCACTCATTGTATTTGTTATGTTCCCAATAATAGTGCTTCTTACGTCAGTATATTTGAGCTGATAGAAATCACTATATAACTTAGCGAGATTATCAATAGACTTTGTAATATGACTCTGATAGTCATAAGCTGTACCGCCAGGAAGTTGATCAATAGCTACAACCATACATACTGATTCTGTTGTCAAGTGCACAGCATTTACATGAACACCCTCCTGGGTTGTTGCATCAAACCCAAGTGTCAGATCCTTTGTTGTAAATGCTATCTCAGCAGCCTGTAAGTCTGAAAGCACACCAAGCTCACGCATCATTTGTTCTACAGTTGTACGATGTGGAATTTGACTAAATCGATAGCCAGTATGTTCCCCAATTTTACGGAGCAGAGATGGCACACTTTGTGTAGGAACTTGGCACACAAGCATGTCATATATAAGTCTCCTAATATCTGCTGAGTAGCATTTTTCATTTTTGGTGTTTTGTGTTACTTGCTGAATTTCCTCCAACTCTTCTTGTAAATTCAGAATGTCATTTTGCAGTACAAGAATTGCAGCATTTTTTTCAGCAAGTTGATGGCTTAACATTGCTTTTTGATAAGAAAATTTTCTTTGCGTGGATGTCAACTGTTGTTTCAAACAAAAAATATGATTTTGAAGTTTTTTTAACTGTAAATTTAAAAACTTTTCTTTTAATTTTTTTCTAAGTTGAGAAATTAACTTTTCCTTACGAGTAATAACTTGATTTAGATATTTAAATCTGTATGCTCTAGCCTTTGTCTTATCTTTTAAACCTTTAATATCCTCTTTATGCTTTCTCTTCTTAATTGCCATTTCGTTTGCCAAAATGGTTAATCTCTTTCTCATAACCTTTTTTCTGGGACTCAACTGGTCAGCTCTCAAACTGGATAGTGGTTCATGAGAAGAGGTTTTTAAAGTAGATAAAGGAGATAAGTGATCACTATTTGATACAGATGAAACACTGATTTGTTGTGAAGATAATGAAGAACATGTAGGAAAGTCAATTGAGGTTGCATTCGATTGCGATGTTTGTGCCACAGCAGATCTTGTTATTTGGTATGCAAAGAGCATGTTGCAGATGTCAACAAATGGTTTCGAATTTCGTGAAAAATGGTTTACAAAGACTTTCGATGTTCTAACTAGTTGCTGAATCTGACTTATACAAATTTTGATGTTAAAATACTTACCGATTAGTTCTACAGTTACTTTATATGAATCGTTGTTAGTTGCAAATATATGCAGTACATGTCCATTTCTACAGCCAATATTTAAATGAGCTGGTATTGGAAAATTACAAGCTAAATAAGTTTTAGCTTTACCATAAAAAAGATTTGTTTTCTTGTGAGGTCCCATGATGCACTAAATTAAATTCAACAATCATAATACTACTATTTAATTGGGTCGGCTATTAATCATAATTAAATAATTTAAAAAATCGCCATTAATCTATAAAAATTTTTTTAAATATACGTATAATTTTTATATATCATATATAGCTTAAGGTGGCTATATGGTAAATTATGGGTATGGAAAAAGCTGAGAAAATGCTGTTTTATGTTTTTAATGAATTTTATGCAGAATCATCGTAAAATAGTGTTATACAATTTTAATTTTAGCAATTTAAATTTTATTTGGCAGAATTTTGCCTTTGCACTAATTTTGGTGGGTGAAAAGAGTTAGTTATCAAAAAAAAAATTAATATATAACCACCTTAATACTTGTTAGTTTTTGTGTACATCATTTAACAATTTTAAAAAGAGAAAACCCAAATACCCTTAGTAGTAAAAGGCTATAAATAAAATATATTATTATAATGAATAAAAAAATCAAAAATACTGAATTCTCCACTGTCAAAAACCGCCCCTCCCCCTAACACTATGTAACGGAAGTGGAAATACATACCTCCACTGCGCGGAACAATAGGGCATGTGGTCATGAATATTTTTTGATGAAATTTGGCAGGCACATAGAAAATAGATGTATACAGTTGCCTTAAAAATTTTAAATATGTACCAACATGCCTTCAATATTAACGCACCTCCGGAACAGAAACAAAATTTTAAAAACGAATGAAAACCACTGGTAACTGTAAAAAAAACTACAGAATTTATAACAAAAAGCAACAGTAACAATAGCAGAAACAGTTTTATAAAGTGTAACAGTAACAAAAACACTCAAAGAGGTGGAAATGGTACCTCCACTGGGTCGAAAAATACGGTATTTGGTCATGAAATATTTTTTAATGAAATTTGGCAGGCACATAGAAAATAGATCTATACAGTTGACTGGAAAATTTCAAATGTGTACCAACATGCCTTCGATATCAATGCAGTGCCAGAACAGGAACGAAATTTTAAATAGCAATAAAAAAACTGAAAAATTTATTACACGTAAAAAAAAACCATAATTTATTCAAGATAAAACATTCTACTTTTTTAATAAAGTCTAAGCTGATATAAAATTCTAAAAAAAAAGACAAATAAATACATCTTTACCACACCGACTTCGAGCACGCTTTGAAAAAAAAGGTCACAAATTTTTACTTTGAAATCGGTGCCGTAAAAAGCCAGATACGCAACCTACATATATATATATATATACATATATATATATATGTATATATATATATATATATATATATATATATATATATATATATATATATATATATATATATATATATATACATATGCGTTCAATTTTAACGGTTCTTGGTGACGAGACAAGTTTTGGAGCTCTATTTTTTTATTTTTTTATTTAACGGCATCTTTATTTGTAGTTTTTTTTTATATTACATGTATAAGGTTTACAATTAAAATGATAAATAATAATAATAAGTTATGGCAAAAAAAAAAGAGAAAAAAATTTATTTAAAGTAAAACTTTTAGTTGCACCTGATGAATATACCAACGGTATCCGTTGATAAATATTTAAAGATTCCGTGCTATGGTTTTTTCAAAATATATTTCATCGACTTTTTTATACTAAATTATAATAATTATACAAAATTATAATAATTTTTATACTGAATTGTAATAATATTTTTACGATTCTATTTAAAAAACGCTTTAAAGGGGAGCGTCGAGGCTTTTTCATTTTGCAATTGTTAAAATAGACTTTTAATAATCTTTAAAATCAAAAATACTGACTTGCTTTGATCGTTTTTAAAGTCGCTTATTTTTAAAAGCTATTTTGTAAAAGTTATAAATACGCAAGAAAACATCGAAATCAAATATTTAAGCAATTTGTTTACATCTTGCGTTTGACGTTCAAGCGCAAACGTATTAAAACGCAAGATGTATACAAAAACTGAAATATAAAGAAGCGAGAAAAACACTTTAAAATGTTTTAAACCATTTTATAGAATAATTTTACGATGAACAACAAAAAGAATAGCAAGGATTGTGCAATTAAAAGTAGTAATTATTACAACAATAATGAAGAACTCTTTAGAGAAGATACATTAAAGGGAGACAGTTTTCTAAACTTTAATATAAGTTATAAAGGAGATTTATTTAGTTTTGAATTTCCTTTTCTGTGCGACAAAACGTTAATTTTGCAAGAGATAAAAGCAAAAACTGGAGTTAAGAGAACATTTTGTCTACAAACAGTTTCATCTCACTCAAAAGATACCATTTTTGAAAAAAATAAAGGAGTTATACTAAACTGCATTAAATACGATACAGAAAATATATGCAGTGGAACATCTTTTAAAACTAATACCTTGCAAAGCCAGCAGGTTTCTTTACATTCATCCAACTTATCAACATTGATATTGCAAGAGCATTGCGGGAAAACCCTAATATTAATAGATGAAAATGGAGAAGGCGCAGAAGCTCAGAAAGTTGATTCTGTGTTGACTCATAATAGAAAGTCAATTGAAAGTAGACTGAGGCCACTGGATTGTCCACCGTAATTTTGTATATGTCTATTGTGATATATTTTGTAATATAATTATTTTGTGTAACAAATTATTATAGTGGACATATATGTACTAACTATATATATATATAAATATATATATATAGATAAAAGTTAGATAAGTGTTTTTTACTAATTAATTATATATAAATATATATATATATATATATATATATATATATATATATATATATATATATATATATATATAATATATATATATATATATATATATATATATATATATATATATATATATATATATATATATATATATATATATATATATATATTTCCACTGTAATATTTAGTTACTTAAGATTATCGTAATATCAAAACCTATTTTGAAACATAAAAAACAAAATGTGAATTTTTTATTGTTTTTAACCTATTAGCCATCTTAAAGAAGTATATTGTTTGTTTTATTACTTCAGCAATATGCAATAAATATATAATTAATTAACTAAAATAAAAGTAAAATAGAGGTACATGAATATATAAAATTAGGAATACTTTAAATACTTTAAAAAAAAAATCACATTATTTTCACTATTTTTTTTAATAGAGTAGATTTATGTGGTGATACTGTTATCACTCAGTATAGTTCAAATCAGTATAGTTAGCGTAAATTTATATGCATTAATTAACGGCTCTTATCTAATTTAAACGCTATTAAATTTTTTGCTTTGTTAAAACATTATTATCACGCTTGAATAAATCTGTGGCGAATTTTTATCCTAAAATAATAAAATTTAATTTTTCATAAAGAAAATTATGTAAACTAGAAATCCTTTTCATTTTTGTTTGAAAAACAATTCATAGAAACATTTAGTTTTGACTTTATTTCAAAATACCATTTTTGTGTAATATGAGCATGCTCAAATTACTTAGTGTTTTTCATTGCTGTTTAAAGTGCCTAAAATTGCAGTGGTTTTAATTACTTTTTAAATAAAAACAAAATATAGTAAAAATTCTTAATATTTTATCGATACTTAGTATCCTTTTGTAATTTAAATTCAAAAAATTTGTAACTTTATTGCTTAAAAGATTGAGCAATGATATATATGTATATACAAGTCCAAGTTGCGGGATTTAATTGGACGAAAAGTGAAGCTACATTTTTTGTTTCCAAATTTAATCTGCCGTTTGTAAAAAGGGCAAAATATTATAATTAATGTTGTGGAAGCCATTTCTAATAAGGGAAAAAGTGGCTTTACTTTTCGGATCGAAATTAGACATCTGGTGTATATATAATTTTTTTTTTTTTTTTTTTAAACATCTTTACTTCCAACACGGCTGCAAGCAACCACTAATTAAAGTTGGAAGTTACTGAAAGAGAAAAGATGAAGATTGTAGAGCAAGATGACGATTGACGGACGACTTAAAGGATTGCAAATTATAGGAATCAGGAAAGCAAGATGAAGGAAGCGAATTCCAAAGAGCTGATGTTGGACAAAAAAAACTAGACGAATAAGCGTTTTAGAAGCACTTAGAACCAGTCACAGAAATGGGATGAGACTTAATTGAATGACGAGTAACACGAGAATGAATTTTAGTAGATGGCACAAGAGACATCACCGTTCATAAATATAGGAAGATCTAACTTATTGTGGTAACAATTGGCTGAAAAAAAAAGTTCTATCTGTATTGAAGTTCACCAGCCACTGTGAGCCCCATGCTGTAGCAGAAGAGAGATCCTTTTCAAGCTCAAATGTCCCCTCCAACCAATCAGAGAGTGTTGGTTTCCTATCACGACAAGAATAAATGGTAGTATCATCAGCAAACAATGCCACCTTAGATGTGAGAATATCTGGAAGATCGTTAATGTAAATTAAAAAGAGTATAGGGCCAAGGATAGAACCTTGTGGAACCCCTGAAGTCACAGAATAAAAAGAAGAGTGCTGTTCATCGAAGACAACTTTTATACTAAGATTGGAAAGGAAGGATTCAATAATCTTAAAGATGTTGCTGGATACACCATAAGAAGAAAGCTTTTGGAGAAGATCAGCATACCAAACTTTATCAAAAGCTTTCGAAATGTCAAGAGCAATGGCCTTAAACTCTCCACCTATATCTAACGCACGATAAAATCTATCGGCTATAACTGTTAGCAAATCAGCTGTAGAACGAGAAGATCGAAATCCATATTGATGGTCAGAAAATAAGTTATTAGATTCAAGATGAGATTTGGTTTGAATTTAATTAAATTGAAAAATTTCGTGCTAATTTTTGTTATAAAATAACAAACTAATTTTTAAACTAATATTGTTTCAATAAAAAGTAATGATAAAACAATCGAGTTTCGGTTTTCAAAATCGAAGTTCAAATCCGTTAAACTTTAAAAAAAGTTAATTAAACTGTTATGAAAGCCGTAAAAAGTTGTAGCTTTAACTTTTAATCGACTTTGAAAACCTTTAAAAGTTGTTTACACTTAATTAAAACGATGTTTGAAGCCGCAAAAAGATGTAAATCAAAATTTTACAGTTATGAAAATCGTATAAATTTGTTTACATAATATTTAACGAATTTGAAAACCTTATAACTTTGTGAATGTTATTTAACACGATTTAAACATTGTAGAACGTCAAACAAATATGTCAAAGACCCATCGCTCGCTGGTTTGGCAGTACTTCCTGAAGAAATACAGGGAGATAAGACCTATGATGTGTACAATATCTGCAAGAAAGACCTAAAAATGAATTCTGGGTCAAATCGACCCTGAGTGGTCATCTGCAATTCAAGGATGAATACATCGAAATGTATCAGAATCAAAAGATACGGGACGAGGCAGAAGCTGCCAAGGAGAACACAGTTGAAGAGGCAGAAGATAAATTGGAAACAGTTGGTAAGTTTGTTAAATAATTGATGTTACGATGCAATGTAGCGAAGTTATACGACTTCATGTCAAATTTATTTGATTTTTTATTGATGTAAACAACGGTATCCGAAGTTAATTCAATGTTAACAAATGTATACAATTTTTTTAGGTCACAGGAAAAGAAAAAGGGTTCTAAAAGGCAGAAAGAATCTGTGCTATCCAACACAGAGCACCACTCAACTTTGTGGTGACATGGAGCTCATGATTTACTTTGCAACTGATAATCAGTTGCATAAACCTTTCTCCACGTGTGACTCTATCCCGTTCCAAAGACTGCTTACCCACTTTGACTCGAGGTTAAAGTTTAAAAGTGGTGCCTGCATGGCTCGCTTCAAGTTACGTTTCCTCTATAGAAATCTGCAGATGGCCATGAAGAGCATGTTTGACAAGAAGCTTTCTCATTGCGACTGAGTTGCAATCAGTACTGACATCTGGACCTCACGCAACAACAATCCATTCATGGCGCCAACCCTTCATTGCATCACCAAGGAGTTTATTCTACGAAAGGTAACTGTTGGAGTTGTTCCATTCCCATGAAAGCACACTGGTCAGAACATTGCTACTCAGTTGGACAACTTGGTTAAAAGTTTTGAGTCACTCAAAATGGTCAAGATGCGGATTGTTGTGTGTGATCAAGCTTCAAATATGAAAGCTGCACTGAGGAAGTCAGAGACTATTGTTGATCTTGAAAGTGGTTCAATCACGTGCATTAACCACAAGCTTAACGTGGCCCAGGAAAGGACTGTCAACAAACAGCCTGATATCAAGGCTGCTATCAATGCATGCAGGACAATCTCCACCAGAGTCCATCACTCTCCTCTTGCTGAAGGGGTGTTGAAAAAGAAGTGCCTCGAGATGAATGGTAATATTTTTAACTTTTTAAATAGATACGAACACAAAGTTTTACAACTTCGTGTCAAATGTTTACAAATATTTTTTAATTTTAAACAAAGTTTTCTTAGAGTTTACTATTTCATGCGAAGTTTCTTTTGAATTTTTATTTTAGTTTTTGTTTCAGTACCCTACAGAAAGATCACTGCTCCTTGTGCTTCCAGATGGAACTCTGTCCAGATCTTCGAAGTGTGCTGTGTGCTCTCCGTGCTGACAAAAGGAATCAACCACATTCCTACGGATGAACAATTTGAGCTGGTTGCAACCATTCTGCCACTCCTGACCACATGCCGAATCATTTCTGAGTCAATCAAAAAAATTCATTAACAAACACGCGGTAAGATAGCAGCTTAAAAATGGCGACATAATTAACCACGTTGAGAAACTATTTAGTTTTTGAATCCATTCTTATCGTAGTAATAATTGCAAAGCATCGAATTGTACTTCAACAGAAAGTACCTAATATATTTATATTGTATTATTAAAATCGCACCTTGTTGATAGCAAATTAAAAAGATTATTATAGCAGTAAAAAAATCAGACAAAGAAAATGTTGACAAAAATGTTCAGCGAATACAAAAAAGAAACTGAAATAATGCTGAAGCAACAAGAAAAAAACTTTGTTGAGATTTTAAGCTCCAATTTAAAAATAATAAATGATCGATTAAGCCAAATTAAAAACAAATCGGCGGAAAGTATAAACAAATTAGAAAAAGAACTTGATGAATTAAAAGATAGTCTTAACTTTCACGAACACTTAATCGACCAAAAAATTAAAACGACATGTAATAACTTAGAGAACGAAAGCCCTATAAAAGATATTAGCGAGGAAAATAGGATATTAGAAGATCGATCAAGATGAAATAACCTTAGAATAGAAGGTATTACCGAAAGTATAAACGAAACCTGGGATGAGACCGAAGATAATGTTTTAAAACTATTCTCTAATACTTTAAGAGTCAACGAAGTTGAAATTGATAGAGCTCATCGCACAGGTTACAAAAAAGAAGGACGACCGAGAACTATAGTAATAAAACTACTTAGATATAAAGATAAAGTTAAAATTTTAAAAGAAGCTCTTCTCCTAAAGGGACTAAACATCTACATCAATGAAGATTATTCTCGAGAGACAGCAATTTATAAGGAAGAAATTATTTATTGAGGCAAAACAAAGAAGAGAAAAGGGAGAAAATGTCGGAATAAGGTACGATAAAATTATTAAACTAAAAAACGTATCTACAAAGAAAGATATAGTTAAGTAAAATTATTAATTTTTATTATCATAAAAGAGATATAGAAATTTAATAACAAAAATGACAAACTTTTGAGATTTTTTATAAGAAAAATACGCTACTTTTGAACAAAAATAATGATCCTGATATAAATCTTTTTGAGGATATTGATTTTGAGTCTTGTTACTGTAATGTTGAGGAAGTTTCTTGTTATATAGACTCAACGCAACCATCATTTACATCATTAACTTTAAACAGAAGTCTGAAAAAAGATTTTGAAAATTTTAAGTCTATGTTACATAACATAAACCTGTGAATTTAAGGTAATATGCCTTATAGAAACTTGGTGTCAAGATGAAGATTCCAATAATTCGAATCTTCAATTGACAGGGTACAAATCAATTCATCAAACCAGAGGTAAAGGTATAGAAACTTGGAGTCAAGATGAAGATTCCAATAATTCGAATCTTCAACTGACAGGGTACAAATCAATTCATCAAACCAGAGGTAAAGGTATGGGCGGCGGTATATGTTTTTTTTATCCACAATACACTGCAATTTAAAAAAGCAGAAAATCTTAGCCATTGTAGTGAAGAATGTGAGTCATTAACCTTAGAACTGATTAATAATAAGAAAAAAGTACAAAACGTTTTTTTAATTGCAATATATAGACCACCTAGTGGTAATATAAAATTGTTTGAAAAGTGGGATCATAAAAACCGATGTAAGTGATCATTTTCCAATCTTTTTTACTTCTAATTCAATAGGCAAAGAAAAAACTGACGGGATATCTAACAAAATAATATATATTAAAAAAAGGGAAATAAATAAAAATAGTATTAAAATATTTCGCGGTCACTTATCGCTAATAAACTGGCAACAACTTATTAATTACAAGACGCAAATAAAGCCTATGAACATTTTATTTGTGAGTTCAGTAATGCTTATTATAAAGTATATCCAAAACAAGAAAAAAGAGTCAAGCTAAATTTACAAAGTCCATGGATTTCACAAGGTCATCTTCCAAGAAAAAACAAATTCTCTACGAAAAATTAAAATAAAACCTACAAAAATGAAAAAATATATACAAGTTATAAAAACCTTTTTGAAAAACTTAAGAAATAAGCTAAAAAAAATTATTATTCAAATCTTTTACAAAATAATATTGGTTATGATAAAAAAACATGGGATGTTATAAAAGAAGTAATAGGAAAGAAAAAGATTGATCCAGGTAATATCCTGCCAAACCATTTAAATATCGATAACAAAAACATTGTTATTAATGATCAAAAAAAGATTGCTGAAAGTTTTAACAATTATTTTACAAACATCGGAAACACACTAGCTAATAAAATAACTCAAAGTAAAAAAATATTTAAATCATATTTAAAAGAAGTGGACTTTGTAATGGACAAGTTTGGCTTATCTTCTGATGAGCTTCGAAACGCATTTAAAACAATACAATTAAAAAAGAGTCCGGGTCTTGATGACATAAGCTCTCATGTGGTTAAAGAGGTTTATGATGCTATTGAATATCCCCTATTGTATATCTTTAATCTCTCATTAAAAAGTGGAGTTTTTCCTGAACACTTAAAATTAGCATGCGTAGTTCCGATATATAAAAGCGGAGATAACTCTACTTTATCAAACTATAGACCTATCTCCGTACTTTCATGCTTCTCGAAAGTACTAGAACGCATAATGTACAACAAACTTTTTTCATACCTCCAAAATCACAATATCCTTTTTAATAACCAATATGGTTTAAAAAAGACCATTCAACTGAACATGCAATAATAAAGTTAACGAAATTTTGAATGCGTTTGACAAAAATCAATATACACTTGGAGTATTTATCGATTTGTCAAAGGCGTTCGATGCAGTGGATCACGAGATCCTTCTATATAAACTTAGTAATTATGGTATAAAAAATAAAAATCTAAAATGGTTTAGATACTATCTAAACATTGTAAACAAGGTTTATATTACAATAAAACTTACACTTCCCTTAAAACCATTACTTGTGGCATTCCGCAGGGATCTATTCTAGGTCCTTTGCTTTTTCTTTTCTATATTAACGACATATTTTTATCTGAATTTATTCTTTTTGCAGATGACACCCAAGCTTTCTACACCCACTCAAATATTAAAAATATTTTTAACACAGTAAATCAGAAGCTTGAAGAGCTAAGCAATTGGTTGAAGGCTAACAAACTCTTCTTGAACATTGAAAAAAGCAAATACATTCTTTTCACAAAACCATCAAAGTCAGACACATTACCATTAAAACTTCCAGATATTTTATTTGACAAAACAATATTAAAAAGAGCATT
This sequence comes from Hydra vulgaris, assembly GCF_038396675.1. Lineage (NCBI taxonomy): Eukaryota > Metazoa > Cnidaria > Hydrozoa > Anthoathecata > Hydridae > Hydra > Hydra vulgaris. Next base: position 8,406,258 of record NC_088931.1, read on the forward strand.
TTCTGTGAAGATTCTAGGAGTGATTCTAGATAAACATGTTAGCTGGAAAGAGTATATCAAGTTGTTAGAAAATAAAATATCTAAAAGCATTAGGATTATGCATAAAACTAAATATATTTTAAATAAAGTATGTCTAAAAATTTTATACTTTACATTTGTTCATAGCTACATTAGCTACTGCAATGTTGGTTGGGCAAGTACTTACCAATCAAAACTAGCCTTAGTCTATAAAAAACAAAAGCAAGCATGTCACATATTCACAAATGGATATGTTAGTGCTAAACAAATAATGAAAGAACTGAGAATTCTTAATATTTATAAACAAAACATCTATATCATCCTTCAGTTTATGTTCAAAGTAAAAAATAATTTGGTCCCAAAAATATTCCATAATTACTTCCAACTTATTGATCATGAATACGAAACAAAACATTCTAAGCAGAACTACTATATTCCAAAAATGTCTTTGAGTCAATCCCAATTCTCAATATCTAGAAGAGGACCACAATTGTGGAACTCATTTCTTACAAATGAGATTAAAACGATAAACTCTTTTCAACATTTTAAATGCGTTGTTAAACAACAGTTACTTGACCTCAACATTACGGTAACAATCTCTTATTTTTTTAAAAACTTTTACACGTCTTGAAATTTTTTATTTTTTTCCATTTACACAATAGCTGGAAATGATTATGGTTATATTTATAAAAATGCATTTAATTGTATTTATATTTATAAAGATACATTTACTTGGCTATTTTACTTATACGAGATCTTATATTTATATATATTTAAATATCTTGTAACTTGTGTTTATCTTACTTTACAATCAATATCAGTTAAATAATTGATATTAATTGTAAAATATAATTGAAATTAACGGGGCAAGACAATAAGACCATCGTCTTCTGCTTGCTCCAGTCAATTTGTTACGTAAACAATTTTGTAAAAAAAATTTATATTGACGAAAAGAAAAAAGAAAAAAAAAATGTCGAGTGATAAGAAAATTACAATGGATAGAGCACTGACAGCCATTGCTCATCTTATGGATAGGTGTGCTTCTCTGAGGGTCAAAGAAATTAAAAAGGATAGTGTCACTGGACTAGGTCCTTTCATGGTTGAGCTCATTGTAGAACTCAAGAAACGATTCCCGAGAAGATGATGTGACATCGTGCCTTGCGCTGTAGGCTGCCTGCTACACCCCTTGTTGAAACGCCAACAACTACACGCTTATGGTGTAAGAGATGAAATTTTTGACAAGTTGAAAGCCAGTCAACAGTCTTACAACAGCAGACTGGATGTCAAACCAGCAAGGTACAATCAATGTCTCAGATGAGATCACACATGAGCTTCTTGAAGATGATGGTGAGACTGAATTCTGGAAGGCAGCAGCAAAGGTAATACCTATTAAGTAAAATATAAAATAAGTTTCTTTAAAACTAGTTAAATATACTTCTATTAATCTTAATACAATCGAACAAACAAAGTTATAAAAATTTTAATTTGAGGATACGATGTCATACGGGGGATAAGGGGCGGTTCAAAGTTAAACTTTTTTTAAATTATTTGATTTTAAACAATTTTAGATTAAAGTAAGGAAAGTTATATAAAGTTTACTAAACTTTTAACTTCCTTTCATTCCTTTTAGACTGTTTCCAATCAATTCAGGCAGATAAATGCTACAGCTGAGGGTCCTCAGATTACCATTGAGTGGGCAAAATTCAGAGAAACAACTGTGATAGATTCGAAGGTTGATGTCCTTAACTTTTGGAGTCACATAGCAGAGACTAACACGGGAGTATTAATGTCTACCAGCATCAAGCGCCTCAAGTGAGCGGGCCTTAAGTGAAGCTGAACAGGTGGTCCACGAAAAGAGATGCAGGTTGTCTCCAAAAACCATTGAGAAATTGGTCTTCATAAACGAGAGCTTCGATTTGTTAAACTCCTTTGGACCTGTTTGGGAATACTGCTCCATGAAACAGCAAATGGCAGCTAGACCTGCTCCAGACAGAGATCAAAATGATGATGATGATGATGACTCAGACTAGAATGATGGTGATGATACTACCTCATTAAAAATGAAATCTGCAGTATTGTTTTAATTATATTTTGATTTTATTATTTATAATATTATAGATATTCTTATTCTTATTATTATTATTATCATTAATATATTATTGTAATTATATTGTAAATTTTGAGGAAAATAAATATCTTGTTGTTGTTGTTGTTGTTGTTGTTGTTGTTGTTGTTGTTGTTGTTGTTGTTGTTGTTGTTGTTGTTGTTGTTGAACTGGAAAGGCAAGACAGACATCATTTGGGCTCCCAAGGCCAAGAATTAGCACAAAAAAATGAGAATGAAAGACTGAAAGTGGACAACTAAATATTTTTTACTAGGAAAGCATGCTAGAATTATTTAGATTAGATAATCGATAATATGCAAATAATTTTTTCGCATGTTTAAGAAATTGGATTTTTGAAATCTAGAATGATTATTAAATAAATGCAAGGGTTTTAGCATATCTTTTGTATATTCTTTATTTCTTTAATGTTACTGTAGTGTATACTTTAAATTTTTATTATTAAGAAATTAGAACTTAGGAGGGCAGAGATTGCTAGCATATACCAAACCAGTTATCACTTTTTTTTTTTAGTAGTTATTTTAGGTGCTCCCAGAAGTCCTTACGGTCTTATCACAGAGCACCTCGGGAGAGCATTTAACAAGAAGTTCACGCCTCCTTCCGTACCAATGTCGCTTGTTGGGCTAGAGCTGGCATCAAACCTCGGACCTCTGGGTTCTGAGCAAGAACTCTAACCACTGCGCCACGGCTGAACTCTAAACCACTGCGCCACGCCAGAACTCTAAACTACTGCGCCACTTCACTTTACTTTATATCGGTGTCTTTAAACCTGAACATAGGTAGCTTCTCATCGATTGCGATTTTTTCCAATGCTAAGAGATCTAGGAGAATAGAAGGGAAGAGCATAATAGTACTAGTACAGTCACATACATGTTTGAAAGCCTTTATTTGAACTAATACAATTTTGAAAACCGTCAAATTAAATTTCATACAACTTTTTACAATTTTGAAAACCGCGAAAATATATTTTATTCGAGGTAATACGATTTTGAAAACCGTTTAATTAAATTCCATACAACTTTTAACGATATCGAAACACGTTCACACACGACTTTTAGTGACGTCGAAGCATCGACTTCGACTTCGAAACACATCGACTTCGATTGTTTTATCTCTGATAAATTCTAATAAAAATAATAAATTTTTTTTTCGTTTCTATTTTTTAACATCACATCACTTTAAAAATAATGGTGCAAAATTAAATAAAAGTAGGACAACTCGGACAACGAAACAATTTATTCCCAGACTCCAATTATTTGGGCACCGCAATAAATACTTGTTAAACATCAAAAGGTCTAAACAATCATATTTACTATGATTGTATAGACTTTTTTTATTATTTATTGTATAGATTTAGATTTTGGAGATTAACGATTTAATTTTGCCTCAAGCCAACTTGGAACAGCCCTGTATGAAATCTCTGAAAATCACAAGCGTAGCGCAAACAAACAAAAAATTTATAACAATACATAACTGAAAGTTTAATTACGTATAAATATTGCTAACTATGAATTTTATAATACTCTAAGAGAGTACACAAAAAATAATATGCGGTAGTTACATTAGTACATTCTATTCTTATTAAATGAACACACAATAGTTGAACATTGAAAAATTTAATTGAATGAAATGATATAAAGATTTTAACATTATTGCTCGACTAAATCAACTTTTAGTCAATTAGTAAGAAACCCTTAGTCGACTGTTCAATTTCTTTAAGTCGACTACTTTTGACTAGTCGACTTTCAGTCGATTTAGTCGAAGTCGATAACGACACTAAAAATAAGACAGACAAATGTTAGCACCCAAAGAATACTTACAATACTAAAAAATAAAACTTTTAGAAAAATTTAAAATTAACAAAGATATACAACAAATATATCACCATACAAAAACAAAATAAATTATTAACTGCAAAGCAAAAAGAATGCGAGCAACAATGAAAAAAAAGCATAAATGCTAATGAGTAAACGAATTTTGTATAGTGGTTGAGTAATAAACATCTCCTTAAGTCTAGTCTATTAACTGGCGTTAAAACTGGCGTTTTGAAACATGAGAAACAAAATGTGTAATGTAACGCGGGGTTACATCGACAGGTGGGTAACATCGACACGTGTTATGTTACATGTTTTTACCAGTCACCTGTTAACTATTGTTTAAGTTATTTTAGCCGACACGGCAGTAATCTGTTGAATGAACAAAAATAGCTATTTTTATCCACATAACTGTAAACATAAATAACGACACAATACCGACACAATAAATAACGACACAATACGACGAACACAAATTAAACTTATTCTTAATTTTTTTAATGTTAAAAAACTTTAGTCATAAGGTAAGTTAAACTATACTATAATATAATTTTAAATGTATTTTTATGATATTATTTCGAAATTGCTAGGCATAAAATGATTTTTTCGTATTTTATGTTTAAAACGCGCATTTCGGTTTTCGTTACCCCATAGGTCTGTCAAAGTTTAATCATAATGTGTTATTATTGTCATTACGCTTTAAGTGTAAATAAATGATTGATTTTTTTTAGAGTTTATGATCACATGATATCATGCCTCGCAACTTCATACAAAAAGTTCAACACTCGGATTGTATGATAAGAAAGTCAGAACAACATTAATTCATTATCTCAAAAAAATGCACTCTAAACAAGTTGAACGCCCAACAATTTTGACAAGACAAGAAGAAACGTTGATTGTTCATACAGTACAAAAACTCGGAGACTGGTTTTTTGGGATAGATTGTTGCAATGCTGCGATAAATAATGTTGTACAAAATTATATAAACAACGTTGTACAATGTTGTACAAGATTACATAAAAAGTAGTGGTAGAGCCTATACCTTCTAGAAAAGCAAGCCAGTAATTTTTAAAAAGAAACTGTAATGCTGTACAAGATTATATAAACAATGTTGTGCAATGTTGTACAAGATTACATAAACAGTAGTGGTAGAGCCTATACCTTCTAGAATGGCAAGCCAGGAATTGATTGGATTCGTGGTTTTAAGGAGAGAAAAACAAACTTACCCGTCGGATTGGACAATCTCTTACTGCTAACCGTGCCTATGCATGCAATGTTAACGTAGTTGATGACTTTTTTAGAAAAACTAGCAGTTATTATTGAGAAAATTTATCTACAGAATAAGCGACTAAATATATTCAATTTAGATGAAACAGGATTTCAAACCGACATAGGCAAGCAGAAAATTCTCTGCAAACAGGAATTAAAGAATTCTCATAAAATGGTTGGTACTTCAACTGAAACAATGTTCTCAGTGCAGGTATGCTGTTTGCAACCGATCAATTTTTATCATACTAGTCTTCACCTTTACAGCACCTGGTGCAGTGGTGGTTGAAGCAATTCTATAATGGCTTTTAAAGCTTGTGTAATTTTTTCACTAAAATGATGAAGAATAAGCAGTGAGAAGTTGTCAACGGCAGAGCCTCAGACATCGAATGTAATTATTAGTGCAAGTTATAACGGATATCAAAATAAGATTACACCGGCAAAATATGTCATGAATAATATAAGCTCCGTACTAATGCAAGTCACAAGCTCAGATAAAATATAGGAAGTTCCGACTACAAAAAAAAACAACTAGAAGCGGTACTTTTGAAACATCTTCGACACACTGTGAAAAGCGACGAAAAAAGAAAACAGATTCAAGAGAAAATTGGATTAAATGAAAGAAATTAACCAAAAAAGCAAACCTAAAAAAAAATAGCTTACTTTTTTATATATTCAAGTAGAAAATATCAGAACTGAATCTATTTGATATCTTTTAAACAACAATTTATTGTTATGTTTTCAGCGCTATTTTACATTTTTTTAAAAGTGGTAGTTTTTAAAAAGAAACTGTAGATTGGTGCTAGTATATATTTCAAATGTTTTCTCTATTTTATTTGTTGAAGTTCCAATTATTATGTTACCTATGTTACTTATAAGGTATTATTAACATCTAAAATTGTTATAATAGGCCTTCTTGGACATGAACTTACATAAGTTAATAAAATCAAGTTTAGCCTTTGCATTGAAAGATTGTTGTTTTATATGTCCACTATGACCCGAAAGTCTGTTATTAAATTAAATCCGTGTCAACATTTATTTCACCAAGTTTACTTCTAGAATAACCAAATCCGACTTGTCCAATTTTTTGGCTTAAAATAAATGCAACCGAAAAAATATTAATAAAAACATGTTTATATTTATCAAATGACAGAAGAAGAGTTGTTGAATTTGATGAGCAAAATGACAATTGGGTGACTCTGGCGCAAGCTTTAGGTGTTAAATTTAAGACAGCAAACAAAATTCAAATTTTATCGGAAGAGGTGGTTCTAAGCCAAAAAAATGGACCAAAATTTAAATTGCAGAAACGATAACATGTATTGAAAGTGATTAAGACAATTTAATATAAACCTCAGCATAATCTCTAATTACTTTTTATTTTATTCATTTGAATTTCATGCTATATTTTGCTATAAAATGCTTTTATATCCGAATATATTGTTGGCTTAGCATAGGAAGAGCCACAAACAGTCATGAAGACTAATCAAAAGTAACGCCCGTTATTGACATGTATGCTTAATAAATATCACTAGAAAACCATTAATGCTTATGTTTTTTTCCACCTGTAATCTCCTATATTGTTTACCACGGTTTTTAGGCATCATTTTTTATCTATTTATAACTAGTAATTGGATAATATAATACAACTTAAAAGTGTCATAAAAGATCATTATCTTGAATTTTACATCAAATGACTTTGATGTAAAATTCAAATGAAACAAGTAGGTAAGTTGTAACGTTTACCTGGTTTTTCTTACTGCAACTGTAAACACTGTTTATTTTTCCTAAATATAACAAGCCTTCTAAAGTCTCATTAACACCATAATTTACAATATGCAGCGTTTTGTCATATTAAAGCTAAATGCGTCGTCTTATTAAAGCTTCTTGTGGTGCCAATATTACTTTTCCACGCACCATTTCAACTTTTTGGGTATTTTTCATTATTCCGGCTTGAAGTACTGTTGCATGATCATTAAATTAATTAGAAGCTATTTTAAGGCTGCTATTCAGTATGTGTGCCCTTAATTGATACGTGATTAAGTAATTTAGTATTTTGCTAGGAATCGTAATTAAATAAACAATAAAACAAAATAATAAAATATTTTGTTTTGGCATTCTATAAAAGTTAATCTGAGTTTTTGATCTGTAATAGGAAAGAAATATTATTCATTGCAAATAGATTAATTACTCATAGTTTTTTTTATAATAATCTATTTGGCTGAACCGGTTCTTTTATAATAACCTCAAACTTAATACATGCGTAATTTTCATATATATAAATTATAGTTTTCATATAATAAATTTATATTCATTGACAGATTTTTCCCTCTATTTGTTTAACGATTTCACTTCCGACAAAACTGAACGTTGATGTGCATATCAAAAATCATTTTTGAAACTTGGGCTCAACTCTAGTGCATGGATCATTACAAGTACAAAGTTATGTTGAACTGCTTGATATAAAATTAGAGTTGTTTAAATCAAATTTATGCGAGCATGTAATGCAACGGACGGCGCCCGTGGAAGAAAATAAATAGAATATGCCTTAACCAAAACCCTTCGTCGATTTATATACAACTTACTGCGCCAACTCTTATTTAAGTCAGTTGATGTCACTTATTTCACACTGAATATATTTGTACACTATTAATAAATTGACAATTAACACTAAAAGTTAAATTAAAAATAAGAAACTAAAAATAAGAAATTAAACAAGTGGCAAAATTTCAAATAAAAGAATTTTATACAGAAAGACTTATAATTTTCTTATAAAAAATGACAAAGAAATTTTGTTCAATGTTTTTTTTGCATATTAAATTAAATAATTGATTTTTGTTTTATAACCATAGTTATTCCTAACATAAAACCAATTAGTTACTATTAAACCAAAGTTTAAATATTTTTTATACAGGTAGCTGTGGATAACAAGAAGTCATAACCCTTCGTATTTACCGTTATTTCCGCGGTTAAACGTACTATAAAAATACAAAAGTAGACGAGACAAAATTATGAATTTTTTAATTATCTAAAATAAACCGCGCTATAACATCACCATCTTCGTTTTAGAATTACAATATTTCATTTAAAGTAATTAAATATGTTCCCAATAATTTTATGAGGTATTCATGAACATTCTCATAAATTTGGCATCTAATTTATTTTTATCCGAAACTTTTATTTTTAAACTAGAAAGTAACTGGCGAAACGCCATATTGTTAGGCTCAAGTAATATCAGTTTTTTAACATCTTTTTCAGCATTATCAATATCTTCACACGACAAATGTGCAGTTGCTCTCCTATATAAACATTTCACATTGTCGGGTTCTAACTCCAAACCTTTGTTACAATTAATTATAACACGGTCATATTGCTTTAACTTCAGCTGACATGCTGCTAGATTTGAGTAACATGTTACTTTCAATTTTCGTACTTCTTCTTCGAATTCAGATGTCTGCAGAACAATTGGAATAACATCGCGTATTGAACTTATGTAATATTCACCAGCAGATTTAAAATCTTGATTCTATTAAAACAAAACGTTAAAACCATTTATTCAAAAACTAATTGTAAAAAGTTGACATAATTCACACATTCTAGAAACTGTATAAAATCCTTTAAGAAATCGACTTAATAGAGAAAATAGTGTCGCTTATTTAGATCTACAAAACCTAAGTTGATCTATAAAGAAAATATATCTAATAAAAAGTGGAACGTATATAGTCTTTCCTCTCAAAGAATATAAATGAATAGTTCATTCAAAAACTCTTTATACCAAAAATCGCGTTATTTTTAACACACCCATCTCATCTTAGGCAGCCAGTTTCTTAAGATAAGCTTTTTTTAATGGAACTCAAAAAGAATTCAAAATAACAAAAAAATAATCACAAAAAAAAAATTAAATAAAATCATTTCTTTATGGACTATACTAAAGTAAAAAGTAATTATCTCAACCAAAAAAAAACAATAAACCTTTCCTATCTCTAAAAAAGTTTGTGATTTTTTGAAAAAGCTTTCGCTCTTGAAATACCAATATAAAGCTTCGTGGAAAATAACTTTTAAAAAAAGTGCTTTTCTCAATAAAGAGTTGTATCTCATCTTGAGCGTCTCAGAACATATCATCTTAAGCAACATCACCGAGTACCATTATAATTTAAATACCATGACAACAGCTTATGTATTATATCATATCACTCATGGAATTAGCAGTAGACAAGCATAAAATATTGAGGATATAATAAATTTTTGATGATATTGTTTCGTTCTGACGTAATTTTAAAATATTGAATAATAAAAAATTATAACAGAGATGGTAAATTTTTTTAACAATAAAACTTGTATGAATATAATTGACACTAAGCTCAAAATTTTAACTTACAACACCAAACAAACCGAACATTTTTAAGAAAACTGATTATAAAGTTTAAACGTTGTCAGTATGTTAAACATCAAACATTTATAGATATAATTTACAACGAAGATCTTCTCAGTGTCCTGTTAGGGTTAGGACTCATCCTCGTTTTAATTTTTACACAGAGGAAATGAATAACTCGGGTGCTAAAATGAGCTAAAATGTTTCATAAAAAATAATCAACTCATGAGTAAAGAAGAGCTGATATTTTTCACTGCAAAGGACATTTCTGCGAATTTTTACCGCAGCTGCAACATTTTCAAAACTTTGTCTTCAATCTCAAGTCGGCGGACTGAATAACATAAGTCAAAAATTCAATTTTTGCTAATAATCTTGACTGTTTTCATCAATACATAACGGTTTTATTTAATTAAAAAAGGCTTTTTTATTTAATATGATATATGACTAATTTTATTTACATATAAAATATGACTAATTTAAATTAATTAAGTTGACATTTATTGCATTTTTTTGTTTTTCCTGTAAAGTTATGACTTTTGGCTATGAGCTTTATCTGCCCACCCTAGAAATATCAAATGTATAAATATCTCCTCTAATGTTATTTATTCATTTTCAACTAAACAAAATCTTGATTTAGCTTCAGCAACAGTGATTAGGCCCGGTGAATAAAAAAAACAACTGCTTTTACTCAGAGTTTTTGGAATAATTGTTCAGCTTTATGTGAACGAAAATTTGACCAAAATTGCTCAAATATTTATTTTTGTTAAGTTAAGCAATTTACTCCAAAAACGCTGAGTAATTGCTCAGCTTTACGTGAATAAAAATTTAAGCAAAATTGCTGAAGTTTTTATTCACTTAAGCTGACCAATTACTAAGTAAAAGAAATTGCTTTTTTTTGTTCATCTGGCCTATTGGCTGTTGGTAAATTTAAGCACATATAAAGTTATTAAAATAATTGAGGAAACTAAATTATTTATTGAAAAATCACAAAAACACAATCATGTTTCTAAAAAGTTTTAATGATTCTTTATTTAGATATTTAGATTTTTTTTTAATTGTTATTTTTTTCTATTATTACATTTTTGTTTTACCTTATTTTCTGCTTTTCTATTTTACTACTTGTAAAAAGTAGTTCTAAAATAATTTTTGTCTAAATTTATACAAATTGCATAAATTTATTTATATTGCATAAATTTATTTACATTTAAATTTATACAAATTGCATACCAATAACGTACTTTATATTGTTCTTTAGCCTGCTCATTTTTTGCATAAGCATCATTGATCCTTTGAGCTGGTGTTCTTTTCCACAGTTCTATAGCCATTAAATCTGAAATGTAATAAAATTTGATAAAACATTTTGCTAACAACCATTATAATAATCATGCATAATTATACAAAATAGAATAATTTCCAACAAAGAAATGCAAAACATCCGGTTGGCTGGTTATGATTAATAACATTCAGATGCACAACTGAATATGTAGAATGTACAAAAATATAATCAAGTTCAAAATGAAAAAATAAATACCCCAATACACAAATACCAAAAATGTTGCACTTTCATTTAATTTTTTATTGATGTATTTAAACTGTTGCAATAGTTTCCAAGTCTGATTAAGCTTCACCAAAAAACATTATTGATTTTTATTTTTTTTTAATAAATAACTTTTTTTTAATAAAAAAAAGGGCAAAAAATTATATATATATATATATATATATATATATATATATATATATATATATATATATATATATATATATATATATATATATATATATATATATACATTCAATAAAATGAATTTAATTTATACGATTTACACTCATGTGTTACCATCATCAACCTACAATTAATTTCCATTATAATTTTCAATACAATTAAAATAACTAAATATAAAAAAAAATAAAAGAGTGTGAATAAAATAAAATGTGTAAACTGATCAGCAAAAACTTTTTTTCTATTCCTTGCTTAAACATTCACTCAAATATGATTATAAATGCATTAAAACTTTTTTTTATAGGGTTAATTTTTTTAATTCTTTTATTTGTTGAGTATTGAACTTTACTTACTCATCATAGATGACATCGTAGATGTAACTTGTTCAAACCTCTAAGGGATTGAGATATGATATCACTTCTATTACAAATTCTTTCCTGAAGAATTTTTAAAAGTGCAAACTCTAACTTTTCTATTTTCATCAACAAATTGTGTGATTCAGCTGAGATTCAGTATCAAATGAATGATTCTCATATATTGAATACAATGTGTCCAAAATGTCATAATAGTTGCATTTTATTTTGGTAATTGACTTTTCGTTTGCATCCCACTACATACTAGGTAATGACTTCAAAATCTTTGCAGAATATTCTTGAATAACCTGCAATTGTTTTGCAGCAATCAAAAAAGTGTAAATTGCTTGAAGGAATTCAAAAGATTTGACCCATTTTATGCAATATTCAACTCCTGCTTTGCCAATCTAATTTAATGAATGTCCAGCATAAGGTAAAAATCTTGTGTACAGATTTATATCTGTAATCATACGATTGAGATCTAAATTTAGAAAAATCTAATTTGCATTCTTTTGTCAAGAACCTGTGGGTTGTTTGAACTAAATATTCTCCAGTGTGACTACTTATTTTGAAAAATTTAACCGTTCTATTGGCTTGCTATTTTCAGCATACTGCAAGATTATACTAAGTTGAGATATGTGTATATCAGGTGTAGAATCAACTGAAACTCAAAAAAACCAGAAGATGTTACATCATAGATAATTGATACAACTGTTTGTTTTTTTTTAACTCAAAAATTAAACTATTTCACAAAATCAAAAATTTCACAAATTCAAAAATTAAACTATTTCACAAAAATTTTTACAATAATTAATTACAACTTGATGTTTTTAAAATAAACGCTGCTTAAACTATATCAAAAGACAATTTAAACATTCCAATTAATAAAAATTTTGACAGAACCTCAATGGCTTAAGGCATAGATAAAATTATCAATATGTATGTAAAATGTTTACAGCATAATGCTTCTTAACAAGGCCTTATATCAACTTTGTATAATCTTAACAAAGGTATAACAACTTTGTATAATCTTTAACAACTTTATATAATTCTTCAAAACTTAGTATATAATCCTGTGTTATGTTGAAGATGCAAGCAAATAGAATGGTTGGTTTAATTTTTCAAAGTTAAGTAGTTGAAACTCCTAGGGGCAGTAAATTTAGCATGATCTGAGTGTTTTATATCCTTTCTTTGTTGATGCTTTTTTTTGTTTTTTGTTTGTTTCTTTTTAAAATATTTAATTTAATCTAGTATACATCAGAGGAGCTGATGGGTGTCACCATGGGTGTCGTTATAGAGATCTATTTGGAGCTCACCAGTATAGTGTTAAACACCAAAAAGATATCCATAATGCTAGTGTTAAAATAAAACTAATAAACTATAAAAATGTTGATAACAATTTGCATATTATTTCAATTATTGGAAAATAATTAAAGCATTGATAAACAAGTTAATATTAACAAATAAATTTAGACAGTTCAGCAACTTAAAAATATCAAAGTTTGTTGCAAAATACATCAAGATTGACAAAAAAGTGCTCATAAATTTGAGAAAAGTGGGGGTAACTTAAACTTTAAGGTAACTTAACAGTGGAAGTACTTAAACTTCATTTAATACTAAATTAGGTATTATGATAACTTTCTAGAATGCAGATCATAGTATTTAATAAATGTTTGTAAAACCTAACCTATATAGGTTTTGCTGTCATTTAATGAAGATAAGTTAAATCAAAATGGTAACTAAAAATCAGAAGATGATTGAGAAAAAATTAACCAAATATCATCTGTGACAGCTGCTGCAATCTGTTGTGGTTCACTGTTGAGAAGACTTTAAAAACTCAATTAGCTTTCTTTGACCAATTCCCTCTAATGAGCTCTACCTCTATCTGGGCTATTTATTAGAGTTTACTCAGACTATCGAGTCTACTAAAAAAATCACAGTTTTCCAGATTCTTCAGTTTGAAAATGCCCATATCACATATGAACTAACAAAATCAGTTCTAAATCGAATTTAGCTAAAATGGTAGTGGAAGACATAAAATGTATAATAGCTTCACTATTATTAACAAAATTGTGGTTATGTTTTTCCTGCTGACTTTTCAACCCTGATGATGGAATTAACTTAAAATGGGATTAATAGTCTTAGTAATAAATAAGGATTTTTTTACAGAGATTTTTTTGATGATTTAGATAAGAAAAGAAACCTATAAGAATATGCAGTCTTAAACTTTGATGCAGAACAAAAGTTTTTATCAAAACAAAAGTTGAAGATAATAGTAAAAGGTTTTACTATTATCTTTAATGAAAAATATTAAATTATCAAAGTGAATGCAAACAGTTTTGAAAGAAAAGCATCAAATAAATCAGGGCATTGAAGGTGCCCAATGTGATCTGTGAGGGTGTATTTACAGTTAAACAGAGATTTATTATAAATAGAGATCCTAAAACCATGAAGCAGATATTTTTGGACTTATTTCAAGAAGATGGCACTTTAAAAAGAAAGTCAAATGATTACGATGCATGCTATTGACAAACAACAAGTACAACAACTGGATTTAATGTAAGGTCTGTGAACCACTTTATGAAAGTTCATAAGGCTGCAGGAGTCCATGCACTCATTTCTTTGAAGTAGGAAAGATAAAAATACAGGAGTTACATAAATAAAGAACAGGAATCAAGCAGGATTTTCCAAATTCATTAGATTAAGCAGGTAGAACTACATCAGGGAATATAGCTAAAAGTCTTCTGTACAGTAAGAAAAACAAATCTGATTACTGATTACATCTCAAATCTACATGACAAAATATTAGCTTAACAGTGTGGTCAATTGCTGTGTGCTATTATTTGTGTTATGCTATCTAATCAGAAAATTAACGACAAAAATATAGACATATATTTCTATATTTTTATATATATTTACATATATGTAAGGAGATTATCATTCTTTATTTAGAAGAGGTGATGTTGAAGTTAATATTTTTACTTTTTATACTCAGTTCTTTAGCAAATAAAATTTTATTTTCAATTTCAATTGTATATCTGGTGCATATATTTCCAACTAGAAAATGTTTCTGTGAAAAATCTAACTATGCTTAATAAACCTTTTTTTTTTTTTACAAGTTTTTTAAAACTTTTAAAGGTCATCATTTCTAAACCAGCCATGATAACAACCTCTAGTCTTTTGCAGTTTATTCATTCAGGTATTGAACTATCATGATATACTTTTGTTACAAACACATTGTTTTTTCATTTTGTCCATCATTTAGACTACCGCAGAACCCTGTTGTACCTCCAGAAGTGACTGGAAATGAAGGAGAGTGTTGTCCACCAAGGACAACTATAATACTGCAATTAGGATGAAACAATTCAATAATTTCAAAAACATTCTTAGATATTAATGTGAGCTTTCTCAAATGTTTAGTGAGCTTACGGACAAGACAGAATACCAGCATGCCAGACTTTATCAAAAGCCATTAATAATGAAAAATCTTGGTAATTATCATTAAATAAATCTGGGTGATGCAAATCACATAAGCGCGTTATTCGAGAATGACTTAATTTGGAAATTTTATTAGGATATTCTAAACAAGATGATTATACTAACATTTTAACCATAAATGCGGAGTCATCATCAACCAATAATAAAGTGCTTTAACATCTG
Organism: Hydra vulgaris; assembly: GCF_038396675.1. Taxonomy (NCBI): domain Eukaryota; kingdom Metazoa; phylum Cnidaria; class Hydrozoa; order Anthoathecata; family Hydridae; genus Hydra; species Hydra vulgaris. Next base: position 8,421,580 of record NC_088931.1, read on the forward strand.
TTGGGATGGCCAAAAACTTATTTAAGTGCTTATTTTATTAAGGTATTGGTAAACATAATAAAAGAAATATTTTTCCTATAGAAATTTAAAACACCTTAAATTTAAATTTAAAACACTTTTTGTGGTATGTCTTCTCATTGTGGTATTTCTTCTCATTGAAATTTAAAACACTTTTTGTGGTATGTCTTCTCATTGTTGTGTAATTATGATATTGAGAAATTCTAAATAAATCCTAAAGCGAGTTAATGTAATAGCATTGCAATGAGAGTTTTGGCTCTTAAAGATAATGACATTAGTGGTTTTGTTTTTGACAAGAGTTTCTGGTGGCAAAGAAGTATTTCTTTCTCAAATTTAAATGGCTTAATCAGATTCTAACTTTTCTTTCCTACTAAAATCTTTAAAAACAAGAATTTAATATCTTGTTTTTCAAAGCAAATAAATATTAACTACAAGACATGGTATGTAAAAAATAATACGCTATTTCTTTTATTTAGACTTAAATTTTAAAAAATTTTAAGATCTGATTTCAAAAAACATAATGACAGTATTTCAAACGAGCTACAGGTAGGGTGTTTTTTTTGGAAAAAACCACCCTTAAACACCTTTAAAGTAAAAATAACTTTGTTCACTGGTAATATTGCAAAACAGATTTTTATAGTTAATTATTGTTTTTTATTTTATTGCATTTTTTGTGTCATACTAAATAATAATTTTTGTTATACTAATGGTAATAATGATTTTCAATAATGTGTTTAAAGTAACTGAAGTTTAACGCATATTATTAATGGAACCACCTTGATTTATTTACTGAGCTAATAGACATTTATTGATACGACAATTATGACCCATTTTACGGATTGCTTATATAATGGCAATTTGCAGAAAAAATATATAATACAAGAATTACATAATTTATATTCTTGGAACACTTGTCATTTTTCAAACTATCGCTCATCATTTCAACTTGTTTGAACAAATAAGTTTCTCAAAATATCATTATATCATATCATGACTCTACTCACAGGTTTTTCTTGTACCTCTGTGTAGGAGGTTATACAATTCTTATGGCTATCTACTAATGATGGTACAGCTTTAAAACTTAGTATGTTTCTGAAGACAGCTGGTAGTAAGAACTCACAAAAATTCAGCCTTTCTGAGAGCTGACTGTTATTATTCTCAAAAAGGCTGATTCTATCAACAGCTGTAAAATATCAGGATATTAAAAGTGCCATGTTGCGCATGGATTGTGACCCTGGTAGTGCTTTTGGCATGCAGTGTTGAGGCCACATAAAGAGCTCTTTGTTAAGACTACAAGTTAATTAGCAAGATTGAGGCAACTGCATCGTTTTTTACTTAACGTGTCATGCTCTATCTATGATCGAATCGAATCAAGTTCACTTAAGTGAACCTAATTTGATTCAAGTAAAAGTAAAATTTGTAATATAAAACTAAAATTAGAGTGAAAGTAAAATTAGAGTAAAGTATTTTATTTTACCTAGGAGAGGAAAAATTCTAATACAAGACCAACAATTAACTTAGAGCTTGGTACTCCTAGTGGTTTTTTCATAATAAAAACGATCAGTCCTGATCTGCTTCAACCAGAAAATATCTGGTTTTAAAAATTACTTTTATTCTTCAATAATTTGCTTATATAAACAAGAAAATGACATCACGGAAACCCATCCATACCATAAATCCCAATAGCAGTGTGACGTCATACTAAAATAGCCTGCTGCCGCACTATCCGTCGCGAACCAGAAATAGGATTTTAATATTCTGAAAAAAAATTTCAATTTTAATATTTTTAATATTTTTAACCGAAACAAGTTAGCATTAGTTAATAAAAAAATGTTTGCTTCAAATTTTTTTAAATTTTACTTTTTAAGAGCGACTTTCTGTAAGAATCAGGCAGAGCTCAATAGTGACCCTCTTCAAAATCACTAATTTTTTAATATGTTGTTGCATATTAGAAGCTCAATTGCAAAATTTAAAAAAAAATATTAATTTGTTCTGTAGATATTAGATGTCAAAGATTGACTAAACTTTTAGAAATATTGACCAAATGGTGTCGATTAAAAGTTCAATTTAAAAAAACTTGTATCGACCTTTAATCTACCTTATTTATAAAAAATATTTATGGGCTATTGCAATAGTTTAGTAAAAATAACATATAAATAGTATAGATATTTTTTTGGTGCTTCTATATTTATTTATAAGCGTTTGAATTCAGAATGTTTTCTTGTTACTCTATCATATTTTTTTGAGTATAATTTATCTAGGCGAAACTGATTTAGAACTGATTCAGCAATAAAGATAACAGAGGAAACACCTTGATCGCAGCGATATTAAATTGTTAGGTAAACATGCTTTTTGAGAATGTCATTTTTTTGGTAAAAAAAAATCTATATGCATACATATGCCCTTCTTCCCAAAGTAGTCCTTCTGACCCTCTCTAAACTCCACGGGTAATATCTTTTGTGAATAGTCTTTCAACCAAAATGCTGTTTTGTCATCTAGTAGTTTATTTGCATCATTCTTTGCCTATTTCTGTTGTGAATCTCTTAAGAGGTGTTCCATATGCTTTGTGATGCTGCCTATTGATACTTTGATGTCATATAATACATCATCACCAACATCATTTTCATTTCCTATTTGGTTGACTTCACCTAAAACTTCAAACAGCTCATTGCATTCATAGCATACAGAATCATTTAAAATGCTACATGATTGCATTTTAATGTTTTCAGGATCAGAAAGAGCAAATCGAGTTGAATGTTCAGAAAGGGCAAATCGAGTTGCAACTTCAGTTTCCAAAAAGCTTCAATGAAGTTTATGTTTAGTTTTTAAACGCCTTTTTGATCTTTCAAGTTTCTCAACAGTTGATTTTTTATTGAACACGTTTGCGAATTGTTCAAGTGTTGCAAATGCATTCATCCCAGCAGCAGCCGTTTCATTTAAACCAACCTGGCATTTTCTATGAGATAGTTTAATTTCATCTAGTATCCGCATTAAACTTGAGTTGGACAGAGGCTCGTACGCAATTTCTTTGCGACTTTCTCTATATAAAGCAATGGCGAGACTGTTTTTTGCTGTTAAAATGGTTAAAATGTTGTTAAAAAGTTACAGTTTCAACAGCACCACTGTCATACTCTATTTTGAAAATATCATAAGAAATATCTTGTAACAGTCCACTTAAAAAAATTAAAAAATTAAAAAAAATTTGTGAGGCTTTCCATTTTCTGGCAAGTCCTATTTTATATTTTGTGCACTTAAATGTGTTGCATTTAAATTGCTTTGTGTATTTATGATAATCAAAAAATGCCAAAATTGCAAGTTGACTTGTTGCACCACTGTTTTTATACATTTCTACAACTTTTCCAATTTCATCTGGAATTTCTGTTTCGGCATTTTCATCACCTTCAAGCACTTTTAAAAACTCTTCCGAGTGACCTGGCGCAATAGATGCTGCAAATTTATTTTTAAAGGTTTCTTCCATACGTTTATATTTCTTTCACATTTGTTGCTTTGTGGATTCATTGATAAGCTCAAATTTTCTTTTAAACTGGAATTTAATTGGACTGGTCCCATGTCAAGCTGTTATATTTTCTCTGATTTCATTTGAAGTATTAAGTTTTTCTTGATTTTGTAAAAACTCATCTGGCATAAAATCAAATCAGTAGCTGAAGATTTGTGTTCAGTTATTATTTTTGTTTCTTTTTTCCTTGCCTCGGAATAATATTCTTTTCGATGACGATTGCATATAACTGAACCAATTGGAATGTATGAATTATAATGGGAAGGTATTTGAAATGTCATAGATATTGGTGCGGGTTGTCTAATTATGCTTTCTTCCCTGTTTGTACTTTGTGATTAGAGTGCATACATTTTTTTCCTTGTTTCCATTCTACTCCCAATGTGTAGCGATGATACGCACATATTTTCTCTGCATTGTCAAAATTTCTGTTTAAACGATTTTCAGTTAGAGAAATTTGTTTAAACAATTTTCAATTAGAGAATTCGTTCCAATTACCTGCTAGCTCATAACTCTTTAAGGCCTTAAAATATAATACAAAATAGAGTAACATGGAAACATACTGAATTTAAGCGTTTATAAATAAATATAGAAGCACCAAGAAAATATCTATACTATTTATATGTTATTTTTACTAAACTATTGCAATAGCCCATAAGTATTTTTTACAAATAAGGTAGATTAAAGGTCAATACAAATTTTTTTAAATTGAATTTTACAGTGAACTCAGCGCTTTAACCCTGATCATGTCACAATCAATTTATTCATTTATTCTTTTCATCACACAAAATTACAGGTAAAAAATACACAGGGCATAAAACTAATAGTTTATACTCATAGTTAAAATTCTAATTTAGATTCTTCTTGGAATGCTTTCTTCCATCAAATTTTTGAATATTATTCTTTGTTCTCTAATGTTTCAGAATTCAAAGGGCTGGTTTAAAATTTTCGCTATATTATCTTCTACGTCATTGTTATGGCGTTTTGCAGGCGGTTGCAAATTTTCATTACTTCGTTGATAAAGCATGTATCCTTATTAACATCAGATATTTGAGTTAAAATCAAGAAAAAACAAGTCGGATTGCTCAGTAATCTGATAAACAGATTCAATTTGTTTTTGAACTAGGATGGTAAATGCGTCATTAATTTTAAAGTATTAATGCAGATGGTTTTTGCTGTATTTTGAAATACTAAAGAGAAATTTTAATGCTGATCTTCCAACAACGTCTAAATTATTAAGAAAAGTATTGTTATAATCACAAATTTTTAATCCGTATGATATATTTGGTGTAACTAGAGATTTGGTGTAACTAGAGATTTGGTGTAACTAGAGATTTGGTGTAACTAGAGATTTGGTGTAACTAGAGATTTGGTGTAACTAGAGATTTGGTGTAACTAGAGATTCGGTGTAACTAGAGATTTGGTGTAACTAGAGATTTGGTGTAACTAGAGATTTGGTGTAACTAGAGATTTGGTGTAACTAGAGATTTGGTGTAACTAGAGATTTGGTGTAACTAGAGATTTGGTGTAACTAGAGATTCGGTGTAACTAGAGATTTGGTGTAACTAGAGATTTGGTGTAACTAGAGATTTGGTGTAACTAGAGATTTGGTGTAACTAGAGATTTGGTGTAACTAGAGATTTGGTGTAACTAGAGATTTGGTGTAACTAGAGATTTGGTGTAACTAGAGATTTGGTGTAACTAGAGATTTGGTGTAACTAGAGATTTGGTGTAACTAGAGATTTGGTGTAACTAGAGATTTGGTGTAACTAGAGATTTGGTGTAACTAGAGATTTGGTGTAACTAGAGATTTGGTGTAACTAGAGATTTGGTGTAACTAGAGATTTGGTGTAACTAGAGATTTGGTGTAACTAGAGATTTGGTGTAACTAGAGATTTGGTGTAACTAGAGATTTGGTACACGGCCAGAGATTTGGTACACAGCCAGAGATTTGGTACACAGCCAGAGATTTGAACAAATCCACTATAGTTAATGGTTGACAAAAAGAAATTCCAGATTTTATAAGAGCTCTAGAGATTGATTGAAATTTGTCCAAGGTATGATGTATTAGCTGTATCCGAGCGGTATAATGATTGTAGTGCGCGAACTACTGATAACGGTAAGTTTTTGTTGTAATAAAATTTCTCAAACAGCAAACCCAAGTTACAGCTATCGAAGGCCTTATTTGCGTCTAAACTCCAGGTATAAACTGGCGAGCTATTATTATTATAGTGTTTTAATGTCTCACTCAATAGGAACTCTGCATGTAGGGTGGAGCTATTTTGCTTGAAACCAAATAGATGAAAGTGGGAGTCTGATGTTTCCGGACATAGGGGAGAGTATGCACCCATGATCCTAAAAATCTATCAGGCTAATTTACTGAATATATGTTTTCATTTCGATCTCTAAAGTACATAATAGCAAATTTTATACCTTATTATAATTCAATAATCTTTTTTTTGCCAGAATATTTTCAGTAGATTTAAAATTATAAAAACTAAGAACCCTCAATTGGGATCATGGGTGCATACCAGTATGCTCCCATGATCCTACCTATATGCACCCTTGATCCTATGTGTGTATACATGTTCTGAGATCAAACTTATACCATAAATGTGTAAGAATTAATTTTAAGTCGTCAAAAGTATGTCTATAATAAATACCAATAAAGTTATTATTAATTTTACTACAAATTTATCTTTCTTAAAAGAAAAAATCAATGAAAAAAATGTTATTTTTTACTGAGACTCAACGTTTTTTTTTCATTACTTTCAAGATCAAGTTTTCTTTTCCTTGTCATGAAGATCTTATTTTGCGTTTCATATTTTTTCTTTTTTGACTGAGACTTTTTTTTCATTTTCTGAAGCCTATTTAGTTCATTTCGAACAGGGGTGTCTGTAAGTATTCGGGTACGCTGACGCTTACGTCCTTTAATGAACTTCCTTGATCCAGCTTTCGGAAATGGTCTAATTTTTCTAAATATGCTTGATGAGAGATAATAATAGAAACACTGGATAGTTGACTTACAGGGTCAGATATAGGCTGAATTGGCAATGCACTACAAGCTGGCCCTGATGACAGACTTGACATCAATGATTGATTAAAAGCTGGGGCATGAACAGTAGCAGAAACTGAATCAATAACATCTGGAAATGGGTTAGCAGTAATAGGTTCTGGACGATCTGTTACATATGAAGCAAAAACTCATTATCAGAAAATACGTTAGGATTAAAGGGTTCAATTCCTGCCACAGCAAATCCTGCAAAAATGTTAGACAAAGTAAAAGCTTGTGCATAAGCTTTCCTTGCAACTGCAGCTATATCATGTATGGTCATCGGTCTTGGATTAGATACAACCCAATCATCATAGGCTGCATTGTAATAACGTTTAAAAGGCCCATAAACTGACCGATCTAATGGCTGCAGCTTGTGACTACAATGTGGTGGAAAGGACAGCATAGTTATGCCATTTTTTTTAGCTAAATCTAAACATACAATTGAAACATGGCTCTCATGGTTGTCAAGAAGTAAAAGCACTGGATTAGCTGGTGAACATTTCATATTTTGAATAAAATGTTTTATCCACTCGAAAAACATTGCACAATTCATCCAGCCAGACGGGTTTGCAACCCCAACACATCCAGGTGGACCACCATTTAACATACTTCCTTTGAAATGAACTCTTGGAAAAATAAAAAATGGAGGGATTGAGTTTCCTATTGCATTAACTGCACAACAAACTGTTACCAATGTCCCTCTTTCTGCTGAAGTTATCCTTCCAACTTGTTTATCTCCTTTTTCAGCAATTATTTTAACTGGTTTTTGAACGATTGTAAGACCTGTCTCATCAACATTATATAAGCTTTGTGGCTGAAATTTGTGTCGCAGACGAACATCTTTTAGATTGGTGAAAAATTCTCCGACTGTATAACGATTAAAAGCACTTGCTCGTGCCATACTAGTAGCTTTTGGATTTCGTAAAGATAACTCATTCCTACATAACATAAAACCACGAAGCCACTGTTTCCCAGCAATTTGTAAACTTTTCCAGGATTTAGGAATGTGCTTAGAAAGAGTCATTGCAAATTCATAGGCAAGTTTTCGTGTTGTTTTGGTTGACAATCCATTGTAAAGTTTTGAAGCTCTTAAAAGATAGTCTGATAAAGATGTTTATTCTTCGTTGGTAAAGATTTGCATGGTAATGAAGTTAGGTTTGCAGACTGTACTTGGATTTAGTTGATATTTCCTTACATATCTCTTAAGTGTCATTAAATTGATTCTCCTCTCTTTAGATACACGCAAACTGTACCACCATTAAGAACTGCATTAACAGCTGCTCGCATTTCATTTTCATTAACTTTACCTCTAGGTGGTCAATGAATACAATTATATTATATAAAAGTATTAGGAGGACAAAAAAAAAACAAATTAGTATAAAATCTACTTTTAAGGCTACATTTTGGAAGAAAAAAATTTATTTAAAAACAATATGACATATTGTACATGTTACTTTATTGGTTAAACATTTTGTTTGTGTGTGTGTATGCACCTTTGATCATAGGATCAAAGGTGCATAAACGCATTAGGATCAAGGGTGCTAACCCGCTCAATTTTTACAAAAATTCTTTTTTTGTCATATTAGATGCTTCCATAGCTTACCAAAAGCAACCATACAAGAGGTGAATAGTTTAGTTACAAAATGACATAAGCAAAATTATTCAACTCAAAATAATATTAAAGATGTGGGGTTCCTTGTAAAAGTAAAAAAACTACTTTTTATCGTCAAAATCAAACTCTTTAGAAATAAATTTAATAGTAGTCTACTCTCTAACCAAAACACAATTAATTTTGAAGATGCGATATTTATAACACGCTGGTTATCAGCCCTCTTTAATAAGTTAAGTAAGTAAGGAGATAAGGCTATAGGATCATAGGTGCTTACGGATCAAGGGTGCAAGTTCTCCCCTGCTTGCATGATAATATATTCAAAGAGTTTTGTCAAGATAGATGTGATACTAATACCGCAATAGTTATCTGAATTATTAAGAGATTTTTTATAGGATTTTACTATTGGAATAATTATGGAAGTTGATAAGTACTCCGGCACAGCTCCATTATTAAAGATACTATTATAAAACTTTGAAAGCCGTGTAAGTAGGTTGTTGTTAGAAGAGTATTTAAGATGTTCTGCAGTAACTCCACAAGAGTCACGTGATCTATTAGACTTTAGCTTACAAATACAAGATTCAATGTCGGAAGTTGATAAGAGTATTTTATTAGGTTCAACTATAAGTTGGGGAATATTGCGGTGTTGGGAATTGTTGTTAGTAATTGCGGGAGTGTTGAGAATCGTATTAAAGTTTTGTCGAAATTCTTCTACAATTTCCTTTCTATCTTCTTGATCGTAAAAATACGAGTGTTTGGACTAGATATAATTTTTCGGATATTGTTCCAAAACTTTTGAGGATTAGTTTTTTGAAGATATTCAATGTTTTTGTTAATTTTATTGATTTTTAGGTTATGATCTGCTCTTACAGTTTTACAAAAATTTTCACGAGTTAGCTTGTATTTATTAAATGAAATGGATTCCTGTGATCTGTTATAGTAACACTTTTTCCATTTCTTAAAGTGGAAAGAGAGAATGAATGAATGAAAGAGATAATGTCTTTGCATAATTTAGTTTGCGTAAAAAGATTAAAATTTCATTTTAGAGTTTGATTCTGCGGCTAAGCCTTTACTTTCCCATAGCTGTTTTTATACTTGTAGGTACTTAACTAGAGAAAGATTTATAATAAATCAAATAAAACCAATCGTTCAAATTCCTTTAAACTGCCAGTGAAATTAAATAAATATACAGAATATTCAAGAGCATATCGAGGACCTAAGTTATGGAATTCTTTTCAAAAAACAAATGCAAATATGGTAAAATCATTAAACTCATTTAAGTTTCAAGCAAAAAAACAAATTTTTAATTTTACGGAATAATAATTCAAAAATACTTTTGTAAATTTATTCAAATGAACTTTACTTATTATTCTTAGTAGTTACTAATGATATACCTGTCTTTTAATGTATTAATTACTAAGTCTTTTTGTATATGTTTGTATTTAATTTTTTGAATACCTAAAATTAAAATATAGTTGTTGTAAAATTTATTTGTAATTGTAAAAATAATTTACTTTCTTATTATATCTTTAGTTTATTTTATATATTTTTTATTTTATTACTTTTATATTTTTAATAGACTTTTATAACCCTTTTTAAATATTTTATAATTTGAAATATCAATACTTTATTATGTTAAAGGGTTCTATGAAAAGATTGAGGTGATGTTGCATCATCCGTATCTTCTTTGAGTCCCCGTCTGTTTTTAAAATATTTTATTTATTGATAATTACCATGTAAAACTCATCAGTAATTTATTTTAACAGCGAAATATAAAATGAAATAAAAAAATTAAAAAAAAGGACAAAAAAAATCATTTTTCGCATATTTTGAAGCGTGATATTTGGACAAAGAAAAACATTTCCTTTACCAATTTTATTAATTATTGGTTTGAACTAGCCAATCAACAATAATCAAGTGGAATACTTCTTGTAAAGTATTTACTTTGTTTGTTTTTCAAGTTCAAAAATGCTTTTGACAACGTTTGGTCAATATTTCTAAAAGTTTAGTCAAACTTTGACATCTAATATCAGAGAGCAAATTAATTTTTTTTTTTTTTTTAATTTTGGAATTGAGCTTCTAGTATGAATAGTAACAACATATTAAAAAAATACTTTAAAAGTGGTCACTCTAAAAATTTTTTGGCAAATCTCAGCACAAATTTGGCATGATGCAGTCTATTTCTAATGTGATGATGTTTTAACACACTTTAAAAATCAAAAACTGTGCTAATTATATAAGTATCAGTTTTGTATTTAAAAGCATAAAAGAAAAACAATAAAGAATTATTAAAAAAATATTTTACTTGACTGTATCGGTGTATGCTTATTTAATGGCCTTTGCCCCTCTGTATAAATTGTATAAATTTTTTAAAATAATTTTTTTAATTAAATGCAGATACAGTTCTAAAATATTTTAAAACCTTTATTGAGTGACTGTACTTTGTCAATTAGTCAAAAGTCAATAGCAGTAAAAAAAGGTGTTCGCAAAATAAAGAATTAATAGAATATAATTGTCAAAAAATAGAGTAAACTGGGGTAAGAGTAAACAAAACAAAAAAGTGAACGGTTTAGCAATTTTGTTTCTTTTAAATTTATTGAAAGCTAAAACTAAAAACTTTTAAAAATACGAGGCACTATTTTGTAGCGAACTTTGTGCTCTATCTAATGGTGTAAAAATTATTTAAAAAAAACTTAATTTTGCCTTAGCAAACCTCAAAATTCTGATCCTCGTCAAAAAAAAAAAATTTTCTAAAATATCAACTTCAAAGCTCCCAAAACTAAAATTAAATTTTACTAAACAAAAAAGGCTGTTTTGTAGAAAATTTTATGACGATCAAGATTATATATACAAAGGCAACTCTTCACAAGCGTGTGCACAACAAAGTCCAATCACATGGTAGAGGAACAACTACCGGGCTTAGTACATCATTTGAACTAGTTTTTGTTGCTGTGTGTTTATGCAAGTCACAACACTGCAGTAAATTTTTGGCAAGTCGCAACACTTGAAGAATTTTTTGAGTAGAATACTATATCTTTGGTGAAAGCTATATCTTTGTGGTGTTATCAAATTAATAAAATTGCAACTCTTTTTTATGCGATGGTCAAGAGCTTCAATATCAGTTTCATCATCTTTCCAGTAACAAATGGTGTGTATAAAGTCATTTTTTCATTTGTTATCTTTTTCTACTATACAAAACACGTTTGTACAAAATTATATTATACAAAACACGTTTGCATGTTTTATGTTTGATCGTACCATTCATGGTATAGTTTTTTCCCAACAATTCTTCCTAACATGACATCTTCTAAATCATATAGTTGGTCGTTGAACAAGTGTTTGTATGAGTTTATAATTTCATTAAAACTCAGTTTTGATAGCTTGCTCTCTAATTTTCTTTTGTCTTTTTCATTCACTTTTTGGCGCTTGGATGCTTGCCTTTGGCAAATTTCAGGTCGAATATTAGCATAATGCATTCAATTTCTAATCTTTTTTTCTACTTTTACGTGCTACATTAATTGATCATTTAAGTATCTTTTCTTTCAAACTTAGGTCTAGACTGTCTAGATATTCCAGTCTTTTTTTAATCTTTATTTGCAAGAGGTATAGCAAATTGTTGCATTAGGGGAATACATTGGCATCACTAAACATACGTATCAATTCCTCATTATTTATAATTCCTCACACTATATATTGTTAAGCCTTGCAATAACTTTCTGCTTTTTAAATGTGTCTGTAATAGTAATTGAAAAATATCTATTATACTGTTTATTTAAAACATCTTCCACTGTAATAAGACATGCAGAAGTTATTTTAAGAAGTTCTTCATCAAAAGAGCATAAATATATTACTGATTCTAAAATGTTTGGCTTAATCGATTTTCCAAAAAAATCGGTCTGTTTACAAAACAAAAATCGTTTGTATAACATTTTTCACAACCTGGATACCAGCAACATACTCAAAAGTTGCATGCTCTGATATTACATAAAACATTTTCATCCAGGATCCAGTATAAAGTTTCCCAAATACTGCAAACGCAAACATTTGTTTGATTGCGGTTGTACTACAAAATATTTTTCGAAGAGTTGCTTGTAAACATTTACAGTTTACTGCTTTGTTGAAAGATATTGTTAGAACACGAAGGCGGTTTCCATGATAACTTGGAATGATACCTCGTGGTAGTTTGTTACTGTCTACAAAATTTACAAAACTTTGTGGACCACCTTTTCCGACTTTATATCTCATTTTGCTTATAGCCAGAATAATCAAAGTTGCCATGCAGACATTTCCATATCATTTGCAGCTCTCATCAATTGCAACTTTAAGATGCAAATCAAATAAAAATATGTAGTTATACATATTTATTATAAATATCTATAATGAAATAAAAAATATTTATAAGTTTTGTATAAAAAAATTATACAATACTTGTACATATTTTTAGTTTGATGATACTATAAAATGGAATGTAAAGATGATCTTGAAGTTTATTAGTTGTTGCGTTTACTAAAAGCAACAACTAGGAAACTTAAGGACCATCTTTAACTAAATTAAGAATAAAAGTTTACATTTATTAATATTTATTAACTTAAACTAAAATTTAAAATAATGCAAGGAAACATTAAAAATTGTTAATTAACTTTATATTAAAATAAGTTTTAAAATGTGTTCATATCTAACATGTTTAACCTTCAGTTATTTGGCTTTCCTTTTTTTATTTAGTTTAAATCAAACATAAACTAAAACAAAACCACGGATTGACCCCTCTGTCTCCTAAAAAGACATCGAGTAAAATAAAAATAAGGCACCAACAGTGCAACTAAAAACAGAGTGCCTGTGACAACTGGAATTTAATGAAATTTGGCAAGTGCTTAGATAAATGAAAAACTAAAATGAATAGAAAGTTAGAAAAAAGTTCGTCCATACCTTTGACAATAATTTCATCCTAGAAGTACAATCAAATTTTTGACAGCAACAGAGTAAAGGGTTCTGGTTCTTTGCTATTGATAGCAAATTTGTTTATAATTTTAATAAGTTTATATTCAATGATATATTAAAAACTAATGTTTAATAATTAATGAAAATGAATAGATTTTTAATCTTTTAAGTATGAAAAATTTTCCTTAGATCTAATTCAAGTATACCAATTCTGTAGGTTAAATTGGATTTAAACAGCAATAATAAACATTCGCAATAATAAAAACCAGTGTTATACCGGTCACCCGGTTTTACAATTAAAAAAAAACCGAAAACCGGTTTTTTGAAACTTTCCGGTTTTTGCCAAGTTTTAGTAAAGGCTGATATTTTTTACATTTTTTTTTTATTTACATTTATTTTGCTGATTAACAATAAATAATCAACATGTATATACAAGAAAGAAAAAATATGTCCGTAGAACAAAGAAGACAGTAAAATCTTGTCAACAAGTACCGTTTTTGTATATACAATAAATAATAAAAACTTTTTTTTTTACTTTTTTTACTTTATGATCTTTATAAAATAAAGAGTTAAACAGACTGTTTTTGTTTTTAAAAAGTTTTTATATAACAAAAGTTATATATAAATTTTTTAAAAACAAAAACAGCTACAAGCAAAAAAGCTTTTAAGAACTACAAAAACCTATTTGAAAAAATTTGCAAAAACCTAAAGAAAATTTATTACTAATTGTTTACTGATTATCTAGAACCCATGGATAGTTGCATTTGTTCAGATGAGTTGTCTTCCGAATTAATGTTTGATGAGTTTGAAAGAGTCTTCAAACCTGTTAAAAAAATAAAGCAATTGTAAACTGCTTTGAATAACTGAAAGTTGTTCTTTTTAAAATCTTTTGAGCTTCTATCCATCAAGGAGTATTCCCAGAACAATAAAAAATTGCAAAAATTTTTCCTTTTTTTAGAGAAGAGGACAACTCTGAAATTATTAATTATTGCCCCTTCTCTGTTCTCTCCACGTTTTCGAAAATTCTAGAAAAATCACGTTCAACAGAATGTACAATACTTTCATGATAATAATCTACATTACATCAATTCATTTGGTTTCAAGAAAGGTAACTCAACTAAACATATCCAGTTTGAACGTGAAATCTCAAAACCATTCGAAAAGCACAATATACACTAGGAATTCTTATTGAGCTATCAAAAGCTTTTGATACGGTCGATCACCATATTTTAATTTATAAACTCAAATACTACGAAATAAAGAATGAAATTTTAAAATGGTTTAAAAGTTATCTATCTAACCGAAAACAATTTGTTCCATTTAACAATGATTATCAAACCACTTTTCTTAAGGTAGTACACCCCCATTCAAAAAAATTTCTTTATAATTATAAATACATAATTTAAAATACATTACACAAGTTTAAACAGGTACGCTAATTTTTTTTAAAATAAGAAATCTCGATTGCCCAATTTTTGTCTCACTTATACCATACGAATTGCGAAAAAGTGGGTGTAATTTAAAACAAGATACTTTCATTTCTATGTATTCTGAAATTTTCACAAAATGTTCCAAATAGGTATGAAGAGGTTATGAACCAAAATCATCGAAGATGTATAGAACATTTTAAAAGTAATTTTCTGTATATTTAGAAAATTTTCGAACAAAAAAAGCAAGAAAAAAGGTTTTAAATACATCTTAGTTATTTATAATTCTGGTTCATTGCCTAAGTCAACTAATAACAAAAGCACCCTGAAAATTTCAAGTCAGCATATGGTCCCAAACTGAAAATATTGCATTTTAAAATTTACATATTCGGTTAAAATGATACTTTGATAAAAACACAAAAAACAAAATAAAAGTTTGTTATATTAGAAAAAGAAGCGTGAGCCAATTAAAATTCTCCACTATTATATTGTGGGTCCTTTTTCAGTTCTTTTTCAATATCTATATAACCTTTTTGATGGCTCTAAGCTGTTTTCTTCTTAATTTACTTTTAGCACTTGATTTGTGATTCATTTTTTTAATTCGGTTGCACTCCAATTTACGAAATTCTTCCTCAATAAATATACTTGGTTCAATACCTCCAGCACTTGTTACTTTTCCAACTGCTGTGCTTCCATCATTAAATGCTATAATGGCTGAGTTCATACTAATCTCAAGAACTTTTTTCCCAATAAAAAAATCTTTAGGACATCGCTTTCATATTAAGCGATTCAGACTTTCATTGTTATATTGAGTTTTTCTGTGCAAACATTTTGATAATAAATTTCATTTGTCATATCTGTAAATATAGGCATAAGTATTTGATTGCTTAGTAAGCTTTTGAAGTGTATTTATGGCTTTATCTGTCAGACGAAGCTTTTCTTTTTCCATCTGAAAGAAACTGACCTTTAAGTGTCAGTCTAAGGTTAGGTGCACGATTTTCTAATCTCTTTTGGTAATGTCCAACACAGTGAAGTCTGTGTAATTTAAAACCTGAATATGGATTACTTGCAACAACATCATTATATGCTGAGCTGTCACCGTTTCCAATATATCCTTCGTATCTCAAACAATGCTTTTCAATTGACCGTTGAAAAATCGAAACAGCACCAGAATCTTCCATGGATCCTGATAGTTTATTGTGGTTAACTTCACAAACATGATCGATTTTCCAATTTTGATAACCTGGAGTTGACTTTATTTAGTTCCAATAACTACAAGCTTTACAGAATTTAGTTAGCAAAATTAAATCAAGACATTTTCCATTCTCTCTTGATATAGCAGTGACAATACCATTTAAAGACTGACCTCTCTTTTGCCAGGTACCACCAACAGAAACTTGGCAAGCAGTAACATTGTATTATTTAGAAATAATATCTTTGGTTTTATTTGCTGCACTTGACATACTTGCAGAAGCAACTTCATTATAAATATTTAACAAATTGTTATTTATTGCACTATAGTTTTTAAAATTCATAGGAGATGGCATGTTCATTACTGCAGCAAATTTACATATAGATTGATAACCTTTACCAATCTTGCGAAAAGCAGTAACAACTTGAAAATTAACTGATGCAGAGTGAACACCTGGAGTACTTTTAGATTTTTTGGTAGAAAACTGAGACATGTGCCATCCTTTTCTAAATGGGCAACAAAGGCACTGCAAAGTTAGATAAAAACAAAAATCTTTCTTGCTTTTTAAAGCATTTTCTAAACTAATTTCATTTCCACATTCGCGATACTTTAACTCACTAACCATTAGTTTTAAAATATTAAAGTTTATAAAAATGTTGTAATTTTTTTCACTTCCAGATATTTTATTGTTCACTATTTTTCTGGAACTTGCTGATAAAGTTGGATCAGAAATTGATGTCTCAAGCTGAATAAACTTTGAAGATTTTGATTACAAGAAAACTTTCTTTTTTTAGATCGAGCAATAGAACGTCCCATATCTTACTTAGTAATTTATCTACAAGAACATTAACAAATTAAAACAGAATGCAAGCATTCGATGCATGTTTGCATTAATAGTTCAAGTAATAGCTTTTAAAATAAGCATGAAGCAAAAAATAAACAAAAAGCTGCAGTAAAAAAGAGCTATTGATGTTTATAAGCTAGAGAACAAGTAAAAAAACAACTTTTTAATGCGTTGCTATGACGTTGCTACGGACTTCTACTATGGCCACAAAACACACAGTTGTACACACTTCCTTATTTATTTATTAAAAAATACTTCATAAACTTGTTCTATGAAAAATTTTGAATTAAAAAAATCAATTTTCAAAAAATTGATTTTTTCTAAAAATTTCAAAATTAATGGGGATGTACCACCTTAATATAACCTGCGGAATCCCCCTAGGTTCAGTTCTTGGACCTCTCCTTTTTTTAATTTATATAAATGACTTGAATAATTCTTTAAAACTAACGAGCTTTATGTATGGAGATAATACAAGTTTATTCCTTTTAGCATGAGGTAACATAACATCTTTCAGGATATTTTTATACATGAAACGGTCCATTATTCCATCGTTTCGATGTATTGGACCTAGACCGTTAGCAGAAAAACATCCCCAGACCATTACATTGCCTCCACTATGCTTCACGTTCTTATGGCAGCAACGTAAATCAAGGCGTTTTCCGGCCGGTCGACGTACACGGCAAATGCCATCGCTCCCAATGATGTTGAACTTTGATTCATCACTGAACAGGACAGTTCGCCATTTCTGCACATTCCTGTCAATATGAGATGTAGCAAACAGGAGTCTTTTCTTCTGGTTTTTTAGTGAAACCAGTGGTTTCTTTGCAGGGCGTCGAGAAAACAATCCGGCTTCAACAGCACATCGTCTGATTGTTCGGTCTGATACAGGCAGCTCTAATTGTTTTTGTATCTCGACTGATGATATTCAGAGATCCTTCTTGACGGATATGACGATCATAGAATCCTCTCTAGATGTGGTGGAACGCGGTCTTCCACCTTTGTTATCTGCTGCCAACTTCCCCGTAGAACGATATTTGGAACATAGTCTTGATACGGTCCATTTTTTCACGCGATACTTATCACAAATACTTTTTGTGACATTCCACTTACGTAATCACCAATGATTTTCTTTCTTAGTTCCAATCCAAGACTGTAGGAGCCATTTTTGCACTTGAAGTCATAAAAATAATAAAAATAAATAATCACGCTGATCAAGGCATGTTACATTTACCTTGTGATTATACAATAATGCTCTGTGGAACACAACGTCTTGGTTGGATGTGGACTGTATTGATGTAATGAAACACTTGTTGTATTTCACTTCTTGTATTGATGTCCTTCGATAAAACACTTTGATAAAACTCACTTCAATAAACTGTCTTGATAATACTGACTGATTGACTTCCATATACTGACTGAATTACATGTCGATTTACATGTCTCTTAATAGTAAAATGAACCTGTGTGAACCTGTTTTGGAAGATTCTAGATGCTTCTTTTCGATGCTTCTGGAAGCTTCTGGGTGTGTCTGGATGCTTCTGAATGTTTCTAGATACTTCTGGATGCTTCCAGATGCTTCTTCTGGAATCTTCTGGAACCTTCTGCATGCTTCCTTTAATTAATAAAAAATTTCCGTGACGTTAACACGGACCAGACTTAAGAAAATGAAACAAACCAAAAAAGTTGCACTTGTTTTGCCGCTGCAAAATGGCACTTGTCAACGAAATTCTGCCTGTGTGCTGTCACCTGTCAGCTGATTGCTCATGTCATGGCATGCTATGACTCCAGACTCCTGAACTGTTTGCTGTTGTAGTAAAGTTCGTTTCGTTTTTAAGACATGTAAAATTAGGAACACTTTTTAGCATTGTTCGATGTTGGTTGCAAATGTTTTGTCCAATAGTGTATATATATATATATATATATATATATATATATATATATATATATATATATATATATATATATATATATATATATACATATATATATATATATAAAATAATTAGAGATTAAAGTGTCATTACTTACAACAATCACAATAGTGATGAAGTAATTCAGAAGCACTAAAACAAGTTGGCTATGAGTTTGAAAAAGCGTTTATAAAAAGTTCATATTTTAGTCTTTTTTTAAATGTGTCTAAAGACGTTCAGTTTCGCGTGTTCATAGATAAACCATTCCAAATTCGAGGAGCAGTCATACAAAAAGAATTTGAGTCCAGAGAAGTTTTTTGTTGACGACGTGTAAGTTGACAACTGTCTAATGATGTAGTATTTTGTTTTAAAGTTTGGACTTCTAGGAGTTTAAATAAACATGCAGGAGATTTAGATAATAAAATTTTATATGTGATAACTGATTTCTTATAGATTATTCTTTGATTTATTGGTAACTAATGAAGAGATTTCAGCAATATTTTTAAATTTAAATGAATACGAGAATGGAAAACGATTCGAGAATTTTTTGAGTTCGTTGACTCTTTTGAAATCGTTGGAGTTTTTTAATATTATTTTGATAAGTACCAGATAAAAGACTGTTACAATAGTCAAGCTGAGAGTTAACAATGCCACATGCAATTGTATTTGCAACTTCGTTAGTCAGATATGGACGAATGTGGCGAAGTGCACAAATATGGTAATTGCAGGATTTAATAGTGTTGTTTATGTGCTTGTCCATAGAGAGCGATGAATCTAGGATGACACCAAGGATTTTTACTGAATTTATCGTAGTTAGTGTTGTTCCAGAAAAAACAACTTTTGAATCATTTTTATGCTTGCTAATTTGTTTTCTAGATCCAAATAAAACAGGTTCTGTTTTATTTGGGTTGAGCAGAAGTCCATTTTCTAGAAACCACTTTGTTACTGCATTAGCCCACACATTGATTTCATTAATGCTATCTATGCCTGGGTTGATGACAGTTTAAAGTTGGGTATCATCAGCATATTGATGATGATTGGTACCGAGTTTAGCTATAATACGATATATAGGTAAAGCAAACATGGAAAATAGAAATGGGTCTAATATATGGTATTCCTGTTGAACTTGCTATTGGTCTAGATTTTGTTGATACAATAGAAACAAAAGATTTTCGAGAGTGAAAGCATGATGTCAGCCATTTTAGCGCAATATCTGTGACACCAAATTCATCTTTAATACGGGAAATCAGCAGGCTGTGATCAATTGTATCAAATGCTGAAGATATGTCCAGAGATAGGAGAATAGTGTTCAAAGCGTCATCAATGTTTAGCAGGATGTCATTGCATATCTTTAATGGTGCTGTTTTGGTTGAGTGATTCGATCTAAAACCAGATTGTAAAGAATTGAAGTTAATAGATGAAGTTACGTGTGGAAGAAGACGAGATAACGCAAGCTTTTTAAGAATTTCGGAAATTGTATTGAGATTTGATATTGGGCGTAGATTTGATAAGTCAAATTCTGCTAGTCCTGATTTTTTGGGAATTGGTGTTATTTAAGCAACTTTATATGAGGCTGGGAAAATTCCAGATTTGAATGAGAGGTCAGCAAGGTGAGCTATAATTGGACTAAAAAGTTCTGAACAAGATTTAAGAATGTATGTTGGAATAATATCAAGTGGCGATATCTTAGGTTTGAGAGCTTTAATTATTTTTGTCACATCTGTAGGTGTGACTGTACCAAATGTTGTTAAAATATTTACCAGGGTATGTAACTCTAAGATGAATTTAGATTTTGGGTTTTTTGCAAGCCTTTCCTGGATAGTATTTTTTATACTTTCAAGTTTGTGTATGAAATATTGACTTATTATATTGCATTTTGCTTCTGGTATTGTGTTTTTAGTTTTAGAACTATTTGAATGTAGTAATTTCTTGGCAGTATTACATGTTTCTTTCTGATTACCATATGCTGAATTTAGTTTTGCCTTATAATGATTACATCTGGATTAATGAATTGCTGCTGATGACTCACGGCATGCAATTCGATATAGTTTTTTATCTGATAAGCTTCCAGTTTTTTTATAACAACGCTCCAGTTTACGACGTCTCCAGTTTACGATTTTTTTATTCTTGGCATCTGAAGATAACCATTTATCATCATGTTTACCATGTCGCATTGAATATTTCCGAATGGGTGCTAAATGATCTAGAACACTTGCTATATTTGCTCTTATTTGTTCAGCATAATCATTCACATTGTTTTCAGGTGATAAGCAACATGGCATTACTTGCAATTCTTTTATAAAGCATGACAAGTTTAGTTTTCTAAAGTTTCATTTTGAAAACCAAACAGTTTTAATATTTGAAGGTTGATGATAAAGTGCAACCCGAATCATATAGTGATCTGAAATACCCTCATCAGTTACTTGAATATTGTTGACTGAAATGTCATCATGTCGATTTATTACTAGATCAAGCAAGTTGGCTATACCGGTAGTAGTCGATATGCGAGTTGAAGATTGAACTCTTTGTATCATGTTGTAGGTCTCTAGAATCTCAGTAAGTCTTGGATTGCAGGTTGTTGGAGTAGTACCTGGGCAGTTAAAGTCACTACACAGAAGTATTTATCCAGATAATATTTGAAGTTCTTCTTGTAGATCAGATAATTCGAAAAAGGAAATACTAGTTGGAATGATTGAATTTGATCGGTAAATAGCAATAATATTGTAGATATTATTTGCCAAATTTAGTTTGGCAGATGTACGTTCATAAGACAGGCAGGTAGACAATAACGAGAGTGGTTTGATATTTAATTTGTCCCGGTATATTATTGCAACGCCTCCTCCACAATGATCTGATTGACAGTACTGAATTGTTTTAAAACCTGTTGGGGCCATATCTTCTTGAATTGCAGTAGGGTCGTCTGACTTTATCCAAGTTTCAGTGAGTATAAAAATATCTAAAGAATGATTATGCACTATATCATGAATGAAAGCAGATTTTTTTATTGCAGATTGAACATTTTGTATACCCAAGTTTAATGTAGAGGATCTTTTAATTTTTATATGTAAATTATGCTGATTTAATTTCAATCTATTTGAGTTCACCTGATCGTATACCCCAATAAGTTTTTTTTCCATTGTGCACATTGTATCGTTGCCTCCCATTTATTCCCTCAACTTCATGAGCAATTTCTGCGTTTCTAGTATTTCTAACTTTTCTGAGTTCACTGTCGAACAATCTCTCGTTTGCGGTTTTGTCTTTGTTAATAAAGATATTTTTGAAGTTAATATTATCATTTAACTTTTTGGAATTTTTAATTAAAAAATTTTGAGTTTCTTTGTTTTCCATTTCAACTAAGATGAGGTCAGGTGGTCCTTCTGGTCATTTAGTATTTTTAGTTAGTCGAATTATTCTTGTATATGGAAAAAAAGACATCTAAACTTTTTACAGTATTTGTGTTAATAAGGTTAATATATATACTAAGGAGGTAATCCACTGTTGTTCAGGGTGGTAACCCTCCTACAAAAGACATCAAGAGGTAATCCGTTGTTATTCAACGTGGTAGCTCGGTGTACCTGGGAGGTAATTTCAAACTTTAACAAATATTTAAAAAAATACAATATGTTCTGTAATAATTTATTTTCATTAACTTTATGATATTAGTTACGCTAGGATTTTTTATTAAACATCCAGACATACTTTTTCATCCCTTTTTTAAGTTTAAAAAACAGCTTACATTACAGCCAAGGTACACTACTGGTTATGTACCTTGGAAGTATGTATTTTGTACCTTGGAGGTATTATTGTTTTAACAGATTAAGTACTCAACATGATAGAAATTTGATATAATGTTTACTTATAGGATAATTTGACTTCACATCAGAGATAATATTAATCTATCTAGTTAGATTTATAATCTAAAAATGGATTCAAACCAAATAATTAATTTTAAACCAAGTTCATTTAACTTTTTTCAAACTAATGATTTTATACTTGATAATGATTCCGATTCTGACTTAAATTATTTTAGCAAAGCAGGTGCTCTTCAAAACTGCTCATACTTTTATATAAATGAAATGAAAGACTTTCTCCAGCGGTATTTATTTAATGTTGTTCATTATAATATCAGAAGCTTAAAAAAAATTTCGAAAATTTGTATGTTAACTTAAAGGAAACATTACATAATTTTAGCATTATATGCATCACAGAGACTTGATGTAGCTCTGAAGATATAAAAAATTCAAACCTCCACCTTTCAGATTTTAATATAATTTCTTTAGCGCGTAAAACTAAAATGCAAGGTGGTGGTGTTCTTTTTTACATTAATGAATCATTAATAGGCCTGATTTAACTGTTTCTGATTACGATAAAGAGATTTTGACTATTGAAATTATAATCCAAAATTCTGAAAATATAATTTTAAGTTGTTGTTATCGCCCACCATCTAGCGTAATAGAAAATTTTAATGAATTTCTGCAAAATGATATAATTAAAAAAGGTATACATGAAAAGAAATTCAACTACATAATTGGTGATTTTAATTTAAACTGCTACGATTACCACGCTAACAACAATATTTAAAAATTTTGAAATAATATTTTTAAAAATGGAGCGATACCGTGAATAAACCTTAGACCATTAAAAACTATAGACGCGGCTTTTTGAAATTGATTGAAGCCAAACTTTTTGCGCATATACGTCACTTTGTGGCAAAAACGCGAATAATGTCGGATTTTAGTATAAAATAGAATTTTGTTTATGTAGGATTTTAGTTCAAAATATTTAGGAAATTTTTTTCTACTGAAAAAAAAATATTAAAAATATTTTGAATACTTTCTTTTAAAGAATAAAAACATTTATTACTATGTTTTTTTTTATTTTTTACTCAATTAAAACACTCGATTTGAATAGACAGTAAAAATATAAAAAAGTTTCATATATATATTTATTGACCACAAAATAAAATACTTTTAGTTAATTTATTTCGAAATTTTAACAATCTTTATTCAAATTATCTCCTTGGTGGTATAATCTAACGTTACAATAATAAAAGCTTATCATTTTGACTAAATTAACCAAATGATTAGATTGAACATCATTATCAAACATATGTTCTCTGTTATCAATAAAAATAGAGCTACGAACACTGATTAGAACATTAATAATTAACTTTGTTATTAAATGTTTTTGAAACAACCTCTTTTCTTCCTTAAAAATTCTGATTTCGCTTTCTGCAACTTTACATATGTGAATAACATCTTTGGAGGGTTGAACCAAGCATAGTTTAATGTCACTGTAATTCTTTTTTTTAATTAATGTTGAAGTTGGGATTTGTGATTGAATTAAGGTTAAGCAAATGTCACAATCTCAAACTTTTTTAATTTTTTTTACAACAAATCCAGCAATATATTCCACAACATCACTAACATATAATGATAAACTTCTTGAATAACTTAAACTATTTACAGCATACTCATGGTCATCACACATTTTTTCTTTATCAAAATCTTCAAAAAGCTGATGATCAATTGTTTTCATTTTAATATCTTTAGAAGAACTCATTGCCAAAATTATTGATGGTGCCTGTTCAATACAATTGGCCTGAGAAGAACCTGAAACACTTGTATGAATCAACAATTTTTTGAAGGCAGCTTGAAACTGTTTTGCTGTGGGATTATTATTATATCCTCCATGGCTCCTTAAAGCACTGAAAAAAACTTCCAAATGGTCTTGAGATTTATAAGCTGAAATATACCTAAGACTATAATTACCATTTTGAACATAATAATTCCATATTCCCATATATGATTTTATAGGCTTACAATCATCCCAATAAAACCATTTTTACTTTGACTTAAATGCAGAGGTTCTCCATTTTTAGCACATTTAAGTGTTATTAAATACTCTATTGATTCTTTAATTTTTTTGAAAATAGTTTCTTTAATATAATGTTGTAAACTAGACTTGAAATTCTTTGCTAACAAATTTCTGCTATTTAAGATATAAAAAATTATATTAATATAAAGCTATTTTAGATTATAAAAAATGTTATTAATAGCAATAATGAATCTTTCTGTTGCTTTGCTGTCTTCAAAATCCTTCAAGTGCTGACTTTCTCGTAAATATTCTATTGCATTTCCAACTTTTTAACTGAATGTCTGTGCAGCTAGCTTGACTTTCATTTTTTCTTGAAACCAATTTATATGTCTCTTTGTAATTTTTGTCGCTAAATGAAGGCCTTCTTTTTCTTGAATAGTTACTAATTTTTCAATAAAATCCCATTTTATTGGTTCATTATTACTATCAAACATTATTTTGTGCAAACCTAATGTATTTCTTATAAGTTTTAACATGTGCGGAGGATCCATGAAAATAAAAATTGGTTTTTTTATAACTGGATGTGGAAAGTATGTACTAACATTTGTTGAAGCACCATCAAAAGTTAAACTTGTTATAGTAACGCCAGCTTCTTCTAATATTTTTAAACACATTTTTACTAAGTTACTTTTTTGAACTCCTGAGATTCCATTAATTAAAAAGTAGCCTATTGGTAGCTTCCACGCATTGTTTAAGCTATTAATCAAAAACACAATTGCTTCTTTTGCTTCAACTTCAGAATCGCTTTGAAGTTCAGAACCTATATCAACATACCTAAAATTATAGTTAAATTTTTTTTGATTAAACAAACTAAAATTGTACTTATATATAACTGTATTAACACAACCTACCCTGAAAACTTGTCACCATCCCATTCTATTTTTTTATGAATTGCCATTTCATCAATCATTAATGAGCAGATACATGATTTTCCTTTTTCTTTTAGTTCTGCTACTTTCAGTTTTAAGACCTTAATTGATTCAGATTAAAATCCAGGTTCGCTTGTGACTTTTTGATACCATTTTTGAAGTGTTCTTGGATGAGAAAGCATTTTAGTAAATGTTTTTCTGATATATGAATAAGCTCTAGGAGAATAAAAATTTAGGGTAAGAGCAAAGCTTTTCAACTCCATTGGATATTCTTTAGTGCATTTGGATTTTAGTAACTGTTTAAAAACAGTTTTTGTAGAAGCAGGCATTGTGTCCTACAAAAAATTAAATAATTTTAAAATATCTAAGAAATTATTACCTATACCTAATTAAAATTTTGAATGGAAAGTTCACATAGATTATTACTTTATATTTTTAGTAAATATCACTTACAGAAAGCTTAAGGGAGGATTCTTCGTCAATCATTTGCATTTCCTTCAAATGTTTAAGTAATGATTGTAAGTTAGATACTCTTTTGTGAAGTCGCCGATTATGTTGATGCAAAATTTTAATTTTTTTTTCTTGCTTTGAAAATAATTTTAATGCTATATTAAAAGACTGATGTTTTTTAAAATCACTCAGGTAACATTTTCTCCTTTTTAGAGGAGGCTCTAAGGCTGTTTTTTTTTAATTCCTAAAGGTATTGCAGCTCTGTCTTTTAGCTCTGTCTAAGGAGGCTGTTTCCAGGGTAGTTTTAGATGAAGTATAATCTTTTATTGTTTTGATATTAATTTCACTCTCACTTGTGATTTTTCTTTTAGCTGGAGGTTTTCTAGGTTTAATTTTCTTCACCAAACTACTTGGAAAATTAAAAACACTTGGTATAGCTAAAAAAAGAACTTTTAAGTTTAAAACAACAAATAACATTTATATATAATTATTAATTAAAACATTTTAAACAAATATCAGCATTAAATCAAAACATATGCTAGGATTAATCAATAATTGGCCAAAATTGCAGAAATCCAAAATAAAAATACCATTGAGTCGTTAATAATAGTAATAGTAGACAACAAAAACTATTATTATGACATAATAATATGACTTAATATGACTACTATGTATAAATATGATAAGCCATTTATCTTTCATCATAATTTAATAAAAGATAAATATTTATCATGTATATAATCGATTATATACATGATAAATAGATGATTAATCATTCATGATAAATTATGATGATATATATATATATATATATATATATATATATATATATATATATATATATATATATATTTATGTTTATATTTTTTTAAATTATATTAAATATGATAATATTTAGTCATATTAAATAATCAATAGATAAATAACATCATAGTAATCATATTAAATTATTTTTTATTTAAAATAAACTCTTACTCATGAAATCATATATCTGCCCCGGCTTTATGTCTTTCTGTGCAGTTATATGCACAGCAAGAATCAGCGCCGTACCAAGGGCGGGGCCAGCCGGGCCGCGGCCTGAGGCGCCAAAATTGGGAGGGCGCAAAACTCCCCAAATTAATTTATTTATTTTCACATTATGAAACTAATTTGCGTGGCGTCACTTTTATGTTGATAAGAAAATTAATTAAAATTGCGCCTCCTGACGAACTTTAAAATAAAAGCTCATTTACTAGGGTTGTTCGCCGTAAACAAAAACTTACGAAAATTTCGCATTTTTATCTTCCGTATTTCAAGTTGTTATTGCGGAAGTTGTTCTTTCGCAAATTCACCTTCCGTAATGCGTTATACGAAAAAAATAAATAATAGTTATTCCGTAATAGCTCTTTACGAAAAGAAACTTGCGAAACAAATCATTTCGAAAGAATATTTGCGAAACAGTTCCTTACGGAAGGAGCGTTTCGGAATGTGCGCTTACGGAATAAACTCGAAAGTATTCATTAAACTGTTATACAAAAAAATATTATTATTTATTATTTAAATAAAATAATGTTGTTAAGTGATTCTTCAATAGTTTTTACATATATATCTATATATCTATATATATATATATATATATATCTATATATATATATATATATATATATATATATATATATATATATATATATATATATATATATATATATATATATATATATATATATATATATATATATATATATATATATATATATATACACACACTATATATATATATATATATATATATATATATATATATATACACACACACTAAAAAAAAAAGTAGAAATTTCTACCTTAGGGTAGGATATGTGATATACCTTTAGTAAGGTATAATTTTCTACCTTTTAGGGTAGAAAATTATATTAAAAACAATTATTTGTCATACAATTTTCTAACTTAAACTTTAAGTTAAAGGTATAATTTTCTACCTTATAAGGTAAAAAATTATACCTTACTAAGGGTATATCTCATATCCTACCTTAACTAAAAATTTCTACCTTTATTTTTTAGTGTATATATATATATATATATATATATATATATATATATATATATATATATATATATACAGTGATCTTGAAAGATTAAGAAAGTTAGGACGAAGGTGGGGGAGGGAGGGGGGGGAGGGGGAAGGAGTTGCTGAAACAGAATATAAGGGGGGCCTAACGCAACTCCAATCTAAATAAAAAAAACTGAAATTTGAGTTAGTTTGACGGAAAGGACAATATATATATATATATATATATATATATATATATATATATATATATATATATATATATATATATATATATATATATATATATATATATATATATATATATATATATATATATATATATATATATATATATATATACAGTGACCTAGAAAGGTTAAGAAAGTTACGCAGCTAAAATTTAAATAGAAAAAACCGAAACTTTAAGTTAGTTTTGAGGGAAAGGACAATGCTTCCTCCGCAACATGTCCCTATCCCAGTGTTTACATGCATTAATATTTATCAAGTACCGACTTTGGTTCACTTCCGACATTCGGTTGTTTATTGTCTTTGGCTTTTCAGAAATGGAGGTTTACTATTTATATTCTTATACATAAAAACTTAGTAAAATATTTGGTTCCATTACATTTTATGTCAATTTATCACTAATTTTTAGACTATCTACAGCTCTAAAACTTTCAGCGCTTGTATAATCCTGGTGAGCTTCTATGTTTAAATTTTTTTCCCGGGGCAAAGACTCGGGAAAGGGTTGTATTTTACGTACCCGCTTTTTTGCTGCAAAATCTTGCAACTAAATTTTTACTGCTCTCCAAAATAGCCAGAGCTTTAAAACTTTCAGCGGTTGTATAGTTCCAATAACGTTGGGATGTTGAAAATTGTGGGGGAGGGGAGGATCAAATTTAAAGAGTACGTACTTTATGGAGTAGTTATTTTTTAGGATTGACTACATGACCTATATCTTTTTTTGATTTCAACGACAGCATTGTTTCCCAATCACGCAATTTTATTCGTATAAAACCGTTTCTTTTTTTCCATTAACTTACTGACTCAGGGGCTAATTAACTGCTCTCTCACAACTTCGGGTAAGTAATGAATATAAAGAAAGGAACAGGAGAAAAACTGCCTTTGAGTTAAGCTAACGACAAGTTTACATTAAAAATTAGTTCGATAACGACCCTTTTTTTTTAACCGATTTACTATTTGAGGCAAACCTACATGATCCCAAACAAATGACTTACATGCTCTAAATTTTCTTTTTTCCCTCAAAATGGGAAAGTTTATGTTGTTCAAGTTATGTTCACTATTTAACTCTTGTTCATTGAAAGACATTTTTAGTATATCTTATGAAAGTCTAGGTTTATTTATAAAAATTTACTAACTGAAACATATCAATAATTATTATAATAATTAGTATTTTAGTTACCTAGCTAATCATACGTATTTGATTCATAAAACGTATTTAAATATTTTTAATATGCCGCGTTTCGTAAGTGCTTTTCCGTAATGAAGTTGTTTCGCAAGTTTCAGTGCGAAAGAGTTTCGTTTCGAAAGAAATTTGGTTTTTTATCATTATTTCAAAAAATAAAACCTTAAAATATTCATATGTTGCAATACTGAAAATAAAATTTTATTATAAACATTTTGGTATACAAAAAATTTAATTTTTACAATTATATCAGTTTGGCCAACAAAATTTTGTTATAGACTCCGAAACGTCGTTTAGCGAAATAGCTCATTTCGCAAGTGCGACTTGCGTAAGCCCTATTTTCGTATGTTGCAAAATAGTTTTGTTTCGTAATTCAACTTGCGGAAGACAACATTTCGAAAGAAGCATTTGCGAAATGAACATCGGCGGTTTTTTTTGTTTTGTAAAATTCGGTACGAAAAAAGAAAATTCCTTATTCTCAATATCCTTCCGAAAGAATTTTATTTTTCCGGAATTGTACGAAACATTCCGGTTAACAACTCTATCATTTACCAAACAGAAGAGCGCCCTTAAACACTAAAAAGTTGTATTTTCTGAACATTATTTTTTACAATAAATCGTGCAAAAAAATTATCTGATGCTGAATTTAAGAACGACAATTAAAAACCAATAGTTATTTGTAAAATAAACAAATGATTCATTGAGGATCATATAAATTAATTTAACGCACACATTAAAAATTATTCTAAAAAGAAAAAAATAAAGACAAAAAGAACTTCGAATTTAAAAAAAAGAACGCTTTATTTAAGCGGCTTAAATAAAGAAACAAATGAAATGAAAGCTAAAGAAAGTAAAGTAAGCAAATTATAATAAAAATAAAGAGGGAGAAGAAAAGAAAAAAGAAAAAATAAATAATAGAAGAGCGCAATTAAAAAATAAAAAGTTGTATTTTCTGAACATTATTTTTTACAATGAATCGTGCAAAAAAATTACCGGAGTAAATTGTCCTAGACGGACGGAGAGGACAAACTAGGACGTTCTACTCCGGAGTAAAATGTCCGATCGGACAAACTACTCCGCGGACAGTTTTCTCCGTGACAGCTCTAACTACTGCGTGACGGCCGCACAATTCTTAATTATTTTTATTACAATTCTTAATTATTTTTAATACAATTCTTAATTATTTCACAATTCTTAATTAATTTTGTTTTAAGTTTCTTTAAAAAAATATATATTTAACTTTTAGGTATCAGCATTAAATATGAACATAAATATTTTTATAGTTTTTGTAATTAAATGATAACAATTCCTATAACAAAAAACACCAAATAATTTTGGCGACTTTGAGGTATAAGGAGTTAAAAGCGCGTGAAAAATTTTTTTATCAGTTTAAAAGTAAATAAAAACAGGGAGTAAAAATCTTTACAACACCGTGCCGGATAATACCAACACAAAAATTTGTTCTTTTATCTCACATACTCATTCAGTTTCTATTGAAGTTAACTTATTTTTAAAACGGGTCAGTTTAACCATAACAGTCTTGCTATTTTTATTGTTATCGTTTATTTAACTTAATATCAAGTGACGTGACAAATTTAAGTTTCTTATTTTTGGTATTCATTTACGTAACTCTACACTTTAGATGAAGGCTTTGTGGTTTCATAAGAATGTAAAATGTCATCTTTAGATCATTTAGAATGGAGTGAATGTGGTGAAAGTTTTGAAGATATTTTAACTAACCCCCGTGTAAACTTACCACAACTTATAAGGCTTTCCTCTTCAGTTACTTCTGTTAACGGTGAGTCTTTACAAGCAGGTCAAGTTATTTTAATTCATGAAAGAAAAACAGTTACAAAGTTGTTTGCGACCGATGAAAAAGGAAATGAACTTTATCTTCCTACACAATGCCCTTTCAGTGTCATACAGAAACTACTTCCTGGAAATGAAAAACATTTTAATAGCATTTTGGATGTTGCAAATGCAGATCCTCTTCCGAAGTTTGTTGAAGTAACTCGTATTTCTGGTTTGGAAGCAGTTAAAGTTGGCGATCGTCTCAAAGTTGTTATTGTAGAAAAGTCAGGTTCCTCTCCTTCTTTTATTCATTTCAGAGGTCCTACAGGTAAACATGTAAAAATACCAGTGAGTCAAGATATTTCATTTAAACTTGCTGTAAATGATACTTCTGAAAAGCTGCTTTCCGATTTGGCTGCTAAATCTTTAGAACTTCCAGTTATTGTTGAATTTGATTGTAATAGAGATATTCCAAAAACTCACACTAACCTAGGTATTATAAATATTACAAAAGGGTTTACAGAAAACATTGTTTTGTCTTCTGCTAAAGTTGGTTCAATAGAATATGTCTTTGTTTTTCCATTGAATGCACAATTCAAATTTCAGGTAAATTCCAAGCTCAAACTTGCTAAAGATGAACCCTACAGGGAGTTGTGTATGTCCTTTTCAAGTATAGATACTGATGCTGTAATGAATTTTTTAAATATTGTAGATCCACATATTAAAGATTCTACATATATTATTCAGTACAAAAAGTTGCTGAAACTATTAAAAATTGATACTGACGAAAATGAAGTTGAAGAACAAATAAATAGCAGTTCTACTATAAATACACATTCCGAAACTACAAAATCGAGTGCTCATTCACATCAAATCACCAATACATATCTGCAACAAGATACACAACAACAAGAAATTATAAAAAAAGAAAAGGAGCGAAAACAAAAAATTGAAAAAGAAAATCAAAAAGCTGAAATAAAAAAGCTAAAAAAGGAGAAGAAGGAAAAAGAAAAAGAAGAAAAAAAGAAGAAGAAAGCTATTAGAAGTACTAGTGCAAAAGACTTAGTTATTGAAAAAGTTGATGAAGATATGTATATTTTTCCAGAAAACCAAGGAAGTCAAAACAAGACCTTATGTTCTCCACATCGACAAAGTGTTTCAGCTCTCTCTGACACAGACCAAATATCTGACTCTCATTCGCAATGGTCTTTCAGCCTAAAAAAAAGTTTTAACTTTTTTCGGGATCGTACAAAATCTGGTGGACCTCTTCACAGAAAAAAGATAGTTAAAAAAGACAATGAAATCTCTAACTCACATGAAAATGTTGAAATGTATACTACTTTAGTTCCTGAGTCATTTTACGAAACTACCGAAATGGCTTATGAGTCTCTTGATCTTTTTAAACATATGCAACAAGCATTAGCTCCTGCAATTCCGCCTGTTGAAAATAGTGGGGACAGTGGTTTTGATGAATTAGATCAGGCTAAAATTGAAGCTTGGAGAAAAACAATGATGCCTCCTCCACTTCCAGGTAATCATCCACTTCATAATCGCACTTTATTAGTCAATGAAGATATTTATGAAGAGGCAATAGATAATAAAAAGAATGATACAAACCTGGTTGATGTCCAAAAATCATGGACACAATTCTATAATATTGTTGAACAAAGTGCCAAAGAAATTTCAACATGGAGTATGCAAGATGTTACTGATTGTCTTAAAGATTTGAATTTAGCTAAACACACAAATGTATTTAATGACTCAATGGTTGATGGTCAACTTTTACTTGATTTAGATGAGAGTGTACTTAGAGAGTTAGGTTTGGATTTATTTGAAGCTCGTAAATTACGAAAGTTTGTATTTGGTTGGAGACCAGATATTATAAGACCAGTTAACTACCCTGTTTTAAAAGGTTTTACTAGTGATGACCCTTCCGAGTGGAGTGAAACTGATGTTATAAATCATTTAAAAGTTATTGAAATAAATGACTTTGCTGATTTCTGTCATAGAAACCAAGTGAATGGTGATTTATTGAAAGATATTTGTATAGATGATTTAATAATGAATTCTATTCTTAGTACAAAAGACAAAAAAATTAAAATTTTGAAAATCAAAAACTATGTCATTGACAAATGGAGACCTAAAAAAACCGGAGAAGGGAATTATGTTACTTCAAGCTTGCGTAAAAGTAATCAAAGTCAATCATTAAGCTTTGATGAACCTATGTGCTCATCAACAAATATTTCTCCTAAAATAGAGTCCCATTCTAATCAAAAATCTAGTACTCTAAGACTTGCAAAAAAATCTGTTGCTGATGCACCTTTAGTTGCAAAGATGAAAATGCAGTTGGAAGAAAAACAAAGTGATTGGCACAATCGAAAGAAAATTGAATCAACTTCTTAATTGCATCTGTTTAATAATTTCTCTTTATAAATAAATGTATATATATATATATATATATATATATATATATATATATATATATATATATATATATACATATATATTTTTATATATAATATATATATATATATATATATATATATATATATATATATATATATGTATATATATATAATATATGCATATATATATGATATATATAATATATATGATTTTTATTCAATATATATATATATACATATATATATATATATATATATATATATATATATATATATATATATATATATATATATATATATATATATATATATATATATTAGAAAAGCACAAAAATCTTTATATATTAAATATGCTTATGCTTAATACAAAAAATTTAATACAAAAACAAATTTACTTGTTATTTTTATGTTCAAATTTATAATCGAAATCAATTTAATGTTGCACTTGTTTTTTATTTGGTTTTTTTTTTTTTTTTTTTATTTTAATTTTTTTTTTAATTGTTTATTACTTTTATTGAAAATTAATAGTATATTTTTTGATATTTAATAATTTTTGGTTAAGTAATCTTTGTCATTTTTTATTTTATTTCATATTTTTTATTTTATTTTATATTGACAATTTTATTTTATTGATAATTTTTTAATGGCAATTATAATAATGATTGTTTAATTGTTTTGCAATTTTGCGACACGTTTAAACATTTTTGTAAAGCTTTTCAATTTTTATCTTTTAAAGTGATTTTGAAAGAGTTTTGTATTACGACTATAAATATGCAGATATATTGTAAAGTTTTTCCAGGATATTTCATGCAGATATATTGTAAAGGTTTTTCTGGATTGATTTGATTAATGGATATAAATTAACTTTTTTTTTTGACAGCTGGAACTATAAAAATTTTTATAACTAAACCAGCGATTGTAATTTTTGTTTTATTAATTTTGAATCTTAAAAAAAAATTAATTTTGAATAAAAAAAAAATTTAATTGCCTTTAAATGTAAAAACATTTCAGATAGAGTTGTAATTATTTTTAAATTTGTATCTTATGAGCTATTGCTAATATAAGTGCGTCACAGTGTGAAAAAGAGATGTCTCGCTGTGACGCGCGTAAGTTGAGCTACAGGGAAGAGTTGCCTTAATTGGAACACTTAAAGAATAAGTATAAATTAACCAAATACGGCCTAATTACGACAACCCGGCTATACTTTTAGCCATAATTTGACTTAATTGATTGCACTGTTATTGGAAATAAATTTTTTTTTTGCAAAGATACAATTTTGTTTCAATAAAGGCAACTGTTTCTCGATATTGGAACACTTTGATTCCTTAATCAGAACAGGTTGTTTCTTTTAAAAAAACTCAGTTAAATCAACAAAATGATTTTTATCTTTACAGTGAAAATTTAAACTGTTCATTCAAAACATATAATAGGATTAATTAATATAACCTTGCCAAATTGAAATTCAACAAACAAAATAGTATAAAAGTTTCAACTGTTATGGCTTTTACTTAATTTATTAATTAAAAATCACTAATTAAAGTATTATTTTTATGGTTTACGGTCACGACTATGGGTTTACGAGATTTTCGGATACGGATGTAACGAAAACAGTTTATTTTATTTTTACGCGCCAAGTAAATAAATTTTCTCTGAATAATGTATAATTTTCTCCAAATAACGTCTCTGATAAAGTAGCCTACTAACAACTCGTGGATAGACTCGTTCCATGATGCGTCTTATGATCTAAAAATTCACACATGGGTTCATAATGTGTATATCTAGGATTCCAGTTTACAACATATACCTTCTGATGACTAATGTCGTAAATATATATGTATTTCATTAATAAAAATTTTAAAAAGAACATAAATTTATATTTATAACCCGAATTCAATGTCTAGGGTAAATACGCCAATTAATGGCCGTTAACCATTTACTGGCCACTTTTAAAAGCTTTTCTTATAAAAAACTATGACACAACTTGTCCTATATTATTATTTAAACTCAATTACTTCATTAAAACTTTGTAAATATCGCAATTCCAGGATAGTTCTAGAAGGTTTTAGTCACTAAAACTAAATGTCAAAAACATTATAAAAATTGTAACAATTTTACGCTTTGTTTTCTTAAATTCATACTTTAGAGTCTTTTTTTTTTGTGCGTTGCAAATATTTGTGCCAGTCCATTCAGGAAGGAAAAAAAAGATAAATATCTTATGTACACTTTGAAACAAAAGTATTTAGTTGATGTTTCACATATAATGTTTTAACTGAAATAGATTATTCCTTTTCTAATAAACCATTTACTGGCCGGTTAATTAATCCATTTACTGGCCATGGCCAATAAATGGTATCAGGTATAAAATTTTTTAGTTTCATATTTTTATGTAGAATTTTCTCACGCTTAGTTATTATTCATGTGTGAGAAAAGTTAAGTTAAGATATTAACAAAATCCACATTTAAAATAATTTCTGATTTTCTTAGTTCATTCTACTTTTAAAGTTACTTTCTGAGTTAATTCTACTTTTAAAGTTACTTTAAAATTAAAATGCTCAATCATTTTAAAATTAGTTTTAAAATCATTTTAAAGTTACTAATTTTAAAGTTACTTTGAAAGTAGAATGAACTCAGAAAGTTTTAGTTAATTATAATTATAGTTAATTATGTTCTGATAATGTTGAATCAATAAAAATACACCATTAAAGTAAATATATGATTTTCCTAAATGTATTTTATGAATTTATGTTTTTATTTTTTTATTTTTAATAGATAATAATATTATATGAAACCATGAAGCCAGTTATTTCAACAAGGATAATAAAAAAACGCATACTATGGACTGAGAATAACATGAAACTAGCTGTACATGCAGTTGCATCAGGTATGTCTCAACAGAAAGCAAGTGTATCATATAAAGTTTCGCAATCGACTCTGCAAACCATAATCTCTGGAAAGTCCAAAATAGGAGCGAAACCAGAGAAAAAGCCAATGCTAGGTGACCTTGAAGAAAAACTAATTGATTATACTGGCAGTCCAGCCCAAATGGGAATCGGTTTTGGGAAAAAAACATTTATCGCTTATGCTGCTAAGCTTACTAAAAAACATAACATGAGTTTTAAAAATGATCGACCTAGTGAAAAGTGGTGGCAACTACTTAAAAAGAGACACAGTTGTGTTAGTCTTCGTTGTCCAGAAGCTACAGTTTCTATACGACACATGTGTATGGATAGGATAAAGGTTTCCAAACATTTTACTTCTTTAGAAGTTCTGATACAAAGTAAGAATTTACAGGACAAACCAAAATGTATGTGGAACATGGATAAAACTGGGATGCAACTAGAGCATAAACCTAGACGTGTTGTTGCCAGGAAAGGCTCAAAATATATTCAGAGTCGAACAAGTGGCAACAAGGAAACAATTACTGTTATATGTTGCGTAAATGCAGCTGGTCAAGTCATACCACCTCATATAATAGGGAAAAGAAAAACTGTACGAACTTTTTTTGGTTTTGATACCAAAAATGCTCCAAGAGGAGCAACATGGAGTGTGTCTGAAAAGGGCTGGACAAAACGAGGTATTGCGGAGTTATGGTTTGAGAAAATGTTTCTTCCAAATATTGGCTCAGCAAGACCACAGATTTTAATCCTAGATGGACATGACTCACACAATTTTGTTGAAATGATTGAGCTGGCTATTGTAAACCAAATTGAAATTGTTAAGCTTCCAGCTCA
This sequence comes from Hydra vulgaris, assembly GCF_038396675.1. Classification (NCBI taxonomy): domain Eukaryota; kingdom Metazoa; phylum Cnidaria; class Hydrozoa; order Anthoathecata; family Hydridae; genus Hydra; species Hydra vulgaris. Next base: position 8,458,662 of record NC_088931.1, read on the forward strand.
CACCAGCAACTGGTTGCAGCCTTGTGACAGAACAGTTTTTAAGTCGCTAAAAACTACCTATTCTGAGGAATGCCAAACAATGATGAATAACTACCCAAGTGTAGTAGTTTCGCATTCTAATTTTTGCGGTTTATTTTCAAAAGCATGGAAATATGCTATGACTGACACAAATATACGCTGAGGATTTAGAGCATGTAGAATTTATCCCTTTAATCCAGATGCTATTCCTAAAAAGGCATATATCCCAAACATTTTATATATTAAAATTTCAGATGCTATCCCAGGTCAAAATGAATGCAACATTTCAACAATAAACAACCTTCCATTATTGTCTGATCTCTCAGAAAACACTTTTGTGATTAACTCGCTGCCTTCTACCAAACCAGAAGAAGAAAATAAGTTTATTGATTTTTTAATTCAAGACAATGCTGTGCAATATTCAAATATTGTTACAGAACACAGTTATGCAAGAATCAAACCGGTACAAGACAATGAATTTATTGATTTTTCTGTTCAAGAAATACTGATATATGTCTTGAAGAAGTAAAAGTAATTGAATCAACATTAGATTCAAATGATAAATTTTTTTTTTTTTGCAAAACATTAACAGATCTTCCATTTCCATTTGGTAATTCATCTTGTCCATCAGATAAAGATTCAGATGTTCTTACATATCCTTCTCCACAAATTAAACAAACAAACACTCAAAAAACTCTAATTTAAAGTTTTTTGTTCTGACCTCAGAGGAGGCTTATAATGCAAAGCTTGAAGATAGAGCTTCAAAGGTAGCTATTGAAAATAGAAAAGTTGAAAAACAAAAGATTTTGAAAAAAAAATTTTGCCAAAAAAAGCTAGATCTGATCTTCTTTTTCAAGTAACGAAAAAGAAAATACAAATGATGCAAATGATGATATATATGCGGATGAAGAATGTAATAAGATGGATGAGAATGATGGTTTTGATGATAAAAATAAGGAACTAAAACTAATAAACATAAATTAAATAAGAAATTTAAATGAGCACAATGACATTATCGGATCATCTAAAAACGAAAACACTGATTTTCCATTTTATTACTATGCTCACTTTGAATTTATTGACCAAAATTTTATTTATTTTATTTTTACCTTTTGATTTAAACGAAATTAATATGTGCACTAATTTGTAAAATAGGAATAAACTTTTAACCTTGAAATATAGAAAATAAATTCTCAGTTTTAAATATTTATTTAATATTAAATAAATAATTACAATATAAAATATAGTAAGTGTAATCCACTAAAAGTCTATATGCAGGATGTTAGTGACTAATAGTTTAACTATTTTTTAACATTTACAGTATATGCAAGTATCTAACTTCAAATTTCTTATAGTGTCTACGTTTATTTTTTATGCTAAAGGCTTTTTTAAGTTTTTAACGTTACAATCTTTTAATCAAATCGCTGCAATTATCAACTAATTTGGCTTCATATAATCATATAATACTATATAAACTTCAAATTTCCAGACAAATAAATTTTTTCACGTCACAATGCATTGTAAAGTAAGAGTTAAATTAGTCTAAAATCTTGAATTTTCAAAATCGATTTTAAGTTTAAATTATAACTAGTCGCAGCTGATTTTAATTAATAGTATTAAACAACCTTAATACTTCCTAAATATCACCAATTCCAATTTCAAGAGAGCGGCATTTGGTTGGAATCGAATACTTAAATATTTGATTTTTATGTATTTATAGTGAAATGATTTTCTTTTTTTTCCTGTTTTGAAAAAAATAAAAATTAAACAAAAAAGTTTATTTAAAAAATAACGGTTCGATGTGTTAAATAAAATTAGAAAAAAAAAAAAACTATGATCCTTAAGCAAATATCTTAACTTTAAACTGGTCTTTTTTTAAAAGCAAAAAAAGTCGTCGATTTTGAACTAAAAAAGATATGATAAGTCGTCGATTTTGAACTAAAGAATACATGGTTTTTTTTTTTTAAATATAACTGCTGTTTAGTAAATACGAAAATCAGAAATTCAAACAATCTTCAGGTGGCATTTAAAAAAAGGAAGATGAGGAAATTTAGAAAAATACCTTTAAAATACCAACAATTCTAAGACATATTATGAATAAATTAAATACAAATATATAACTAAAACATATACTTTTTATAAGCACTAAGTTAATATGTTTATTTAATATAAATATGGTCCAAAGCCATTTTAATTGAAAAAAGTTATGTAGATTTTGAGGATAAGTATTTTTGAAAAAAAAAAAATTGCGAAAATTTGACAACTTTCAAGCCATTATGAATGGTTCTAGCAAGCTTGCCTTCAACTCTAGTAATTAAACGGATACATTTTTGAGTAAAGCAAAGTTTTTATGAATTAAATTACGTAGTAATGTAATTAAAAAATTATTATTTCAATAATCATATAATTTTTCTATTTGTTTAAAAAAATTTTTTTTTTTTTTTTAAGTTTACGATGTTAGTCGCGTTACATAATTCATAAACCGTAATACATAAACATAAGTCGTAATCACGTCGATCTATGCTGAAGGCCTTGCCATCGCGCAAACATCGTATTTGACCTATTTCTTAAACGGCGAAAACAAAACAATTTGTTTAAGTAATTTTATATTAACTCAATTAACTTTCACTCTCAAAACGTTTTATTTTAAAATAACAAGCTGAAATTCCAACAAAATATTTCTTTATTTATAAATTTTTCTCAAATTAATCAAACAAACAATAAAATAAAGATCAAAGTCATGCCATATACATATATATATATATATATATATATATATATATATATATATATATATATATATATATATATATATATATATATATATATATATATATATATACACACATATATATATATTAGTAAAAACACTTATCTTTTTTCTTCTACTCTGAGTTTTGCCATTACTGGTTCTTTAGGAAGAGTTACTAAATCTCAAAATATAATAGGTTTTGAGATTTAGAAGATCCAGTAATGGTGAATGAATCAGAAGATCCAGTAATGGTGAAACTTTAAGTTGAAGAAAAAAGACATTGAACACTCTATTTATAAAACACAAGTTAATAATCATATACATAAAATTACAATAAAAAGTTTGCAATAAGATTACAATAATAATTTAAGAATTCATGACAATTTTAATATTTTATGAGCTGGTTCTTTTTACATAAATTATTTAAAAAAATGTTTGAAAGAATATTTCCTTGATGTCGATGCATCTCAAAGTTGTAAAACTCTGATACCAACATTAGAATATTGCTCAATGAAACTCTGCATATTTGATCCTTAATCGCATTAAAAATTATAAAAGAAAATATTACCCATTGACAGGTATTATCAGTGGGAATAATAAGTCCACCACGGTCAATTGAGTCTATGCATTGTCCATATTTTTGGTGGTAAAAAGTGGTTTTTCTAGCAGCTCATTTTCTGATAGTTGGATCTTTACGAGTTAAATACCCAGATATGTATATAAGTGCCATATTTGTATCAGGAGAAATGAAAGATTCAAGATCTGGTAAGTTGTCAAATATCTCAGCAGAGGACTCATCCAATAAAAAGCCGCAATTTGGACAAGAATGGGTTGTATCAAGACTTATGTCGACAGCCAGGTTATCAAGTAACAGTAAAAGCGTGGCTCTTGAAATATTCAATTTTTCAATCACCTGTTGTACTGTTATAAAATGTGCCTCCAGAACCTTGTCGCAATTTACTAAACTCCAATGGATCAGTAGAAAACTCACTAAGAATGACATATTGATGTGAGCTATTCAATAACGATCGACATAACTAAACAACACCATTGCACGTGTGGTAAATTGATTGTGCAGTGTCACAAGTAAGTTGTTTCTTTCTTTTACCTTGCTTTCCAGCCATCTTTAAAGCCACATTTCCAAAATTTAAATAATCATCCAGACTATTATCATTAGGATCTCTAATTACTGCTTGAAGTTCATCATTAAATCTAATATCTGCACCTGTTCCCTTAACATTGATGGTTAATCAAAGCATGGTAAGTTTTGTCACAAAATATCCTTAAACAGGTAGAAACTGACTGCCTCTCAATTGGCTTCGGAAATATTGAAACTTCATTTAAATTAGATAATTTAACTAAATTTTTGGATTCAGGTTCATAAAGCTTTGTAAGATGATCCCATTGTGTTACTTTATGTACTCCTTTATCATAAAAAATAAGCTGACCAGTTTTTTCAGTAAGCCAATTATTTCTAATGTTTTTAAGCAAATGTACATAATCAAAGATTAAGAAAATACCATCATTAGTCAACCAGGGTTTATTTGGAACTGTTCTTTCTAAGATTTTAAAAAATGCCTGATTAATTCTATTTCCATCACATATTATGGCTTTGACTTGACCCGATGATTCCTTTACTGATTGTATAGTAATGCTAATTTGTTCGAAAAGAAATTGTGAGTTTAATTTATTTATAGGTATCATTTTGGTAATGAACGAAGGTCCACCGAATAAGCAATTAACCATTAAACCCAATACAGTTTTTGCAAGAGAAGTTGAATTGTCCATTGCTTTTCCAAACAATGTACCACCATGATATAATAACATTTTTTTAACATAAACCTCGTCATGCAATAACAAACAAAGTTTCTGTTTTTCTTCAATAGATTGGAAAATATTTGTCAAAAAAAGCTTTTCGTTTAATTTAGAAACTTTTGAAGTTATTCTTGTCAAAGTTCTTACAGAAGGCAATTGGTAATCTGTTCGCAATTGATTATACAAACTTCTGGACGTAGCAAAATACTGAAAAGATCTAATATTAATTTCTTTAGAATAAATCTTACTACCAATACACTGTGAACCCATAGAAGCTAAATGTTCTTGAATTACAATTCAACAACATTTCTTTTCTTCCAAGAATCAAATTCTTTAAATAACGTACGACTTCTTCTAATATTGACCATGCATAAATTTTGGAAACTCTGTTTTTAAAAATTGTAGAAATTTTAATTTTGACTCCATAGTGATAAGTTTTGAAATGCAAATCGTCACTAATCTTGATTAAAAAACATGGAACCCCATTTGAATAAGCTTGTGATTGCAAATGAATAGTGTTATTAATCATAAAACATACCGATGGAATACCTAAATCTCTTTCATTACTTAAAATAATTTTTTTCATTTCAGCAAAAGTTACTCTTTCTTTTTCTAAAAAGGTTGATAGTTCATCTTAAGCGAAATTTCGAGAACACGAAGAAGCACAATTTGTTGAACGTAATGGAGGAGATTGAGTGGGAATTTGACAAGAAGCCAAACAGATGATGGAAATTTAGGACGATATTTTCCTCTGACTTGTTGTTTTTCAAAATTTATCGGCCAATGCAACTCACAAACTACAGTGTCATTAGTTACATTTAGATTTGCATTTGGAATTACTTTAATCCACATTTGTTTTTCTTCTTCATTTTTAGGAAATCGATACACTGAGATCGTCAAATTATTCGATTTCTTTTTAGCTGATAAATAATTTGTGGTACAGCCATAAATACAGCACTTTTTACCCATATTTCCATATAACGAAAATGGCGATTATGGATTAGTACAGTTTAAAATAGGCCCCCAGTCAAATACGCTGTTTGCGCGATGGCAAGGCCTTCAGTATAGATCGCCGTGGTCGTAATACAATTACGCAAATAATACAATTCAGCGTACATTATAACAATATAAAGCTAGGTTTCCAAATGAAGATTATAAGGATCTTATCATCGGAACCTTAAAAAGTAATATATATATATATATATATATATATATATATATATATATATATATATATATATATATATATATATATATATATATATATATATATATATATATATATTTATATAAATATATATATATATATATATATATATATATATATATATATATATATATATATATATATATATATATATATATATATAAAAGATTTAACGTAATTACATTATACAAAGATGCGACACATTTTAATATATAATAAGCTGAAGATTTAACAAATACATTTTACATACATTTTTAGTAGAATTTTAGAATGTTGTCCATAGAGAGATTTAATTTTTTTAGTAGAATTTTAGAATGTTGTCCATAGAGAGATTTAATTTTTTTAACTTAATTTTAAAAACAGGAAGAGTAATAGAAGGATCAAAGTTTGGTAATACTATTTTATTTCAAAGACGGGGTGCACTATATGAAATACAAAATTGATTGAACTTAGTTCTACAAAAAGGTTCATTTCAAAATTTATAATTTCTTTATGTGTATTTATTTATTGGTTTTAAAAAAAAAGGTCGTTAAAAAAAATAAAGATAAATCGTTTTTCCATATAAAAGTAAAACATAAGACATTAAATACGTTCAGTTTATAAACATCTAGAACCTTCATATAATCAAAAAAATATTTTGAATGTGAAAAGCGATCCGCATAAATAACTACGCGGATTGCATATTTCTGACGGCGATAAAGATGTTGTAATTTACTTTTATCCGTACTTCCCTAGGCGATGATTGCATAATTTATATAATTGTGTATAAATAAATAATAGAGTTGGGTTAAGTTTTTTTTCTTTAGATAATTTCGGGCTTTGTATAAAATGCCAATATTTTTGGAAATTTTGTGCTAACATGATCAATCCCAGTAAACACAGAATGGTTTAGAATTGGTCAATATTTAATCGAAATCGGTCGAAAAATAGATAAAACGTTTAGCGACCTATTATTGACTAAAAATTGACGCTTGATTTTTTTTTTTTTTTTTTTTTTTTTTTTTTTTTTTTTTTTTTTTTCTTTCTCTGTTTTAATATAATATAAGATTTTACAACTTCGTAATATAAAATTTCAATAAATAAAATAAGTAAAACAGATAGGGGCTCAAAGAAGATGAGGATGACAGTACGTTATCGCAATCTTTTCATAGAGCCCCTATAACAAGATTTCAAAAAAATATCGTAATATGTTAATGCGTAATAAAATTTCAATAAAATATCGTAATAAAACGCGTAATTCGCTAATAAAATTGATAAGCAACCAACAAAAGTAGAAATAAAACAAAAACAGATTTATGAGAAATTATTCAAAGTATGATTAACCAAAAACATTTCTTATATTTTAAAAATTTCTTTTTTTGTTAAAAACTTGAAGGAACTTAACGAATTTACCGTGCCTTTGAATCCTTTTTGAAAAGTATTCCATACTTTTGGACCTCGATATAGAATGCTGTACTCTGAATATTTGTTTATTATCCGAGGCAGTTTATATGTGTTGGACATATTCGCTCTAAGATTATAGCTATCATTTTTATTTATTTTAAACTTGTTATTAAAGCTTATAGGAGAGATATTGTGATTATAACGATACATGAAAATTAAATGCTGGTAGATATTAATTTCAAACACATTCATCATTTTCATATCTTTCATTAAGGGCTTAGCGTGTTCACGCCTATTTTTTGAGTAAATGATTCTGCAGGCATGTTTTTGTAGACTATAAATTTTTTTAATCTTTGCCGCTTGAGTACTTGCCCATGAAATGTTTGCATAGCTGATGAAGCTATGAATTAGCCCAAAGTAGATTAATTTAAGACTATTTTTATTGACGTAGGAGCGAACTCGATACATCAAACCTATTATTTTGGTGATTTTTGACTGGATATATATTATATGTGGAAGCCAGGATAATTTTTCATCAACAATGATTCCTAAGAATTTTATATTGGATTGCTTATTTACTAGTTTATCATTTAGAGATAGGTTAGGCAACTTGAGAGGAAGATTTTCTTCTTGTGTTTTTTTGTGAAATAGTATATACTTTGTTTTCTCAGCGTTAAGTGAGAGTTTGTTTGCCTTAAACCAGTTGTTTACTTTACACAGTTCAATATTCATGTCTGCATATAATTTCTTGATATCATTGTTGGTGAGAAATAAGTTTGTGTCATCTGCAAACATGACCGAGTTCATTTTTAAAGATGCATTACAAAAGTCATTTATATATATTAGAAAAAGAAGTGGACCAAGAGTCGATCCTTGCGGGACTCCACATATGACATTTAATACTCCAGATTGGACATTATTTACATATTGTTTTCTGTTTGTAAGATAGCTTTTAATCCAATAATAACTTTTATTTATTATTCCGTAGTGCCTTAATTTATCTAATAGAATGCAATGGTCCACTGTATCGAATGCTTTTGATAAATCAAGAAACACTCCTAAAGTAAATTTATTATTTTCAAAACCATTAGTTATTTGATTTACTATTTCAATGATTGCATGCTCTGTAGAGAGATTTTTTTGAAAGCCAAACTGATTTGGGTAAAAAAAATTGTTTTTAATGAAGTAATCATAGATTCTATTATAAACTACACGTTCGAAGAGTTTTGAAAATACAGAAAGTATTGATATAGGCCTGTAGTTTGTAATGTCAGAATGATCATTACATTTGTATAATGGAATTACTTTTGCCAATTTAAGTACATCCGGAAATATCCCAGAATTTAATGAGAGCTTAAGTATATGAAACAGGGGTCTATTAAGACTGTGTTTGTTTGCAATAACTATATCACTAGATATCTCATCAAATCCTGGAGCCTTTTTTTTTTTTTAAGGAGGCAAAGGCTGCCTCTAATTCTTCATAGCCTAATTCATAATCATTTTTAATAAAGATTTGAAATGTATATTTCATAAAGATTTGAAATGTATATTTCAAACTTTTTTATATATACGTTTAATAAACGTCGATTTAACGTTTAGAATATCGACTTACATTAGTCAATATTGTAAACCTTTAATCGACCTTAATTAAACGTAAACATTTATAGATTTAAAATCTACGCTTTAAATCTTTTAATTTATACGTTTATTAAACGTCAATCAAACGTTTACAATATTGACTAATATAAGTTGTTATTCTAAACGTTTGATCGACGTTTAATAAACGTTTATTATATTATAATATAGCAATATAGCCATTGGTCAGAAGACTCACATAACAGCTTATATCACGCGGTTTAAATAGGCATAATTAAAACGAAATAAAAAAAATTATTAAAAATTTACTTTTTATTGGCTAAATAATTAATTTAAATGCGTTTACAAGATTCACTTCCTTGCAACAACTGAAAGCAAAACGACTGATAAATAAATAATAAACGAGTGTCGGAAGCTAAAAAGTTAAAAATCTCTTATCGCGACAATCTACCTTCCAAAATGCCAACAACTTAATGGACTCAGATGTTTTAGAAATTATTGATTGCAACATTGACACAGTTAAAAAATATGAGTTGCTGGTCTCTCATTATAAAAGTCCTGCTGCAAGAACTTTTTTCGTAAGTTTTATAAACAGTTTAAATTCATTTTGTAAGCGTTAGTTGGATAGTGTAGCAGTAGGTATTCATCTTTGCATTAATTAAGGTTTAATAAATAAATTTTTTAATTTTTTTAATTTAGATGCATATTAGCTTAATTTAGTTACATTTGCTAAAGAAATTTGGTTGAACAGAGCTGGTAAAAGCCACTGCATATGATATGGCGCGACTTTCGAAATTTTCCATGTTTATTTTTGTCAAAAATAAACATGGATGGTACAGGAAATTTTGGAAACTTCCATTCAGAAAATCCTCTATATGTAAAGTTGTTCTGTGTAATTCTAATTTTATTTTATGAATGTACATTAAAATTATTTTAATTAAAATAGTTTTTTGCGGTTACAAATTAGGTTACGAAATAAGACAATCAGGAGACGAATATGAATGATGATGTTGCCCAAGAACCGAGGCCGATGAACAAAGAACTGGCGCACGATGAACAAGAACCGGCGCTTGATGAACATTCGTTGGACGGTATATTAGAAAGATTTTTGAGAAACCAGAGGACACAGTGATCCAAAATACATTTTTATAAGTTTAATAATTTTATTAGTAATCTTTAACTTAATACTAATGTAAACTTTTATTTTTTGCTAAATGAGATTAAATTTACAAAAAATATTTGTTTAGGTGCGTTCTTGCAAAATGGATTTTTTTAGACGTAAATTGATATTATAAATTTTCACTGTAATATTGCTAGTGCGAAGGCATAATGGATAATGCGAATAAATTTTTTAGAGTTATTGAAACAAACAAATATAGTTTACGGACCCCCCCCCCTTCCCTCTGCTATTTGTAAGGTAAATCCAAACTATAGCGTATTTTATAAGTTTATAATGGGTATATATAGTATAAAAGTAGTAAATTATAAAAAGTTATAAATAATATATAAGTATATAAAATATTTGTATATTTGGGAAAAGCATATAAAGTGTGTATATATATATATATATATATATATATATATATATATATATATATATATATATATATATATATATATATATATATATATATATATATTAGGTTGGATTTAATTAGATTTAAATCTAAACGATATACATACGTTTATTTGACTAAAGCTAAACGTTAAATATACGTTCAATTAGACTACATCTAAACGCTTTATATACATTTATTAGACTAAATCTAAACACGTTTTAGACGTTTATTAGACTAAATCTAAACAATTTATATACGTTAATTGAACTAAATCTAAACGCTTTATATACGTATAATATACGCTTTATATGCCTTTATTAACCCTATAATAGACGTCGAAAATACGTTGTAATCTCGACGTTTTATGGAGGTTTGATCTAAACGTTAATCTGGATTTCATTCTGAACGTATAATCGACCAAATCTAAACCCTTAATCTAAACGTTGTTTCGACGTTTAATAAACGTTTGTGTGCTTACTGGGATATGTTTTCTCCAAGTAATATTCTCATCAAGATAAACACCTAAGAATTTTATAACAATATCTCTTTTTATTATCGTTTCATCAATATAAATTTGAGGCATATTACTTGGTAAAAAACGTTTTTTTGCGCAGGAGTGAAAGGTGGAAAAATCCATTTTGTTTTGTTAATATTTAAAGTTAATTTATTGGCTTTGAACCAATTAGAAATAAGATTGAGTTCTTTATTTGTAGTTGAAAAGAGTTCATAAACATCAGTATGGGATAAGAAAAGATTAGTATCATCAGCGAACATTATACTTTTTAATTTGGAAGCATTGTTTAAGTCGTTTACATAGATTAAAAATAGTAGCGGTCCGAGAATAGAACCCTGTGGAACACCCCACAGGTTATGCTCAGGGGTTCCCTTTGCTGACCATCATTACTATACACAAGTTGTTTTCGATTTGTTAAATAGCTTTTAAACCATTTTAAGATTTTATTGTTTAAACCATAATGTTTAATTTTTTTGATTAAAATGCGGTGATCGACCGTATCAAAAGCTTTTGATAGGTCAATAAAAACACCTAGTGTTTATCGAGATTTTTCAAAAGATTCAGAGATGTTATGTATAAATTGAATAATGGCATGTTCAGTTGAACTCCCTTTTCTGAAACCATACTGATTGTCAATTGTCAACTGATTGTCAACCTAAATAATTTAAAAAAAAAACTCTATCGCTTTTGATAATTTCTCAAGTACATTTCAAAATATCTTTGATAATATATGCCCAAAAATAACTACAGAAATAAAAAACAAAGGATATAAGAATCCATGGATGACAATAACTTTAATTAAAACATCAAAATGAAAACAAAAACTTCACGTAAAATTTTTAAAATCAAAAAATAAAGATGATGAAAAAATCTACAAAAATTATAAAAAGTTTTTTCAACATAATATAAAAGCAGCAAAAATAAGATATTTTTTAATCAACTAGATTAGCATTAATTCGATATAAAAAGGACTTGGGCTGTTATAAACCAACTAACAGGAAGAGAAAAAAAGAAGCATACTTGCTTACCACAAAAATTAATTTCCGATAAAAAAATTATAACAAGTGAAACAAATATATGTCAAGAATTTAACAAATATTTTGTTAATGTAGGCCCCTCTCTTGCTTCTAACATTGCGCAACCAAATAAAACATTTAATAATTTTTTAGGAGAAAAACCCAACACCAGTATAAATAATAAAAAGATAACTAAACTTGAATTTAATAAAGCAATTATTGAACTTAAACGCAACAAGTCATGTGGATATGATGGTATTTCCAGTAATGTAGCTATTTATGTTATGGACAGCATTTGTAAACCATTATTTTATTTAATATCATCTTCATTTGAAAATAGTATATTCCCTGACAAACTTAAATTAGCCAAAAATAATCCCATTCTCAAAAAAGGTGATTGCAATAATATTTCTAACTACCGACCTATTTCTATACAGTTTTTTCAAAAGTATATGAGAGAGTAATTTATAATAGAGTTAATAAGTACTTTACATTAAACAATTTATTATACAAAAATCAGTTTGGATTTCAAAGCAATTACTGAACATGCTCTACTGAACATGCTATTATTAAACTTGCTGACAAAATATATAAGTCGTTTGATTGCGATGAACTGGTATAAGGAGTTTTTATTGATCTTTCCAAGGCCTTTGATACAGTTGATCACAGTATTACGGCTAAAATATTACGGCAAAATAGGCTCAACACTTAAGTGGATTCAAAGCTACTTGTCTAACAGAAAACAATTTGTACTACTAGAAAAGTCAGGAGCCCTTGATATTACGTGTGGAGTTCCTCAGGGTTCAATCCTAGGTCCATTATTGTTATTATTATATATTAACGATATGAATAAAGCTTCCCAAAAAATATCTACTATTATGTATGCTGACGATACAAATTTATTTTTTAATCATCCTGATGCAAAGACTTTGTTTGAAACTATGAATATTGAACTCGAAAATTTCAACCTCTGGTTCATAGCAAATAAATTATCCCTAAATTGTAAAAAAACTAGCTTTACTCTATTTCATAAAAAAAAACAATCAATTAATCTTCGTTAAAGCTGCCTAAACTGTTTATTAATAAAAACCAAATTGAACGTAACAAATGCACAAAATTTTTGGGAGTATTTTTTGATGAAAATTTGTCATGGAGAAACCATATTGGTCTTCTTGAAACAAAGGTGTCCTCTGTAATAGGTTTTTTTGTATAAGTCAAGACCTTTTCTCGATAGTAAATCGCGTAATATGCTTTACTTTAGTCTTGTACATAGTCAGCTTTTGTACGCAAATATTGGAAGGGCCAAATAAAACCAAATTGCTAAAATTGCAAAGTCTGCAAAACCATGCATGCAAAGCAATTAATTATTTAAATAGGTTAGTAAACCCGGCCCCAGTGATGAAAAGCATGATGGTTCTAGATATTGAGAAACTTAACACATTACAGATATTAATTTTTATGTATAAATATGAAAACAATCTTTTACCAAGCGTTTTTTCAGATAACTTTTTTATATTATTTCTGAAAAATATAATCTGCGTTCAAGTTCCAGAAACAACTATCAACTAGGAAAAATTAAATCACAGCAGTCAAGTTTTCTAATTACAAACCGAGGTCCATCAATATGGAATCGTTTCCAAAATAAAAATATTAAAGACCTAAAAAGCATTTCATCGTTTAAACAACAAACTAAAATGCATCTCCTTAATTCCTGACATATATATTATAGTTTACAGTATTTGTTTTCAGATTTTTTTGTATTTTTTCTTCTTATTTATTTTTTATTTTTTTCTTCTTATGTGTTTTAATTTTATTAAATTTTTTATTTTTCTTTAAAAATTAAAGTGTTTTTTTATTTTTATTTTATTAGTGACTAAAGGGGCTCTATGAAAAGGTTGTGATGATAAACGAATCATCCTTACCTTCTTTGAGTCCCTGACTGATTATAACAGTATATATGTATTATAAATTAAAAAGATTAAAAACGTTTTTTATAAAGGTTTTTTATGTTTACGATGTTATTTAATTTATATGAAAAATTGTAATATTGTTTAATCAGCGAAATAAAAGTTAAAATAAATAAAATAAAAATAAATAAATAATGTCATGAAATAAGTTTTTGTAATTAAAATAATTGTATACTCTGTTGAAGATAATTCTTTCTAAAATTTTAGAAAATATAGAAAGAACAGAGATAGGACGATAATTACTGATATTGGATCTGTCTCCTTCTTTATGGATAGGGGTAACCCTGGCAAGTTTTAAACGTTCAGGAAAAATTCCTTGATGAATAGGTGTTCTAAAATTTTAAAAAGAATATTTTTTAATTGTTCGTAGCAATCTATAACAGTATTCCCGTTTATTTCATCTGCACCAGGTGCTTTATTTTTTTTTTAAGGATTTGAAAGCTTTTTCAAACTCATTAAATGATAGTTCGGCAGATAATTCTTCAGAGCAAATATCTTTGTCAATAGGTACCAAAAAATCATAAAATGAGGTTTGGGTATTTTGTATTTTTCTTGACAGAGTTGATCCAATTTCAGTGAAATGTTTATTGAATTCATGAGCCATTATTTGTGGTTCATACAAGCTATTGTTATCGTCTTTCAGCATTTGTGGCAAAGAGCTTGAGCATGTTTTTTGTTTTCCAGTAATTTCTTTTAATACTTGCCAAGTGCTTTTTGAGTCATTTATTAATTAATTTTGAATAGTAAGTTTTTTTTTAATTTTTTCGAAAAGATTTTTGTAATCTTTTTTTGCTAGCTGGTGTTTTTGTTTTCAGATATTTTATGTATAGCTTTTGTTTTGTTTTGGATGATTTTTTGAATCCTTTGGTAATCCAGGGATTATTAAAGTGTTTTGTTTTTAATGTAATTGTAACAATTGGGAAACTAGATTAGTAAATGGAGGTGAATGTTTCAAAGAACTTTTCATAAAGGTTGTTTGCGTTTTCATAAGAATTTAAGTGTTTCCAATGTAATATTGAGAGCTGATTTTTGAAAGACTCAATATTTGATGGTTTAAAAAAACGTTTTTTTATAACTTTATTTAATTTTTGTTGCGGTTGGTCAGTGTTTATGGTTAGAAAAACAGAAAAGTGGTCTGAAATTTCTGTTTTTAAGATGCCCAATTTTATATCACTGTTGAACAAGTCTGTGGAAATAATATTACCCATCAATGAATTTTTTGTTATTCTAGTTGGAAGATTTATTAAAGGAGTTGCTCCAGATTCAAAAATTGCATTATAAAAATTTCTCACTTTGTTATCGTCATTGTAGTCAAAACAATTCGTATTAAAATCACCCACTAGAAAGTTTTTTTTTTCGTTGTTACCTTTCGCAATAACTTTTGCTGTAAAAACATGCTCAAGTTCTCGCTCACGCCATTTGGCGGTCGATAACAATTAAAATGTTTTTTGTTCGTTCATTAATAATCTCAATTGTTAATATTTCTCCATCGCCGTCAGAAACGCAAAGATCATTTCTACAGCAACGTCTAATATTTTCATGAACGTAAATTAGAACTCCACCACCACGCTTATTTATTTGCCTTTCAAGAGAAATCATTTCAAAATGAGAAAGAAAAAAATTAGAATTTTATTAGTGTCGTTTGAGGTAGCCCAAGTTTCAGTTAAGCAAATAATATTGAAAAAGTATTTAGTTTCCTCAAGTAAACTTTAGAACTTTTCAAAATTACAATTAATGCTTCTGATATTTACGTGTAGAATTCTAATTTAAGCGTTGCTTCCTTGTTAACATTCTTCAATAGAATTCCCTTTAACTCATTTGAATAATAGTAAGAACATTCGATTTTTGTATCATGAAAATAATTAATATCTGGGTCGGAGTTTTCGTGTAATAAAAATAATTTAGTTTCAAAAAAATTAAAGGCAAGAGTTTCAAAGTCAATTAAGATGGCGGTCACTTATTAATTAAGCTATTAATTAAATTATTATAAATTTAAATTATCAATGATATAATTTATTATATTAGTTATAAAAATTATTATACATTTATTTTAGTTATAAAATTTATTATATTAGTTATAAAATTAAATTATTAATAAGGATTATTAATTAAGATGGCGGCCACTTATTAATTAAAATTATTAAGATAGCGGTCACTTATTAATTAAGATGGCGGTCACTTCAAAGTCACTTATTAATTAAGGTGGTAGTCTACCTTTAAACCTAAATCCTAGAATTTTGTATAAGAAAACCCAATTTTCGGCTGCAATATAAAAAACCTTACAAAACTAAGTAATTTAAATTTAAATTTGGTTTTGGAACACTGTTTTTTGGTCCGTGGGACCAAAAAAAGGGCATTTACGCTGCGATAAATAACCCAAGAACGATTAAAGATACAGTTCTGGATTTTTTTGTACATCATCTAATAAGGAAGTTAATTGGCTGAATTAAGGAAAAAAAATATTATTTAAAAGTTTTTGTTTAAATGATAATTCAAAATGGCAGCAAAATTTTGACCCAAAATACAGATTTTGAGCCCAATTAACTAAAGAACCAAAAAAGTTAAAATAATTTTTTTTAATTCAGCTAATAGATTATATATAAAAGAATCAATGTACCCAATTTCAGGTCAATAGCATTTAATTGAGAAAAGTTATTTATCGCACCGTTTCAAAAAACCTTGTTTCGAGAAAAACAGAAAAGAAAAATAAAATCCAACTCTTTTAGTCTAACTTAAGCCAAAAACTCACAAATTGCATTAACAAAGCCTTATTTTTGAAAAACAAACTGTTTCAAATCATTATTGGCTTTAGAAATATTTTTTTAAGACTTCAAAGTTTAAAAACCACTTTAAAAACAAGAAAAGAATAAAAATACATAAAGCAATAAATTAGTAAATTAGTAAAACGCTATATATAATAATGTAGAAAAAATGGTATAATAACGTAGAAAAAAATAATTTAAAAAAGACCAGTCTCATATACTATTCCTTCCATTTCTTCATTGGCATCTGCAAATCCTTTACGCTGATCTTTTTTTTTTTTTCCGTTTAAGCATGACTTTCGGAGTAGACTTAAGATTCATATTAGCGACTCTTATAAAATCTTTATTTGTGCAAAACTCTTGCGTAAATTTTCCATTATACATATTTAGCATAGCAAATACATTTAAAACTCCATTTATTCCCTCATTAAAATTTATGATTGCAGATAAGACACCAAATTTCTAATGTGTCTCTAGCAACAAAAATATCCTTCAGACATCTTTTTTAAATAATTCCATTTAACGATTTATTGTTGTTTTGTGTTTGCCCATGCAAACACTTACTTAGTAAATCATCATCGCTTAAACTAAGAAAAATTGGTTTTATTATGTCTCTTACAACAATGGGTAGTCCTGGTTTTTCTTTATACAGGGCTGTACCATTTATTTTATCAGACTGGTATTTACACCAACTTTCAGGGGTTCTTGGACACATTTGGTGGCGACTATCTAATGTAAGTGCATCTGAGCAATGGTGAAGTACTGCACCAATTGCTTTTTTTAACTGGTAAACTATTCCACCATTACATTGACGTACTGCAATTCCAAAATAATTTTGAAGTTTATTAATTTCTTTTTCGGTAAGACAATCTTTTCCACCAAGTGGTTTCCCATCAGACAATTTTAGTTTACAAGTGGCTTTAAATTTACGAAGTCTGCTACCAACTCTTTTTTGTATGTGTCCAACACATTCTAACATTTGGACAATAAGATTTTTGTATGGATTACATTTAGCAACTTCTAGATAAGATTTTGATTCACTGTCACCAATATAATAAGCATAACGTAAATTTCTGTCTGACTCTGATGATGTAAAACATTCAACAATTCCAGCTGCCTCCATTGCGCCTGATGAGCCCTTATGGTTAATGCTACACTCATGTGTACTAAGAAACTCATCATATTCATCAGTGCCTTTTTTTGTTTCCCATTTATCACATTGATGGCATACTTTAGATTTAATGCGGTAGTCAATGCATTTTCCAGTATCGCTTGAAATTATAGTTACAACACCATTTAAAGAAGAGAATCCTCGCTTTTGCCAGGTGCCATCACATGAAACTGTAATATCTGTCTTGTTCTCACCAAGACCTTGCTTAATCTCAACAGCTGTTTTATTCATAAAGTTTAGAGCAACTTATATTTGTATATACTTATATTATATATGTAAGCCACTAATATATTATAATAATATATGGATCTCATATTAACATCCGATTGGTATTGCCCACGAGATTCATCATCAATTTCTTGGCTAGTGTAAACCCTTTTACTCCATGAGCAGACTGAGGCTGTACATGTAAACTCTAATAAAACAAACAGTCCTTTCTTTCTTGATAAATCTGTAGAAAGTTCAATACTCCTCGATTGACATTCAGGGCACATAGCAATTTCATCTATGATACTTTTTAAAACAAAGCTATCCAACATGATGTAACAGTGTGGAAAATTTGATTTGTTATTAGGTAATGAAGTTCGTTTTGTTGATACTGTTGTTGCTTTATGATTTAATAATGTAAGTTTATTTGATGAAGTTGAAGCATTTAAATTACTTTTTGAAGGTATGTTATTAACAAGACTATTTTCCGTGTCAATGTTGGGTTCAGGAGCTTTAAAAAAACTTTTGCCATGAAAACGTCGTTTTTTGAAAATTCTTGATCCTCCTGCCTTTCGTCTTTTTCCAGCATCAAGTTTTTTATTTTCCATACTAATTATTTTTTTTTTATATATTTGAATAATAATCATAATCATCTAACTGAATACACAAGTAGGACTTCTAGCACGAATCAAATAAATTATAGTAAATTAAGAACTATAGTAATATATAAATACAAAATATATCTGCCAGTAGCAAAAGCATGCTTCTATTAAATCTTTTCGAATATTTTTTGGAGTTATACTTTTGGTTATACTTTAAAACTACATTTGGATGTCCTGAATTACTTTTAGATGCTTTCCAATGATTAAAACAAGTTCAGGTAGGCTTGGTTTTTTAAATTTTTTTAAAGATCCGATTTTAATTTTTTTTTTTTTTTGAAATCGCAAAATTTATGCGATTTTCATAAAAAAAATTATAACACCTATATCTAATGATAAAATCATATAAGTTGTAAATATTTTTTTGAAAAACAAATATCACCATCATTTTCTACGTATATGATATTGGGTAAAACAGTACAATTTGAAATTTTGAAAATTTTCATATTTTAAGGTAGACTACCACCTTAAGATTAATTAAAATCAACACGCTTTACATTCTAATACTTATATATATTTTTTTATATTTAATGAATTCGCCACTACAGTCAAGGAGACTACTTTTTTTTAAAACTGGTATTATAACACTCTCGCAACGCTTTAACTTTAAAACACGAACCTTGAATAACAAGATTGTTTCCTGGAGAAACAAGTTGAGTGCGGTACAACCAAGGACGTAATGAGTTGGAACTCGGAGTTTCTTGCTTACAATGGAGCCCTCTATCATTATACCACTAACGTACTGGTAGTGGTTTATATATAAATTATATATTATAAATAAAGTGGTTAATAATATAAATTCAAACTATTTTAACAACGGCATCTCTTATGCAACAGTGAAAGTATGAATAAATAAAGAAACATATTTTAAAAAGAAAATTTACTAGTTCAAACAATTAATGGATTTTTTTTTATATTCATTTTCCAACTGATTCAGGATAAGACATTGTTTAGTATGCAGCTCTCAAAACTGGAAA
This sequence comes from Hydra vulgaris, assembly GCF_038396675.1. Lineage (NCBI taxonomy): Eukaryota > Metazoa > Cnidaria > Hydrozoa > Anthoathecata > Hydridae > Hydra > Hydra vulgaris. The sequence goes on from NC_088931.1 coordinate 8,478,265, forward strand.
AATCTTTCTTAAAAAAATGCAAATGAAAATTGCATTTACTTTACGTTCGAAATATATACATGAATATAAATATTTAGAACAAACTCAAGTAATATTTTTTATCTTTAGGGCAAGGCTACGCAACGTGGTCTACAATTATTTGCTGATTTAGCACAATACAAATAATTTATAAGCCTCTTTTATAAGTAACAAGATAGCTACTTTACTGAAAAAAAAATATTATTCATAACAAATATTTTCTATTGATATAAAAATCCTAATTTTAACACATTTTAGGCTAAAAATAAAAATAATCAAATCAAATTCGGCAGCACTCAATGTTTTTTTTGTTTGTTTTTTAATTGTTTGTATTCTTATGTGTAAAGGATCGTGTCTTTTGCAGATGTGCAGTTTTCAAAATTTTTGTTTTTTGGCCTGCCCTAATTTTTCTATAACTTTTATTTGTTGGTCTCCTTAAAACTTTTTGATAATCTTAATAAAAAGCAACTTTTTTCTGATTTCGCTCAATTCACAAGCTAACTTTTAAAAGTAAAATTTTTGATAATTAAAAAGCATCTTAAACGTTTAGAACTGATGCATAATGTTTACCATCCTCCTCTTACTTCCTTACATTCATTATTTTGGGCAATACTTTAGCATAAAAACGCGAATCTTTATATCAAATTCGGCAGTACTCAGAATTATCCTATTACACTTTTTTTTTAAATACTTTTTTTATGTTAAGGAACAGCATATCATGCAGCCGGGTGTAATTTTTTAATTTTTTAAATCTTGACCAACCCTAGCGGAGTAGTTGTCGAAGATGCAGCATTGCTACGGCTAACGAGTGACACACACCATATCAATATAAGTGAACTGGGTTCGATACTACGTGGACTAAATTTAGCTAGTAAGTAGGACATAAAGGAGTTAACGGGTTTACAGTGATAGCAAGAGCACCGTGGGATGGTTAAACGCACTTTTAAAGAAAGAATATCGCGTAAAAACTCGGGGAATTTCTCAATTGTTAGTACAAAGACGGTTGAATACTATTATTGAGGTCGCAAAAGATATCCAGATCGTAGTACAATGGATTCCATCTATATTATACTTGGCCGATCGACTCTCACGAATCCCTCAAAAATGGTGCAGAACAGTGAGAATGGGGAGAATGAAAATTTTAGTATAGTTACTACCAGGGATGCGGAGTCCCAAAAAGGACTCCGGATTTTAAAGTCACAAAAAGGTTACTTCATCCTAGTTTTGGTATCCAAGAGTTCTGAAAATACTTATAAGTTTATGGATTACTATTAGGATAAAAATTAAGACTTTTAGGTTAGAGGAACAATCATTTTTTGAACCCGGAGTCCTTAGGTATAATGGCGGCAAGGGCTCCGGGACTCCAGGACTCCGGGCTTAAAAACAATAAGTTTCAAGTCATTAAATCTCATGAATTTTTTTCTTATAGCAGATCATAAGTTAACAAACATGTTTAGAGCTTCTGGACACTACAGGATTAGAAAAAGTAGAGTATAAAGCTGGAGTCCTTTTGGGACTCCGCATCCCTGGTTACTACAGTTTTTTTCGAACTTTAACAGATTATAAATGAGAATTAATTCGTTTTTATTCTCAACTATTAATAAATAATAATAAAATTGATAATAAAAAATTTAATAAACTAGTCTTGGGATATTCTTGTTTCAATGATTTGAACCGAATCACTGCAAATTTTTTTAAATATTAAAAAAAAAACTTGACTTTAATTTAGTCAAATTACTTATAAGTAATTTGACTAAGTTAAAGTCACGTTTATTAAATGTTGTTCTTCGTGCCATTAACAATATTTTTTCGATGGATTCCGTTTTTGAATCAAATTATATATTTGCTATTAATCGTCTTGGTTTGAGAACTCGATTCATCAAGCTCTTTTGTTGGTTCATCAAGCTCTTTTGTTGATTCATAAAGCTCTTTTGTTGATTCATCAAGCTTGTTGATTCATCAAGCTTGTTGATTCATCAAGCTTGTTGATTCATCAAGCTTGTTGATTCATCAAGCTTGTTGATTCGTCAAGCTTGTTCATCAATTGTTGGTTCATCAAGCTCTTTTGTTGGTTCATCTAGCTCTTTTGTTGGTTCATCAAGCTCTTTTGTTGATTCATCAAGCTCTTTTGTTGATTCATCAAGCTTGTTCATCAATTGTTGATTCATCAAGCTCTTTTGTTGGTTGATCTCTTTTTGCTGATTTATTTATTAAACCCTCTTGAATACCTGGTGCTTCAACTAAATCAATTGTTTTAAAAACTGAATTAAGCTAAACCTGATTTCTACTATCATGTATTCCTTTTTTTCGATATGATGTATGCATAGTGCAACATACTTTGCGAGAGTTATTTTTAATCTCTTTCTTATTATATTTACTTTGTCTTCTGACTTGAATCCTAGTAATAATGTATTTAAACCCATTATTTACATTATCAAAAGTATTTTTCTAAACCTGAAAACATTCCACAATTTGTCTTAAATTGGTTTCTTCGATTATCTTGGTTCACAACAATAAACTTACAAGGTAAAAAGAAATTTTTAACATTTAGAAGTTCATGTGGTTTTTGGTCGATTGGTAGATTAAAAGTGCACTTTAGAATTATTCTATCTTAAATTGATTATATATATTAAACACATGAAATTAAAATAAAAAAATAACTTTTTTTCTTTCAATAACGACACGGAAACAAATTTACTTTAGTCTTTCATGACTTTAAGTAGTTTTTTTTTTTTTTTACTTTTAGTAATGGTTGAAAAAAATAGTTTTTATTCAAAGAAGTTTTTTATTTGTTTAAAAAAAAAATTTTCAAACCTATTTAGCGCTCAAGATCGCAGATGATCGCAACCACACTTTTCAGGGTAGTTAGTTGACACTATAGACTAAAAAATATTACATTTTTCAGAAATAGAACTTCTCATATTAATAGTTGCATACTTTCCGGTCTTATCATTAGTAACTTCCATATTTACTTTATCAAATGTCTAGTTCATCAATAGTTATTTTTTCTTGTTCATCGATACACTCTTAAAGAAAATCCGTTATATACAACAGATTTCAAATCGAGTAACCTGTTGTCAATTCCTTAAAGGTAAAAATAAACACAATAAAACAAACCATAAAGCAAAATAAAGAAAATATGGAATTTAAAGGATATATTATTAAAAAAAAATAGAAATAAATTTTTACTAATAACCCTATAAGAAACATTGTTGCTGCAAATTCGATAATTCTAAATAGTTAATAAAAATGTTGTTATATAAGTTTCAAATAGCATTATTTAATCAACTACTTTTCTAATAATAGATAAAGTTTTAATATTTCAAATGAAAATAAAACCTTACCTGCTAACTGATTAAAGGTTCTAAAATTTCTAGACACATCGAAAGTAATTTAGAATAAAAACAAAATAGGTTAACTTTTATTATTTATATTAGAATTTAAATCTGATACCTTGTCCCTAAATGCCACATGTCTAAAGTAGCAAGCTCTAAACAAATATAAACAAGCATATGTAAATATAGTTGTAACTAACATAAATAAGCTCATCAAAATAAATGCAAGCAAAAAACAAAAATTTACAACTAATTTAAACTTACAGCGTGATACAGCATGCCATGTGGCTAAAATAGCAAATTATAAAAATATATAAACAAGCCATATATAAACTCAGCTTTAACTAACCTAAATACCCATCATAAGAAATGCAAGTAAACATTATACAACCAATTTGAACTTACAGTGTAATATTTCATGCCAGGTACCTAAAATAAAATTATAAAAGCATATAAACAAACTATATGTAAACTTAGCTGTAACTGAGTCTAAATAAATATACCCATTAAAAGAAATGCAAGTAAACATTTTTAAATTTAAAACTGATTTAAACTTACATTGTGGTATTGCATGCCACATGTTTGATTTGCAAATTAATAAAAATAGAAAATTATAAAAGCATATAAACTTGCCATATATAAGCTTAGCTGTAACTAACTATAACTAACCTAAATAAATATACCCATCAAAAGATGTTATGATTTTGACAAAAAGTTTAGTTAACAAAAGGTAAACATTTTGATTTAAACTTATATGGTAAGTTAATACATGTCACATCTTTAAAATAAAAAATTATACAAGTATATATACAAGCCATAAGGTCTATATTATGGAGATAATTGTTAAACTAACCTTTTAGTTTATCATATAAAAATATATATATTCAATGCTTTATATAGAAAATTTAAAATAAGTTAAATAACCTTACAAACAGAGCGTAATTAAAATTGTGTTTATCTATTTGTTTTCTCTCCTAAATGTGAAGCTATTTAAAAAATGGCAAATTAAAATTACTGCAACAAACCTTTTATTACGATGTAAATGTAATTTAAGAAAAACCCATTTAAAACTTTATTATTTTTTAAAGAAAGAACTATAATATTTTTTTTTTTTTTTCTTTTATTTCCAAATAATAATTATTTACAATTTTTCTTTATAATTTACATTAACTCAGGTTTTTTAAACTTTTACAATGTATAGATTTCACAAGTGTTAGTAAATATGTAAATTTTCTAATATGTATTTATTTTATAATATATATTTTTATATTTTTGATTTTTTGATTTTTTTGTGTTTTTTGATTTTATATTTTTTTGTGTTTTTTGGTTTTATATTTTTTTGTATTTTTTGTTTTTTATTTTTTTGCTGTTGTGCGGAAAGAAATCGAGAGTTTAGATTAAGTTAAAAAAAGGAGAAATTTTAAAATAGGTTAAGGAAAGGTTCATAAGGTAAAAAGAATGATTTATATGCAAAAAAATTTTAAAAAGAATTACAGGACTTTTACATAAACATTACAAACACTATAGATAAGGCACTTATGTGTTAAAATAATATTTCATAAAATAAGGGCTGGCAGTGATTTGCTAATCATATATAATAATAATTTTGTTGTATAACATAAAAAATTACAAGATGGAAGGAAATCTTTACTAAACATACAACGAGCCGTTGTTTTATTTTAGCTCATATGTTTAGTTTCAGACTTCCATTCTCCACTTGACAGAAAACATTTTTAAAACAAAAATACTCACAAAAAATGTCCGCGGTGTTTCTACGGACATGATAATTATATTTTAAGGTAATAATATTCCTGATGTTCCTGGTTATTACCCTGATCACTGCCATTGGGTCAATTTTTTGTTACTATACATGTGGTAGCATCTACTGTTCCATATTGCACTCATGATGGTTTGAGTGAGTGTCAACAGCAGCTGCGAAGTGGGGTTTTTCTCCGATAAATTCGCTGTTTCAAATCGAATTTATCGGAGAAAAGTTGTTTCGGGATGTCAAGGAATTATATACGTGTTTAAAATACTCCCAAATTTCTACAGAAGGAGGACAGTAGGCAAAGATGTGCATGTTGTCCTCGATTTTACCACAAGTTTTGCATTTGTTATTTTTGACGATCTGCTGCCTTGTGCTTTTGGCTAGGAAGGCCGCAGAAGGTGAGCTGTTGTGTAAAAAACGAAAGAGGATGTTTTGAGTCGGTCCGCATGCGTGGGAGGTGAAGTTTTTTTTCCAAATTTGGGTCCACGGCATTGTTGTTTTTGTTGAACCGTTCCAGAAAAGTTCTGCTGGCACGACTGTCTTTTTGATTTTTGCCACTTCTAAGTAAAAAATTTTTTTTGTTTTTAGGGGGACGTTAAAAAGGGACCCGTTTTTGCCTAATATTTCTATTGTTGTTTTGTAGTACTGAGACGTTTTGTTGTCCCAGTGTTTTGGAAAATTGTTCTGCTTTAAAAAGTTCCAGCTTTGGTTTTGGTTCGTAAATTTTATAAGTGAACTCGCCAACCAATACTTTGAAAAGTAATAATAGTCGTGAGCTTTGTCCTCTTCGCATTCTTTCAGTTGAAAGAGTGTTTTGAGGCGAAGTGCAAGACTTTGCTCCTTCGGTGATAAAATTCCGAGACCCCCGCTTTTGACGGGTAAAAAAAGTGTCTCTCTTTTGACCGGATTGTAATTGGTCTTTTGCCACAGATTTTTGAAAGTGGCTCAATGCAGACGTTCTATTGCCCATTCGGGAACGGGCAGCACGTTTGCCAGAAACCACACTTTTGACATTGCTAACGTATTTATCAACATAGTCTTTCCCCTAAGTGACAAAGTACGTAGTCCCAGAAACTTGAGTTTTTTCTCTATTTTGTTTAGAGTTACTAACCAGTTGATATTGGTAGTATCGCTCAGTCTGGTGTAAAAAGTAACACCTAATATTTTGAAACCGGTGTTGTTGTTCCACTCTATGTCGTAATTATGGCAGAAAATTTTGCGAAGTATGTGAAGTATTCGTAATTCCGGGTACATTTTAGGATCAAAACCCCCAAGAGCGAGACCCTTGGTTTTTGAGGCGTTGATCACTGAACCGCTTGCTTTATCAAACAGTTTTATTTTTTCGAAAAAAAAGCGGACTGATTTTACGTCCCTGGCAAAAAAGTTCGAATCGTCTGCGTACTGCTGTATTTTGAGGGGTTTAGGTGTACCTGGAAACGGGAAACCCTCTATTCTGCTGTCCACTCTGATCACCAAAGCGAGAGCTTCGGCAACAAAAACGTACAGCAAGAGAGAGAGGGGGTCGCCCTGTCTAACTCCTCTTTCCGTAGGAAAGAAGGCTGACAGGAAACCGCAATTCAGAACAGATGCCGAAACTTCTGAATATAAGGTGTTGACAAAAGATACAAAATTTTTTCCGAGATTGAATTTTCGGAGAATCTGAAGCAGAAACGCACGATCGACTTTATCAAACGCCTTTTCTTGATCTATTGACAAAATGAAAATAAAGGTAGATTTTTAAATTCCGCGTAATCGATAAGATCACGGACTAAATGTAAATTTGAGAATATTGTTCTACCTGGGATTCCGCAAGTTTAATTTGGTTCTATAATTTTCCCCATTACTTTTGCAAGTCGTAGGGCCAGAGCTTTTGCGATTATTTTGTAATCAGCGCCGATTAAGGATATGGGCCTCCAGTTTTTGCATTCGGTAAGAACTCCTTGTTTAGGAATCAGTGAAAGAATTGATTTTTTCATAGAGTGGCTAGTATTTTTTCTACGAAAAGTATTCGTAGGCAAGTTCTTCAAAATCTTTTTCTAAAGTGTGCCAAAAGGTTTTATAAAATTCAGCTGGAAGTCCGTCACACCCCGGAGATTTTCCTTTTTCAAATTTAAAAAGGGCTTTTTTCAGTTCCGCGCCGGTTAGGCGGGTGTTTAAAAATTGATTTTCATCATCACTTAAACGTTTAGTGATGTGTGACAAGACATATTTTTGGCTGTCTTTGCATAAACTAGTTTTGGTGTAAATGTTTTTATAATATGAAATAAGGGAGTTTAGTATTTCACCAGGTTCACTCGTCAATGTGCCGTCATTCTTGCGAATTTCGGTAATTGACTTGTTCCACTGTTGAGTTTTTTCCAAATTATACAAAAATTTTGAAGGTTTTTCTCCTTCTTCAATTAGTTTTTGTTTCGTGCGAATAAACGCGATGCTATCTAAATTCGGGTTAGCGTTTTGTCGCTCCCGTTGGATTTCGTTTTCAATCCTTTGGATATTTTTTTTGTTTTTCGAAATTTCCTGTATCGATATGTGTTGTAATTCAGCTCTAACAAAAAGTTTGCAGTCGTCTCACCATTTTAAAATTGACGTATAGGACCGTTTTTTAGTTTGCCAATCTTGAATTAAAAGTTCAATTTTCTGCCTATGCGCTTCTATATCCAAAAGGGAGCAATTTAATTTTCAGTATCCTGGTCCTCTCCTGGTTTTACTAAAATTGACGGTTGTTGACACGAACTCGTGGTCAGAACAAGGGTTGGTGAGAATTTTGGTGTGTGTTGTTTTTTTGGCAACTTTTTCAGGGCAGTAGATTCTGTCGAGTCTACATTTACAATCTGATTGCGCCATGTGAATTCTCTTTTGTTGGGAAACTTGTAACGAAAAACATCAACTAGGTTATACCTACCTTGGAAGACCCCGAGTTCAGTAATGCCGTAGGTGTGATATCTAAAGTTGTTTGTGCTAAAGTTGTGTTTTCGACCATGTTGAAATCCCCGGCCAACAGAACGGGTAGTCCTATGTCCTGCGAGATGTCTCCAAGGCCGCCGAAAAAAAGGCGCCTTTCTCTCAGCACATTAGGAGCATAAATATTCAGCACCTGCAATTCGTGTTCGTCAATTTTTATCATGACATTTAATATTCTTCCGTTATTGTCCCTTTTTAGTTTGTTTAAAGAAACATTAGATTTAGAGAACTGTCACCCCACAACAGTTATGACTCGGACCAGAGTTCCAAATAGATTCGCCAGTCCATTCGTCACTCCACTGTTTAACAGTGGACGGTCCGGATTTTGTTTCCTGTAGGAGGATAAGATCGAAGGTGGACTTTTTGAGAAACCCAAAAAAATTATCGCGTTTGACTTGGTCGTTTAGACCGTTTATGTTGCACGTTAAAATATCAATAGCCATGATGAAGAGGATCAGGTTTCCTAATTTGAAAACTCGTGTACCTTAAACATGAATATAATAATTTTACAACCTGACATAATAAACACAAACATATAAACCTTAACCTTAGCCAGAGTTTTCGTTTGAACTGACGTAATACGAACAATAGGACGCACTGGACCGTAACATTCCACAAAAAAGCGCGAACTACAACAACACAAATTACGACAGCTTAAGCGCTTATTCAAAAATGTGACATGCATAATTAATGAGGTTAAGAATAGAACGTAAAAAAAGAATTTTTGTAAAAAGAAAAAGAAATAAAAGTTTTAGAACAAAAAAACTGGAAATAATATTCTGATTTGAGAACAAAGTTAAAAAAAATAAGTTAAGAAGAAAAAATGACTTCTCAAGAGATTCTAATATTGCTTTGCCTGTATATGACACAGCCACAAACGGTTTATTCTCCAATGTATATGACTGCATTTGAAAATCAGCAGTTAAATATATCAAACAAAATGATATATAGGAATCCAGTGTTACAAAAACCAAAAAGAGTATCGTTAATTTTACGTCAATCAAAATAATTCCAAACAACGCCCCTTACTCTCTCATACTCCATTTTGAAGCTTTTTAATATAATTTTACAGCGACTTTTTAAATATCGAACTTTGAAATTTGAATTATAATTTGATTAACTAAACACACTCGATTTATATATATATATATATATATATATATATATATATATATATATATATATATATATATATATATATATATATATATATATATATATATATATATATATATATATATATATATATATATATATATATATATATATATAAATCCTAAAGCCTAAAACTAGACACGAATAAAAATAATAAATTTCAGCAATGAAAAAAACAATATATAGTTGTCAAAAATTATATATTTTGACTGTAAAATTAAAAAAAAAAATTAATTAATTATATAACCACATAAAAAATTATTTGAAAAATATTAGATATTAACAGTTTAAAATTCTGAAATTTCACCGAAAATATAAAAAGTTATAGGCATTATAAAATTTGAGAGTGTATTCTATTTGATCAACACTATATGTAAAAGTATATAATCAAATATAATTCAAGTCTAATAGTATAGCACAAACTAGATAAAGAAAATATTTGATGTCATTGTTAAAGATATATGTCGCACATATAAAACTTAAATGTTTGCTTGTACAAATAAGATTTTAGGATAGTTTTTAATAATCGTAGACAAGACTGGTTTCTCATCTGCAACCCATGTCTGTCGTAAACAAAAAGTAGATTGCGTACATCGTTTTATTTCATCGACTCTGATGGAGGCAAGATATCTTAGTTTCTAAACATCTTCAATGTTTGAAACATCTATATAAAAGTGAAATTTTCTATTAAATTTTTTACCTTTATATAATATTTCACAAATAAGATTAAAATGAAATCGAAGACTAGTAAAACTACGTCATTAGATTCCATTATTTAAAATTTAGTATAAATGTTCATAAACTTCCAAAAATCAAAACAAACCTCCACATATAACACAATCTGCCAAACCACAAGGACACCCTTCTTTCTATTGTTTCAAGCACGAGGCTTCTGTTTCTTCAGTAAATACCTCCAAAACAGTAGAATCAGGTGTTTTGATTTTAACTGCTTGCCTTTTTTGTGACTAGGTATGCTTTTTAGCTGAAGCTAAATGAAAATTGGAAAGACTTTATCAATTATTAGAATTACAAGGGGCCAGTGTTTAAATCAAGAATCCTTTTATTTATAACTTGTAGTGATACTTAGCTATAAGCTAATTGCTCCACAAAAGTTGGGGCAAACACTTTAAAACTATACACTATAACAACATAGCTATAATAAAATTTTAAATGATTCATAAAAACACTGATATAAGAAACACAATTTAAAAATAAGTACAAATGCTTTTATAATAATATGAATATTATAAAATACTCACGCAACAATTTTCTCCTAGCATTTTCAAGAGCCCTGTCAAGATACCCATGATAACTTATAGGATCATAAAAAATGCTACTAGGTAATCCAAGTGTTTCACCTAGCAATAATGCAACATTGCTTTTTTGAAATTTGTTTGGATAGTTTCCATATAGGGAAACCATTTTGTGCATAACGACTCTAACAATATGTTGTCTTGCAATGCAATTGATGTTGAAATTATTTATTTCACTCATATATTGTAAGGTATTCTATTTGTAAAGATGATATTTTTTTAAGTAAAAACAAAAACAAAATCATATTAAAAACTAGATAGTAACCATAAATAATTAATACATGTAATTTAAAGGACATGGTTAACAATAAAACTTTATATTAATAAAAAAATTATATTCTTACTGGATGTTGTGCTAGGTAAGCTTTTAGCGCATTTGAACAAGAAAATGTGTCATCCTGCTTAAAATTCAATACTGTTTGATCAGTAAAGACAAATGCTTTATTGGTATCAACATCTTTAATGCTTGAAGAACTGCAAACCTCAGGAGTAACCACAGCCTGTGTAATGTATTTTTATACAAAAACAAATTAAAATTATATAAATGTATTTAAATCATTAAAGACATGTAAAATTTGAATACTTAAATAATTTGCCTACCAAGTTGTTAGGTACCCATTTCTCATCATTGACAAGCACTGTAATACTTGTGCCACTATCAGAAAAATGTTTCAACACTTCGTAGTCAAAATCATTGATTTCAGTTCCATCGCTTTGAAATACAAATCTTAGACCATTTCCAGACAACAAACCAAATTTATTGGCAACTACAATAGAAAATGACAACAAGTTTATAAACTCTCCAGGAAAAAAACATTGACAAAATAGTATCTATTCATCAAATACAAATAATTATTTCACCCTTTTTAATAAAGTCTTTCTTCAGCAAAACTAATTTTTTTTTTATATTTTCAAAATTAAAGACATCCTATACATATGAGTCAGAAATTATATAAATCAAAACAGAAATCCATGTTTTCAAAATTATTTTATGTAAACATAAAAAATGCATTAATAACAATATATTTAAACGAAATTTCATTTTTTTGTACTACATACGCATGAAAATGTTCATTGAAATTAATTGTTTCTAGTGGATTCAGCACTAAAAACACTTTTGGTGCAATATAAACAATACTAAGCAGCTCTCCATATTGTGGATAACTCTCAACTACATCATGACATAAAATGCAACCTAATTTGATTGCATATGATCCAAAAGTAATTGAACTAGAAACATAAACTTCATCAAGTATGTTTAAGTTTAATGATTCACATATGGTGTTGCCAATTTCCACTTGCAAATTTCCGATAACAACTTTATCACATTTACCAAGCTGTTTATTATTTAAATACAATGACCTACTAAATAAGCAATTAGCAAGTTTTAATTGGTATCGATGCATGACAGAGTAACAGATATTTTTAAAGTTACGTATAACTGAAGAAAGTTCTTTAGCAAAAGGATGTTTTGCTTCAAACCGCATACACCAATATCTACTTAATGGCCCAAACTTAGCCATACATTCTGGATAATGCAGCATAAAGTGATGCTTTGGGATTAATCTGTTAATGGGATTAATCTGTTTTTGGGATTAATCTGTTGTATAAATCTAACTTTGTTCCGAAACTAATGTAAACTCTAATAACTCAAAAAACTCTAAATAACCCAAAAAACTCTAAATAACTCAAAAACAACAGCAATAACAAAAACACAAAAGCAAATAATAGGCTTATTTATCAACACTCGAACGACTATATATTACCTATTTAGTAATTTACCTATTTAGCAAATCGTGTACCTACTTATATTAATGTGTATTGAAATAAAATCAAAAAATTAAAAACTTCTTTTTGTCTGCATTCTTTGTTTTTTTGCATTTTGGATTTTTATTCTCATTCTGCCGAAAACCGATAACATTTTTTTGTTTTTGTTTTTTTATTAAAAAAAAAAATAAATAAACTTATTTTAAAAAAAAGCATCCAAAAATATTAGTAACGCATAGCGGTTTCTTGATGACAAGACCGTCGGTCTTCTGCAAGTTTTCCGCGTTCTTTGAAGTAATTTCTAATACTTTACAGTTTTACTTTATATATTTTTTTGTATAACGTAACTTTGTAATTTTTTTTTTTTTAATTTTATTTACTCTGTAAAGATTCTATTATATTTTACGAATTTGTAAGGATTAAAGAACAAAAAAAATTTGAATAAAAAAATTAAAAAAAAAAAAAAAATCTGTTTTCTGGGTAAACTGATTTAAAGTAGTAATGATGCTCTTCAATTAAAAATTCAAGTTGAGTAATAAGACCATCCGTTATTTCCGGAACAAAAATAATATCCAAACACCCTAGTAACAGAATCAAAAGTTTCCAGTGGGGTTCTTCATCTGGAATATATTTTCCAATCATGAGAGGCAAATTCCGTATCAAGCACCATGATTCAGCAGCTTGAATGCGTAAATTTTGAAGATTTATTTCTGGTGGTTTGCTATTTTTGTCTGCTAAGGAGTAATTAAAATTATTTATGGCATTATTTATATCTAAAACAGATATAATTTTTTTCTCTGTGAGAGTCCGTAACACTAGGCGTTTTTCTAATGGTACTACTCCTTCCAACAAATCATGTATACAATCAACAGCACTTTGTTCTACACAGTGAAACCAGTTGAGACAGTTTATAGAACAACCATGTTTTATGCCAGTTTTGGAAGGATCATAATTAGCTGATTGAGATTCAACTATACATTGATTGTAGTCAGCTATTGATCGTTTTTCAAAAGCTATTGAACTATAAGTTTCTTGCAATTCAGATTGAGTACATTTACAAAAACGACAAAAATACGTGGCACGAAAACTTTCCATAAAACCAAATAAAGAATGTGCTCCTAAATTATCTGCTGAAAAAATTACAATTATCGCATGAATAGTTACTTCCTTTCCATTTACTATAACTTGAACCCCTTGCTCACTTTCTAATTCTTGAAGCTGACACAAAACATTTTTTTAAATATTGTCATACGAATAGCTTGTAATATGTGCATCTTAGCACATACCATACCATAGTTCAATCAAATAAATGCTGTCTGTCTTAGACTGATACTCTGGCAAAACATTTCGAACTTGCATGTATAAAGCTTCAAATTTATGAACAATTGTGTGACTTCCTAGCACATTTGTAACTTCAAATGCGTCAACAAAAAAATGAAGTAAAAATGTTTTTGGAAATTTCTGGAGAAATGGATGATTGTGAAATTCTCTTGTGTCAAAGAAATCTCCAACTCTTGTTGGAATTGAACTAGGACTGCACATTGGAAAAATAATTTTTTCTGATACTGACTCCATTATCTTTGCAAGAAGCTGATCTATTGGAATAAAATAACATTTATCTTTTACAGTTACAGAATGCATTGATTTTAAACCAGCTGAAAATCTTTGTTCTAATCGCATGCCAAGAAGTATTTCTATTGGTTTTATAAAAAGTCCATTATCAACTAACCACTTCTCTCTTTTATAAATTGTATCAATGTTGTTTGTTATATTACAAATACTTTGCATTTTCATTAAAGCTTCATTGATACTTGTATTATCCTGCGTTAAATTTAACTGGATTATCAGATCTTTAAGCAGTTGTGAACCAAAAAATGATATGTCATTAACAACTCCAATCATATTTTCCATTATAATTTGTGAGTTAATTAAAAGTAATATTACCCTAAATAAAATTTCGAAAGTGAGAAAAAAGGGCAGTTAATGATAAAAAATATAATCTACAGAGGTGGCACTTCATTTTTTTTGGAAACCTTTTTAATGAGGGGTCCAGTTCTTAACGACGCACAGTGGGCCAGAATTCACTTTTACTCGACAAAATTCATAACTAATTTAATATTAGGGCTATATTGACTAAAATTAGGATGAGTAATAATATGATGTCTGCGCTTCTTATGAAGGTGTTATTTTTTTAATTCGTTGCTATGGATACTAAATTTCGGATAGCAAAAATCTAGTTTGGTATTTGCAGATATTTTTACGAGTGCTTTGTTTGCCAAATTTTATATAAGTACCAATATGAGGTCGCGCTTTTTAAAAACGTGAATATATTTTTTATTTAGTTGCTATGGATACCTAATTTTGCCTAGCAGCAACTAACTTTTATTAGTTGCATATGTTTTATTTGCGCTATGTACACTATTTAGCACCTGTTTTATTATGAGACCCTTGCTCGTGAAAAGCAAAACTTATTTAACTTTAATATGATTAACTAGTGTTATTACAAGTGCTATTACACGTTGCTAGAGAAACTTGTTTTCCTGTAGAAAAAAATTTTATTCTAGCTTAATTAATTAGTATTTCTAAATGGCAGATTTTACGAGCGTCTACAGAATTTTTAAAATCTGTATGTTTATATTGTTCCCATGCATTCACAATCATCAAAAATCTTTGACAATGTAATCTATAAGTAGTACAAGCTTAGCAAACAATAATTCACAAGAATTTGAAGTTGACAAAGTTGCAACTTTTCTTTGTTTTTAATGATGATTCTTGAAATAAAAATGTAGAGCTGCCGAGTTGTTTATTTTTACTATCCTTCATTAATGTGGTATTAAAATCATTTTCAAGCCAAGCTGAATTCTTTATAATAAACCTTGCACCGGTTACTTTACTTTGAATCCATCTCTTAACATAATCAAAATAAATAAACAAAAGACTGTTGAGTCAAATAAATTAGTGAATTTTGCTTCTTGTGACACTCATGAAGCCTTAATAAAAACAGCATTTCAACATCTAAATTGAATAGCCACAACCAAAGCAACCAAAATAGATTATTAAATCAATTTGGTTTGACAAGCGCTAAATAAATAAGAACAAATTTTAAATTAGGATATATATATATATATATATATATATATATATATATATATATATATATATATATATATATATATATATATATATATATATATATATATATATATATATATATATATAGTTTTTTTTATACATGTTTTATTTTACAACTACAAAGTAATTACAAGTTACCAATCACTGATTGGCAGTAAAGATATACAAATTTAAATCATAAATATAAAGTTCAAAATATACGAGGTAAATAAAAATATAGTTGCTTACAACTCCGAGACACGAATAAAATAAATACCAATTACAACAATATAATAACGTGTAAGTAAAAATAATCCAAGAAATATATCTCTATATTACTCCAATTAAAATAAAAAATACAATAAATAAAAATTATCTGCTGATTTTTTGGAGGAGAGTTTAGTTGTTTCACTATAAGTTAATTTACCACATTTCAAGATAATGTTAGTGTACAAATATGATAAAAACAAAATTTGTGTAAGATTGATAAAAATAAATACTTATTTGTAGTCATAGGAAGCTCGCAGAAGACTTAAGTCAGTCTTGTCATCGAGTACCTATTTCTTAGACGTGTAATACACATAAAAAATCAGTTGCATACGTGGTATATATATACGTGTTACATATATGCCTTGTTACTAATATTATTTTTATTATCGATTTGTATTTAAAGTTAAGTTACATTTATTTATTTATTCAAATTTAAAAAAATTCCTTACAGTTGTTTAATTTGATTATTGTAGATTTTAGCTTTTTTTTTAGAGAGTGTTCGTTGTTTAAGTTTAATAGTGATTCGTTTCTCGAAACTAATTTGTTAAATAAATAGGGACCACGATATGTAACTGAGAATTTTGAGAGTCTTGTTGTTTCAAAAGGTATCTTAATGTTGCCTGTTGCTCTTGTATTGTATTTATATTGTTTTTAAAAAAGTGTGCTGTGAAATGCTCTGAAACCAGACTTAGTTTATATTTAAACATGAAAAGTATATTTTGAAAAATATTTATTTGGAATATATTTAGTGCGTTCATTTGTTTCAGTAAGGGTTGAGCATGAGTAAATTTGCTTTTGTTGTATACTAGTCTTGAAGCGTGTTTTTGACGTAAGTAAAGTGGTTGTAATTTAGATTTGTGGGTAATGTCCCATGCTATATTGGCATACATGAGATAGCTATGTATGAATGAAAAGTAGATAAGTTTTAGACTTTTTTGTGACAAAAATGGTCTTGCCTTGTAAAGTAAACCTATGTTCTTTGATATTTTTGTGTTTATGTAGTTTATGTGGGGTTTCCAGGAGATGTGTTCATCAATTAGAACTCCTAAAAACTTTGTATTCAGAGCTCTTTTGATGGTTGTATTTTCTATATTAATTGTTGGTAGGTTCAGGGGTATTTTTTTAATTTGTTGATTAGAGTGAAATAGTATGTACTTAGTTTTTCTATATTGAGTGACAATTTATTTGATTTGAATCTTATGTTAACTTTTCTTAGTTCAGCATTTGTTTTTTCATAGAGGTCTTTGATTGTCTTTGACGAGTAAAATAAGTTTGTATCGTCGGCAAACATTATAGTTTTAAAGATATTAGAGGCGTTTGGAAGATCGTTTATATAAATAAGAAACAAAAGAGGAACAAGAATGGAACCTTGGGGTACACCATATTTTGTTTTTAGTAAATTTGAGTTGCTTTTTCTATCAATAATAACACACTGTTGTCTGTTATTAAGGTAGTTTTTAAACCAATTTAAAGTTTGATTTTTTATACCATAGTTTTTCATTTTTGTTAGTAAAATCTCATGGTTGACGGTGTCAAATGCCTTTGACAAATCAATAAAGATCCCTAATGTGAATTTTATTTTGTTTTAATGATCTACTTATCCTATTTGAGAGGTCAAGGATTGCATGCTCAGTTGAGTGTAGCTTTTAAAAACTATACTGACCTTTATTGATAATTGTGTTGGTTTTTAAATATTCATTTAATTTATTATAGATTATTCGTTCTAGAAGTTTTGAGAATACCGAAGAGATAGAGATTGGTCTATAATTGTTTAAAGAATTGGTTTCTCCTGATTTATAGATTGGTATAATTTTAGAGATTTTTAGTTTATCAGGAGCAATACCTGTTGAAGTTGATGAATTAAATATTTGGTAAATTGGTTTACGTATCTCCTCAAAAACACCTGAGACTACGTTGAAAGAGATATCATCGATTGTTGGAGACTTAATTTTAAGTGATTTAATAGCTATTTCAAGTTTGTCTTGATTTATTTCATTGAAATTTAAAGAGCAGTGTAAGCCTGTTAAGTAACTTTTAAATGTATTATTTGGGCATTGAATTTTCGATGCAAGATCAGCACCAATGTTGGCAAAGTATTTGTTACATTCATTGGAAATATCTCGCTTGTTGTTTGATTCACTTTCATTAATTATTACTCTAGAAGGCATTTTGTTAACATTAAATTTACTTTTACCAATAATTTCCTTCATAATGTCCCATGTCTTTTTCAGGTCACCATTAAATTTTTGTATTTAATTAGAATAGTATAAAATTTTGTGTTTTTTTTTTATTTTTTCAAATAGGTTTTTGTATTGCTTGTAAAGGGAAAGGTTTGCTTCGCTTCTATTTTTTAAGTATTTTACGTATAGTTTTTGTTTTTGTTATCCATGGACAATTTAAATATTTTGTTTTTATTTCTTTTTCTTGAATTGGAAAACTTTTATTATATTGTAAGATAAATAAATTTATAAAGTTAATGTACGCAGAGTTTGTGTTTCTTTGATCACATTCTTGGTAGACAGTTTGCCAATTTGTTGCCGATAGCAAGTCCTTAAATTTTTGAGTAGACGTTTCATCGATAATTCTTTTATAACATAAGATTTTTGAATTATCAATTTTTGTGGAATTTTGTGACAGAGAGAAGTATATTGGAAAGTGATCTGAAATATCTGTTTTTATTATTCCTGATTTTAGAGAAGGATCTTGTATTGAGTTTGTTAATATATTGTCAATAGCAGTAATAGATTTGGAAGTTACCCTGGTAGGTTTGTTGATAATTGGGAAGATATTAAGTTGAAATATGTCGTCAAAGAAATTTTTAGTAATAGCATGCTTGTTGTACATTAAAATATTTATGTTTATATCTCCGATTATGAATAACTTTTTCTGTTCTCTATTTTTTGTAATTATATGTTTAATATAATTTGAAAATTCACAAGTATCACCATCAGGTGGTCTGTAGCACGTACAAACTAAAAGTTCTTTGAGGCAGTGTTTATAACTTCCATTGTGAAGACCTCACTATTGCCATCAGAGTTTGAAAGGTCATTTCTTATCTTAGTGTTTAGATCATTCCGTATATAATTCACAATTCCTCCTCCTCTTTTGAAAACTGATCTTTCTTTAAAAAATAATTTATAGT
This sequence comes from Hydra vulgaris, assembly GCF_038396675.1. NCBI lineage: Eukaryota > Metazoa > Cnidaria > Hydrozoa > Anthoathecata > Hydridae > Hydra > Hydra vulgaris. The sequence goes on from NC_088931.1 coordinate 8,497,105, forward strand.
TTGGAATTTGGAGTTTGTTTCTGCTGCTTCGTCGTTTGGAATTTGGAGTTTGTTTCTGCTGCTTCGTCAGAGCACCAAGTCTCTGTAAGGCAGATCATACTGAAAGCATGTTTGCATTCAAAGAGAAAGTTTTTTAATTTGTCTATATTAATAAGTAAACTTCTGATGTTTATGTGTATTACCGTAAAGTTATTTATAGTGATTTTTAGTTCAAATTTAAAATTTTGTATATCAAAATATGCAGAATCGGAGTATTTTTCGTTTAAAAAGCTAAAGTCGTCATAACGATTACGCGGTAAAAATTTGTTAGCAATTTCAAAGATATTTAAACGCAGCGTTTCAAAGTCTATTGTTTCATAAGCCATAATGATTTTTTAGAAAATAAAAGCTTGTTTGAAAATGTGCTCGCTTAAAACAGCTGTTTAATTTTTAAAATCTCTGCAATAAATTTTATCAAATTTAATGATGGCGTGCTTACCAGCCTTACGAAGTCGTTTTACTTTCTCCAACAGTTTCTTTCGATGTTCTATTGCTTATTTCGCATAGTCTTTGTTTATGTATAGGCCAGTCTCTTTCATTTTTTTTGCGTTATAGAGAACTTTAATTTTGTCTGAATAATTCAGCAGTTTGAAGATTGTTGTTCTTGGCAACTTATCATTTCTTGCACGTCCAATGCGATGGGCTCTTTCAATTTCAATTTCGTCAGATACGTTAAGTTTGTTTTTAATTATTTCTTTTATCGAGTTTCGACAATCATCCCAGCTTTCACCTTCTTTTTCCTTTACGCCATCGATCCTTAAACTGTTTCTGCGTGAGCGGTTCTCTAAGTCCACTGTTTTTTTTACTAGATAATTTATATCATACCCTAAATTTGTTGTAATTTTTTCCAATTTTTTATTTATATTTTCTTCTTGAAAGTTCAAGCTCTCTTTAATTTCTCTTTTCGTAAATTTCTCTTTCAATGATGGCATCTTTTGAATTGCTTTCTTTTGCTTCGTATTCAAGTTTGTCGAATCGTTCTGCGAGAATTTTTAAGTTTCCACTTATTATTAATATAAAGTTTTGTTCTTGTTCTTTTAATAATTTGCTTGTTTCTGATAGTATAAAAGTTTTTTGTTCTTCAAGCTTTGTTGTTATTAACTTTTCGATGTTTTTTAACGTTAGATCCATATTTTATTTTTTTATTAAGATTGATAAAAACACGTCCGTTCACAAACGCGTCCGTTCGCCAAAAAGTATATATATATATATATATATATATATATATATATATATATATATATATATATATATATATATATATATATATATATATATATATATATATATATTTAATTTAAATTTTCTTTTAATTTAAATTTTCCTTAAATTCTCCTATTAACTTGTTTTTAATTTTTAGCTGTAATTATTATTATTATTTTTTATCTTTTTTTTACGATTTTCTTTTTATTATAGATTAGTTACTGATCTTAACATACTTGTAAAATTTTTATTTATTTTTTATATGGTGCAAAGTAGTTTTATGTTTACATTTTAATGATTGTACACACTTGCTGATGAAAGCACGTCGGGGCGTTCTTTTAGCCCCGGTCATGTAAATTTTATTTATATAAAACGGGGTAATCCTGCAGTTAAGCGGCCTAAAATAATTTTATTTTTTCGCTTGTTGCGCTTTCGTGTGAAGATATGCTCAAAGTCAGTGGCGGATCCAGCATGTTTTGGTCTTTGAGATAGCTAACTTTCAGACATAGAGCAAACTCCAAACATTTATATGTTTATACTTATGTCAAATAAGGATGCTTTGCAAAAAATTGCGATGATTGGAGCTTGGGAACAAAAAGCCCCAAAAATTTAGCCCCCCTTGCCCCAAACGTGAGAGCAACAAGTTGATGAAATATTTTTGAACTATTTTCAACTAGACTTATATTCATCGATATATTTTAAATTTCATAGTAAAATATTTTAGCGTTCAAAAATTATGATCATATAATGTTTAAAACCCCCTCAATTTGAGGGGGTTGCAAATTTTATATTGTCATAATTTTTGAACACTGAGAGATTATACTATAAAACTTAAAATTTATAGATGAATATAAGTCTAGTTGAAAATAATACAAAAAATATTTCATCAACTTGTTGCTCTCACGTTTGGGGCAAGGGGGGCTAAATTTTTGGGGCTTTTTTGTTCCCAAGCTCCAATCATCGCAATTTTTTGCAAAACCTCATTATTTGACATAAGTATAAACATGTAAATGTTTGGAGTTAGCTCCATGTCTGGAAGTTAACTATCTCAAAGATCAAAAAATGCTCGATCCGCCACAGCTCAAAGTAGTGACTTTTTAATATAAACAAAAGGAATATTTATTGGCTTCAGTACATACATCGACTATCTTATAGCCTGCTACTACAAGGGAGTTCTGCTACATCGACTATCTTATAGCCTGTTGCTACAAGGGAGTGCTGCTACATCGACTATCTTATAGCCTGTTGCTACAAGGGAGTGCTGCTACATCGACTATCTTATAGCCTGTTGCTACAAGGAAGTGCTGCTACATCGACTAAGGGTTTAGCATGGGGCAGCATCTTTTTTTTATTATTATTTCACTTAATATTTCTAATGTTTAAAAAGCATCCTTTGACGAGAGCGCAACAAGCAAAAAAATAAAATTATTTTAGGCTGCTTAACTGCAGGATAACCTAAAACGGCATTGTATTCTTTTTTAATGACAAATAAATAAATTAAAGAAAAAAAAAAAAGTTGTTATTTTTTCTTGTTCATCATATTCATTGTATCATCCATATTGCAGCCGTTTTTCAAAACGCCGTAAGGTAAAAAAAAATCAATTTTAATTTTTTTAAAAAATAAGCTGGTTTAGATGTCTACAAACGTTATTGAATACTTATTTTTAAAGAGTTCTGAAAAAATTCATAAAAAATATTCGTTTCAAAAAACGTTTTACAAAGAGTTTCTCCTAATAATTTTTTTTTAATTGCGTTTTTCTCGAAATACGTAATAAGCATTTTAAGGCGTTTTGAAAAACGACTGCAGCATATATTTATAGTAAAAAAATAAATGTAGCAAAAAAAACTTTTAGTTGTCAAAAGAATGTTTTAAAATTTTTTCTAGCTACGGACTTTTTTTTTCTTTTGCCTCAACAGCAGCACCTTCTGAAGTAACAGGACTATCTTATTAAGTTTTTTCTTTATTAAGTTTCAGACAATTTTTTTTGTCAGACCATCTGCAGCTTATTAGGACTAATTTCCTGAGCACATAAATAACATAAGTATCTTAATCATGACAAATACGCAATAAATTTTTTCTCCCGGTGTGTTTTGACGTTTTTAGAAATTTTAGCTTTTTTAAAAATCTTTTTGTTTGTTAAAGTGTATAATATCGTTACATACGTTTGTATATAATCTTTATAAAACTTCAAAAGCATTTTCTATTTAGGTAGTGGCGACACTTTCTCGGCACTACCTCGGTTGCAATGGCTGTCAAGAGTTCCGTGTCAAACACCCTCGAAGGAGCACTAAAACTAAAAGGATTAAGTTCGGCGATAATATATAGAGATGTGACGAAACTTACGTCATTGCTTGAAAAAACTAACTATAACATTGCTAAAAAAATAAAAAATCCCAAACCAATAGCAATATTTTAATAATAATAACTTTTATTCTGTTTAATTTAAACATTTATTTAACAAAGGAAGGTTTATATTTTATAATTTTTTTATTTAAAATAAATAGCGTTTATAAAAAAATATAGCATGGTTTTGAAGTTTGTAAAAATATTTAACGATAACAGTTAAACCAGATAAGAAGATTTTGATAATTATATTAATATACCACGAGCTATCTCGTTGCAACAAGTTAAAAAATGACAAAAATTGGGAATCTTTACCTCCCTATTTTTATTATTGGTTATGATCGAGAATTTTGTGCTGATCAAAATTCAAAAAAAACATACACCTAAAAACCAAACAAAAGTTATATAATTTAATGTTGAAATGTCAAAAACGCTAATATTTGCCATCTTTTTTTAAAAACGATTACGTTAAATAATTACACGGTAAACATGAAATTAAAACCTTTTTTTATTAAACCGGTGTAGTATAAGATTTTTACTCCCGCGTTTTTTTTACTCCCGTGTTTTTTTTACTCCCGCGTTTTTTTTACTCCCTAATAAAAATCTCATATATCAAACTTTTACTCCCCAGTAAAAATCTTATATTAAATTTTTACTCCCATTATGAGATTTTTACTCCCATAAAATATTTTGCGTCAAAATTAATTTTTGCAACCAAACCACGTTGTATTTTGTGAATACTTTTAAACACTTTAATTACTTCAGTAATTATAACATTTTCTGAAAAGCACTAAAGAAGATAGTATTTAAACAAAAATATTAAAACATTTGTAATCTGTTAAAGCAGTCAGGGGCGGCGGAAGCATTTTTTGGTCTTCGAGATATCTAACTTCCAGACATGGAGCAAACTCCAAACATTTATATGTTTATACTTAAGTCAAATAAGGATGCTTTGCAAACGTGAGAGCAACAAGTTGATGAAATATTTTTTGAACTATTTTCAACTAGACTTATATTCATTGATAATTTTTAATTTTCAATAGTAAAATATTTAAGCGTTCAAAAAATATGACCATATAAAGTTTAAACCCCCCTCAATTTGAGGGGGTTGCAAATTTTATATGGTCATAATTTTTGAACGCTGAGAAATTATACTATGAAGCTTAAAGTTTATCAATGAATATAAGTCTATTTACATTTACATTAGTAACGACAGGACTTCTAGAAGATCATGTGGATCTTGTCATGAAGCCCTTTACAATATATGGTTAACTTTTGATAAAAATACAATGTCTTAAGTGAAATAATAATAATAATACAACTTTATGCAAAAACATGTAAAAACCAAGATAAAGTTTTAAAAAGCCAAGATAAAAAAATAAATAAAATATACAAAATAGAACAACAACGAATAAACAAACAAACAAAACAAAAAAACAATTAAAAGTAAATCAAAATATTTTCAATTAAAAATATAATTCTTTTAAGTTTTTGTTTGAATGAGGCAAAAGTCAGTTGGGTAGAAAAATCAAAATTTGGTAAGACTATTTTGTTCCAGAGATAAGGACCTCGATAAGAAACAAAAAACTGGTCTTTGCTTTTATGGCAAAAAGGGGCAATAAGATTGTTATTAATTCGAAGATTATATTTGTTTTTAGGTTTCATACAATAAAGATTTTGTAATACGTTTGGCAACAAGTTTTCTCTACATTTAAACATGAAACATAAAATGTTAAAGACATTTTGTTGATATACATTTAAAATATTCATTTCTTTAAAAAGTTGTTTCGTATGAAAAAACCGATTTTTAAAATTTATTGCGCGAGCTGCGTGTTTCTGATGAAGGTAAAGAGATTTTAGTTTTGTTCTATGAGTGCTTCCCCATATAATATTCGCGTAGTTTATATGACAATGTATAAATGAATAATATAATTGTGTTAACTGGTGTTTACATAATACATTTCTCGCTTTATAGAGAATTCCAATGCATTTAGCGATTTTATTGGAGGTATTACCAATATGATTTCTCCAAGATAGATTCTCATCAATATATACTCCAAGAAACTTAGTAACTTTTTCTCTTTTTATTATTATATTATCAATTAAAAGGTCTGGCATGATATGAGGCAGTTTCTGTTTTTTTGAAGATGGATAAAAAAGTGTCCATTTAGTTTTTTCTATATTTAGAGACAATCTATTTTGTTTAAACCAAACAGATACTTTTTTTAATTCATTTGTCATATTAGTAAAAAGCATATTAATATCTTTATGAGACAAAAACAAGTTAGTGTCATCTGCAAAATTTATTGTTGTTAAGTTTGATGATTTATGAAGATCATTTATGTATATTAAAAAAATAAGTGGACCAAGTATGGATCCTTGTGGAACACCACATGTTATATTCATTAATAGATGAGATATAGAATCTTTATTGTAAACAAACTGTTTACGGTTAGTAAGATAACTTTCAAACCATAATAGGGTTTTATCTTTAATACCATATGATATTAGTTTTTTTAACAGAACTTGATGATTGACAGTATCAAATGCCTTAGACAAATCAATAAACACTCTTAGTGTAAAACAAGAGTCTTTAAAAGAGTCAGTTATATTGCGCGTTAGTTGAAGAATGGCATGCTCGGTTGAATTTGAAACTTTTTTTGAAACCAAATTGGTTTTCGTATAGAATTTTATTTTCAACAAGATATGAGTAGATTCGGTTGTACGTTATTCTTTCTAAAATTTTTGAAAAAACTGGAAGAACTGAAATAGAGCGATAATTTGTTATATTTGTACGATCCCCTGTCTTAAAGATTGGAGTTACTTTTGCTATTTTTAGTTTATCTGGAAAAGACCCTTGTGCAATGGATGCTCTGAAGATTTTATAAAGAATATCTTTTATAACATCGTAGGAATCAATCACAATATTTGTGTTAATATCATCATTATATCCAGTAGCTTTATTACGTTTTAATGACTTAAAAGTCTAGTTGAAAATAGTTCAAAAAATATTTCATCAACTTGTTGCTCTCACGTTTGTAGCAGGGAGGGGGACTAAAATTTTGGGATTTTTTGTTCCCAGCCTTCAACTATCGCAATTTTTTGCAAAGCATTCTTATTTGACATAAGTATAAATATATAAATGTTTGGAGTTTGCTCCATGTCTGGAAGTTAGATATCCCGAAGATCAAAAAATGCTTCCGTCATCCCTGAAAGTATTTGCATATATATTGTTAAAGTTATCAAATGATGATACATACGATAAAACGCAACATATAACACATACGATAAAACGCAACATGAAAGCAGAGTAAATGTTTCAAATGAAAGAATAGTAAAATGTGCAACTTTTGATATAAGAAAATAAATTGTAGAAAAGTTTGGAATTGTTAGGAAATACAATGTCGCCGTAGAAAACATCAACCTAACTCTTTGACTTATGGAAATGCATAAAATTAAAGGAGATGGAAACTGCTTTTTAGAGCTGTTTCTTTTATCATAACCGGAAATGAAGATGAACATAAGCTAATTAGAAACAAAGTTGTCAACCATATGTACAGAGGCGTCTATCCCCCCCCCCCCCATAATGCAACTCTCCCCCTCCCCCAGTTTTGGGTTAAACATTTAATTATTTTAGAAGATAACAAACTTTTAGTTGTGAAATAATGGATTTCTTCTGAAAAAGAAGTATCGCTATTACTGAATCTTTCTTTCATCTCTTGCAAAATGAAATCCAATCCACGAATTACAACTCCCTCTTTAAATGTTTGTTCAGGATCATCGATACGGCATGAGTTTTGTCTTTCTGTTTCTTTTTAATTTGAAGTTGGTGCTAATATTGCGGAAGATACAAAATTCTATTTCGGATTTTTTAATGTCACGGTAGAGATCATCAACATTATTTCTCATGTTTGTCAGTTTTTTTATACAAATAATAATAAGTGAAATTGTAATTGAGAGATCTGCTGCCTTTGCCTGCAAAATACGAGAAACTGGCCCAGTTACATCTAATATTGATTTCAAAAAATACATACACATTATACAGCTTATATCGTCTACTTTACATAACAGCCCATTTGCTGAACTTGTTGTCTCTGATTCATGACTTCCAAAGCATCAACAATGCAGTCATAACGATCAAGCACAGTTTTAATGCCGTCTTCCGCTGTCTCCACTATTGTGTTGTATTAAAAACTCTTTTCAACAATTTCGTATATCTGGCATGCTGCTGCATTTAAACAAAAACAGAATGTTGTTTGTGTCCTGAGAAAAAGTTATACAGTTCTTGAATAGTTCCTAAAACATTGGTTATTTCGGAATAACATTTTTAAACGGATTCAATAACTAGATTTAATCGATGTGCACTCCACCAAAAATACATGGCTTTTAGAGCCTTTTCAAGGATTAATGTTTTTAGACCATTTAATTTGTCTCAGTTACTTGCACCATTGTAACTTTGGCAAATAATCCAATTTATTTCGACTTTGAATCTTTATAAAATTGAATGAATTCTCTCACTCAGAATTTTTCCAGTGTTTCACGTGTTGCAAACATTTCAATTACTCTCTCAACTGAACGTGGACATGCAGGTGTATTTTCTAAATAACATAAGATGAGGCATTGGGCTTCCATTTTAGATTTATCTTGGGTTCCATCAATAATAATGGAACACACCTTTTGGTTCTTTACGTCTGTCACAATTTTTTCTATAAATGAATTTTTCATTGTAGTTAACAACCGCCGCGCGTTAAGTGGACTTAATAGATTTATTTCAGGTTTCTTACGAAAATCATTCGAACGAATAGTATTCAACATTTCTAAATAATTGGCCAATGAAGCATCAAATTCATAAAATTCTCAAAAAAGATGCAAAAGTTTGCCCTTTTTGGAATTGTGACCACGAGTGGCCATCATTTCAGTAGACAAAAATTTCAAACATTTGATAGACACATATACGACTTGCCTATTTTTTTCTGATGATGTGATGTGTAAATTTGAAAATATTTCATCTAGTCAATTCTTACTACACCATCTAGTTCTTGCTAGCTCAGCTTCGTGATGCTCTCGACTGTACTTGTGATTTACAATTGTTCCAATTTTTTATTCCCTTATTGACCCAATTCAATGATGCTGATGGTCCACTAAATAGAAGACAATCCACACAATAAAAACTATCTTTCAAAAAACTATAACTAAGCCATTTTCTGATTTTTTTCTTACCGTCAGGTAATTTTTTTTAAAAACAAGCTCGGTCACTTTTTCGTGGAAATACGAACGTTTTATTGGGCAAACGGTTTGTAAATAACAATAGGTTTATTACAGATTCATTTATGCGAGAATTTAAAAACATTGCAATATTAATATGGCCCGGAGATTCGACAGACGTTATTTCAACTCTATTTTCAATTTCACATGAATTGTTTATTTCATTTTCAGATTCTATTCGAGATGCTGGCATTGGAATTATAACGCAAGCATTATCTTGTTATCACAGACTCATGAACTTGTTCGATAGAATTTGGAGATGATAATTCTGAAACTGAAGAAAAACTTGGTTGGGTATGATGAATTCCAAAATTACATCAGTTAAATTTTCTGACACTGGTTTACTAACAAAAACGTCATCAAGCAAAGGATTTTTGACAGCATCTTTATATTTATCCCATTTCCCGTCATTTTGTCTAGATACAATTGCTTTAAATTTGACTTCCAGGTTTCTGTATTAAAAAAAAAATACAAATTTCTGATTCTAATTTTGCTAACTTGGGGAACTTTATTTAGCATTTAACCCAGTACTAACTATATATTTATAATGTTGAAGAAATTATTGAAATAAATACATCACATTAACATATTGTATGGAATGTATTAAAAATATTAATTATTAGTAACCTCCCAAATTTGTATGCGTGTTTTTTTTTTGCAGTGATGTTTCTATTTATCAGAACGAATTAATGAATTACACATAATCTCCTGACAATGGTACTTGTATTGCATTTTTTCTCTCGGCATTATTTTCAAAACTTATAACCCAAAATTTATAATTTATTTATTTTTTTAGGTCTGAAAGTAAATGTATACTGTATAACAAGATATTATACTATAAGAAAACGTGCATTCAATACACTAAGTAATAGTAAATTTATTGTCAACTATATATATTTTACCCCCCCCCCCCCCAAAAAAAAAAAGTATGTACCTGGACAAACATCCCCCCCTCCTCCCCGTTAAGTATATTTTTGAATAAACATTTCGGTGGGATAAAATATTTCTTCCCCTCCCATAATAAATATTCCCCCGGTAAAAAATTTACTAAAACATTTGTTTTTTAAAAAAATTACGAGAATTAGAAGGAGACGAAATTAAAAACGCTTTTTTGAGAAAACATTTTTATTTATTGTAATGCTATTTTGATAATTAAATAACAAGCATAAACGGTAATTATGACCAGATAGTTATGACCAGTAATTATGACCAAATATATACCAGGGGTCAGCAACTTATTTTTAGAAGAGAGGCATTTTTCCTAAAATAATTTTGAAAATTTTCTAAAGGGTCAAAAGGATAATAGTTTAATGTGTTTTAACGACATTTCTGGATTATATCATGTAAATAGGGCAGCCTGGAGAGCTGCACAGTTTAGATAAAAGAGCAACGCGCGGCTCGCGAGCCGCGGGTTACCGAACTCTGACTTAAACCAAGGAACGTTGATATGCATGACAGATCACGATGCAGAGTTTTAAGAGTTTTATATATTAAATAAATTTAAAAAAAGCAGAACAAAATAAATAAAAAACCGAATTTAGAACAAAAATGCACTTGAAAATAATAAATAAAATGTTCTAAATGTTTATAATTTGCTTCTTTTTCTTTTTTTCCTGGGATATATAACCAGAACGTGGCTTTCTTCTTTTTTCCATATTCTTTTTTAAAATAGTTAAACAAAATAAAAACAATTTATATTTGTAAGTTTGTACTTCTATATAACATGTTGAATAAGAAACATTCGCGAATATTCTTGTCGTTACTGAAAGCAAATAACTATAATAAATATAAAATGCAAGTTATTTCATAAAAATGATTCGCAATTTTGTCAAATTATTTTACTAAGCTTAACAAAAGATTTCAATCATCTAGCTCATAAAGCGTCCATAAAAACATTTAAAAACGTTCTAAACTTGCGTGTATTTATTTTGTTAACAATTTAAAGTATAGTTTTAGCAATTTGTTTTCAACTTTTTAAAGAAACCGAGTAAAAAACATTGACATTCGATTTTTTTTGATGCGTTTGATTCAAGTAAACTATTTTTGATGCGTTTGATTCAAGTGAACTTTTTTTGATGCGTTTGATTCAAGTGAACTTTTTTTATGTAGATTAGTCTTGCGTTTAAACCGATTGCATATTTATCCCCCGCCCCCCGAGTTTTGAGTAAAATTTCAATTCCCCCTGTTTTGATTTTTATGAAGCAGCTGCCTCTTGAGTAAACAGTAGTAGACGCCCCTGAAAATGTGTATCAAAATACATGATGAAATAACTGGATATTTGAATATCGCAATTTGAACGCATATTTGTAAAACTAAAATGCTTGAAGATGATTGAGATAATTGGATGTGCTTCATTTATGGAGGTAAATATCCAAGTATACAGCAAATATGGAGCAAAAACAAAATGGATGACCTACCTATACAGTTTACCGTTTAATAAGTTGATGATTCTATATTTTAAGACTACTCAACTGGAATCCACTTTGATGCTGTGATTAACAGTTGAAAATTGAATGCATGTACTTATGTATTTATTTCACGAACTTTAAATATTTTTGTATAATTTCAATTGTTGTATTTTTTTTTCGCTATATATTTACTCTCTTTCTCTCTCTCTCTCTCTCTCTCTCTCTCTCTCTCTCTCTCTCTCTCTCTCTCTCTCTCTCTCTCTCTTTCTCTCTCTCACTCTCTCTCTCTCTCTCTCTCTCTCTCTCTCTCTATATATATATATATACACACACATATATATATATATATACATATATATATATATATATTTATATATATATATATATATATATATATATATATATATATATATATATATATATATATATATATATATATATGTATATATATGTATAGATATCTAATCCCCATAAATTAGGTACATCCTATTATATCCTCGTCAGTTCTCTATGTTGTATCTTCAAGCAATTTATTATCACAAACTATCAAGCATCCTAAAAAAGTGTCAAAATTCTCAATTATTAGCCAAGGCCCGTCATTATGGAATCAATTGAAAAATAACAATATAAAAAATTTGAAAAGCACTTTCTCTTTTAAACGACAAATGAAATTTGTTGTTTAAAAGAGAAAATCTCCCTAATTTCTGACATATACTTAAGTATGTTTGTATATGTGTGTGTTTGTGTGTATATGAATATATATGTGTATGTATGCACATATGAGTTTTTATTCTTCACGTAGTATTTTTTAGAAAAAATATTTTATTTTAAATTTACTAAAGCCATGTGGGCTTTCAACGCTATTGTAAAGGGGCCCTATGAAAAGATTGTGGTGACACCAGTCATCCGTATCTTCTTTGAGCCACTGTCTGTTTTATATATATTCTTTGTCTAACGTAAAAGTTTTGTTGTAATTTTATTATTTTATTTTTATATGAACAGCAAAATATATTTAAAAGAAAAAAAAAATTTATCTTTATACATTACTTAAATACCAAATAAACTCCTCGTGTTTACCTTCATTACCAGTTCGATAAAATAGTCTGATCTGAAGAAGTAGTTTATATAGTTTTTTTATATATGTTTATATATATTCGTTTCATGGAATTTCAAACAAAGAGTTAGGTTGAAGCGTTCGACGGAGACATTTTATTAAAAATAATGTCAATTGATTTAATTATTACAAAACATTTTGTCAATTGATTTAATCGTTACAAAAATTTAAAAAAATTTTCATGTTAAAAAGAATTGATTCTTTTTTACTCGTTTTTTAAAAGCCACAATCTTTGACAAAATGTATTCTCGACTTAAAAATATTAAAAACTTAATTTAAAAATATATCTCGACTTAAGTCGAATACAACAAAGCTTTGTTGTATTCGACTTATATTAAGTCGAGAAATACATTTTGTCGCAAAATAATTTATGGGAGTAAAAATCTCTTAATGGAAGTAAAAATTTAATATGAAATTTTTACTGGGGAGTAAAAAAAAAAGAGGGAGTAAAAATCTCATTCTTCGCCGGTTTTTGTTCTGCTCAGGCGCCACTTTTTATGGAGCACTTTGTTTTTGTATTTTTTTTTTATGAAACACGTTTTTTTTTTTTTAAATAGAAACCATTTTATAAGAAACTAGTAGTGAAAGTTCCAAAATCTTAAGAAATTATTAGTACTAAATTACTTTTCGATAAGAAACTTATTTTATTAAGAATTAGAGTAATATTTCCTTATTTTTAAGATTTTTTGCATAGGAATTTTTATGAATCTGATATTTGATATTTTCAAGCTACAGAAACCAGGCGGCGTAATTGAAAAGATAAATTTTAAAAAGTTTCAAAAAAAGATAGGGAATATTTGCGTTTTTGCATGGCCTATTTAAATTACACGGCCTGATGAGCAGCCGTGGCGCAGTGGTTAGAGTTCTGGCTCAGAACCCAGAGGTCCAAGGCTCGCCCAACAGCTCTAGCCCAACAAGCGACATTGATACGGAAGGAGGCGTGAACTTCCTGTTAAATGCTCTCCCGCGGTGCTTTGTGATAAGACCGTAAGGACTTCTAAGAGCATTTAAAATAACTAAAAAAAAAAAAAAAAAAAATTAAATTTGTTGAATTTTTTGTTAAAAATTAAGAGCTTTTTTTTACGGTTTATATATAAAAGCTTGAGTTCTTGTTATGGTTAAGAGTCGTGTTTGCCCTATAAATATTTTATTTTTATTTTATTAAACTGGTTAAATAAAAGTTAGATTTTTTATGAGTTGTTTTTTATGAGTTAGTTATTTTATGCTGAATTTTTCGCTAACTGATTGCCTGGTTCAGTTTATTCTAATGCTATATAAATAACCTTGCATGTTGCTAAAACTACCCACAACTCTCCGTTGGAAATAATTTTAAAGGTTTGTAGTTTTGTATTTATTATAATTGCAATTAATAGGTATAAAAGATGGATTTTTCTTTGAAAAATTTACACCGCAAAACAATGTTTTGCGATTTAAATACTCTATAATGCTGCATGTTTCAAAAATGCAGCAAATAAAATGCAACAAATCAGGTCATTTACTTACAGTAGGCCAAGAAACATCAGACATACCAACTGTTTTGGAAGAAATATCAGACATGCCAACTGTTTTGGAAGAAACATCAGACATACCAACTGTTTTGGAAGCAACATCAGACATACCAACTGTTTTGGAAGCAACATCAGACATACCAACTGTTTTGGAAGCAACATTAGACAAACCAACTGTTTTTGAGTCAATCGCTGTTTATAAAATTCTTAATTTTTCATTGTCTAATAAATGCAATCATATCTTTACCTAATTCTTTACCTAAACGGTTTCACAATGGTGAAAATTACAAATTAAAAAACTATAATATAATAGAAAAATCATTGAATCTTTATAAAGAAGTTGTTTTTATTTTTATGATCGTAGGGCTTCAAAAAGGTATTGCTAGGTTTTGAAATCCTCACCTTAAGTTTACATAACAGATTTATGTTTGAAAAAACAAATTCATGAGTGTATTACCTCAATGCACTAAACTGAATTTTAAATAAGAGCTGTTGGAACCGAAAACCATTCTACCAGTGTTAATGCATTTTCATAGTTTTATAAAACATATAATGGAGAAATAGAAAACTATTTATTTATCATCCAGTTTAGAAAAGGAGTGTTTAAAACATACTTACTATTTAATATACTCCATTTTATAAAAAATGAAAGAAACAACTTGTTAAACGCAAAAAAAATGTTGAAGTTACTGCTGGTTACATTGCAAGGAATATATTTCGTCAAGTTTATTAAAAGTTTAATTAAAAAACAGGCAAGAAAAAGTAAGAAAAACTAATTATCAATTAAATTATCTTGGAAACAATAAACAAGTTGTCAATTTTACATTAGCAATATTTGACGAAACAGCTGCAATATAGAGTTATTTTCCTGTAAGAAATGATGCAGCACATTTTTTATCATTGTTTTATGAGTTATTTATCATACTTAATTCAAAGCAGAATCTCAATTCATCCAATCAAACTCAGCAATGCTGCTTTGAAAGGTGAGACCAAACCCACACTTTATAGAGAAAATGCAAATTGTACTTAAATTTGATCAAAATGAAATTTAATAAACACGTTACATTAACCAAACAAATCTCTTGTGCTCTAATTTTGTGAGTCTTTTAGAAATATGCATTATTAAAAAGATTTCGGCAGATAATCCCAATAAATATTTATCAAAATTTTGAACATCCTTAAAAAATATTATGCAAGATATTGCTTAGTTGTCTACATAAATACTAGCTTCAGCTTTCTGAAGATGGCATAGATATATATACTAAAGCAAGTAATATTGGTAAAAAACTAATAAAAAGATTTTAATGTTAAAACAATGACCAATACACGCTATTTTATACAGAGAAGAGCCTATATATCCAATTCAACCTCTCTCTAATTTTATTTTTCATCTTTTTAGTATTTTATATGTTATTTCTCCTATTTTAATCAAACCTTGCAGTCACTCTTTTTCAATCAAAAACTTGCAGAACAATTTTTAAAGATTTGTTATAGCACTGTCGATTTTACAAGTGAAAAATACCAAAAGACAAAATCAAATAAAGATCTTGTATTGGTAAAAATATTTTTTATAATAATTTGCAAAAAGAAACTACATTTTCATTAAGGAAAGATCAAGTAAAAAAATTCCGAATAAGACAAAGATCAAAGAAATATTCCTAGTAAAATATATTTCTTTTAATTTCAATTATAATAAATACAAAATTACAAACCTTTTTTTTATTTTCAATGGAGAGTTTTAGGCAATCTTAGCAACATGTAAGTTTATTTTCAGTAGCATGTTGATATATAGCTATCTGAAAACTTATTCAGTATTCAATGTTATTGAAATAAACTGAGGCAGGCAGTCAGTTAACAGAAAATCCAGCACAAAGTAATGTAAGTACTCAAAGAAACTACTAATAAACCATTTCAATAAAATAAGAACAAAACATTTATAGTGCAAACATGAATCTTAATCCTAACAAGAATTTACAGGAGCCGTTAAAAAACTGGCCTCCTAATTTTATACGGAAAATGCAACAAGTCAGGCCGTGTAATTTAAGTAGGCCATGCTTTTTTGATATATTTTTTTGACACTTCAAAATCTAATTAGAGAACTTTCCTTTGGATTTCAGGGCTATGTTTTTGTGTTAATTTTGATCAGCATAAAATTCTCTATAATAATCAGTAATAAAAATAGGAAGGGCAGGGGGTAGGGATGTAAATTAGCGCCCGAAATTTTTTTTAAATATTAACGAAATAAAAATATACCTTTGCACTTTTGTTTACATGTATAATTCATTATTATAAACTATAAATGGCTTTGTTTGTCTTCTAGATACGTTTTATACTTTAAATAACTAAATATATCTGCAAATCTAGCGTGTATGTCTTTTTTATATGTAACATGCTAATAATAACTTTAGAGTAAAACAAAAATGGTGGGAGTAAAAATCTCATACTACACTCGCTCAAAATCAAGAGGTCTGACTTCGGTTTTAGCCTAATAAACGATATAGTTAGAAAGGAGGCGAGAACCAGTGGTGGATTGAGGTCAAGTATTGTGAGGAGAGGAGGGGGCAGGGAAATGAGTAGGGGGCAGGGAAATGAGTAGGGGGCAGGGAAATGTCTAAGGGGTAACAGGGTTCTGGGGGTTCATTACCCCCTATATCAACAGGGTTCATTAACTCCTAGAAACACTTTTTTTTGTTGAGAATCGCGCTTGTAATAAATATATTTAACGATGCTTTTATGTGGCTTTTATCATATATCATTTTATCATTATTTTTAAGTACGTCTAAACAAATGGTACACTAAACAAATATAAAATTCGAGTTTGTTAAGTTTATTTTGGTTAACAACTATCGTTTAAAGATAAAAAAGAAGCATTTTATATTATTGGTTTTGTTATTTAAAAATGTATTTACACTATATGTATTATTGAAAGAAAGAAATTTACTTGCCTGCTAGTTTTATGCAAATTTATTTTTGGCAAAATTTCATTTCCAGCGGGTACAGAACGTTTGTTGGATGTCTTAAGAGCATCATACAAACATGTAACGCAAATAAGGTGTTGTATGTCTATAAAGCGTTGCAAACGTATTACGGACGTCTGTGTCCGCTGGGTGGAAGCAAAATGATTTATTGATAAGTAAATTGTGTAAAATTGTAGAACTGTAAAAATTGTGTCGAATGGTAGAAAAAGACAGGAAAATATGATAACATCTATTTCTCTATTAATAATGGATGTACTTTTTTCATATATATATACATACATACATATATATATATATATATATATATATATATATATATATATATATATATATATATATATATATATATATATATATATATATACACATATGTGCTCTTGCATGATAGTCTTTAAGTTTTTACCATAAAATGTCAGTTTTATTTAATTTTAAAGATTTTAATTATTTGATAGACTGCCTGCTTAAACCAAAACCTCAGTCAATGTAGCAGCACTCCGTTGCGAGTCAGGCTATTTATCAGTTGATATAGCAGCACTCCGTTGCAAGTCACGCTTGCAACGGAGTGCTGCTTAAGATAGTCAATGAAGCAAGACTCCACGGATGCTTTACAGTTGAAATATAAAATAAAAACATTCAGGATGTTTATAAAAACATTTAAGAATGTTTTTATAAACATTCTAGTCTTTTAATGTGTTTTTGTGGTTTAATTACTTTCTGCAATTAAATTAATGTTTTTTTGACATAATCTAACCTTAATTTTGTCAGCTTTAAAACTAGAAACAAGCGAAGAACCACTTTTTACCACTAACACGTTTTCTTAGCCGTAAAGTATAGGAATATATATATATATATATATATATATATATATATATATATATATATATATATATATATATATACATACACACGGTTGAATAATTTTAAATATATTTTACGAAATAAAGTGCTCAATGTTTTTGAAAGAACAGACCAATAATAAACTAATAGGAAACCACTCGAATTTCTTATTTTCTAAAAATTTTGGGGTGCTCTGTTCTTTTAAAAACATTGAGCTCAAATCAATCAGTGTTTTTTAAAAGGCCTGATTTGCTCAAAACCCGTTTTTGAGAAAACTAAAAAAAACTTTTTATATCTTTTAATATTAAATATACAGAACTTGTGTAATATATTTTTAAAAAATATATGCAAGAGTAACATCTTAGCACAATTTGATAATTGTTATAACATTTCGTTTGTTAATAATTAATGTATGAAATTTCGAAAAACTGGCCCTTTTAAAAAAAATCGAGTATTTCAGGAAGGAAAACAAATTAAAACTCCGTAAGAACTACAACTATGTACTTTAAAACAATGTTTTAACGTCCCAGTAATAAATATAATACATATATTTAACTAAATTAGCTATCAGTAAGAATAAATCTAGTTCCCCCTCAAAGTCACTATCAGGGAGATTCTCACATTCATTAGTTGGCCAGGAGTACAGCTCGTTATAAAACTCGTTGAATTCTTCAGGAATGAATTGTTTTAATTTTTTAAGGTCTTCCACCTTCACTTTTTTCAGTGTAACTTTGCCACTTGGATAAGCCAAACTATCCACCTGTAGTACAGTACCCGTATGTTTGGACATAAAAAAAGTATGACAGACCAAACCATTAATATTGGTGAATGCCTTAATGTAGCCTTTTTTATCATGCTCATATACAAAATGAAACAAATTACTAATTAAAAAGTGAACCTTCTTTTCTTTTGGGGTATTTTTACCTTTGGTTTCTGAAGAAATACAAGATTTTTTGTAATGTTTTTGACTTCATGCTTTAAAATAAAAAAATTCAGTTGCATCTATAATTTCTTTCACCGTAAACTTTTGTGATCTGGAGCTGCTATTAATAAGCTCGGTGAGTTGACGCATGTGATAAAGACGGCATGTGTTTTTAAAACACTTGAAATTGTAAGTCCCTACCACAAGGGAGGAAACTATGCCCTCTCATAGGAAAAAACTGTTCGACTTTATCAAACCTACCACTGTCAGTTAAGTATAAACAAAAATGTGATAAGGTTTGATTTTTATTTTGTCCACCACAGTTGTCACAAAACAACCATAATGTATTATACTTTGGCGGGATCAAATAATCATTTAAAAAAAGTGAGATCAAATAATCATTTAAAAAAGTTGCAACTTCATTAGGCCCTTTTCTTCCTTGACCTTCATGGTATATATATGACTTTTTTCTTCTTTAATGTTATATATAAAAAAAACATTGACTGATAGCTGTCTCATGTAATAAAGTTGTTGGACAGGTATTTTTGGCAAGCTTATCGTCTTCATATAGTCAAATGCCAATGATAGAATGTGCTCCTCCTTTGAGCTATCTTCTGATGTTTCATGTTTTAAAGCATTGTAAAATTTTTTACTCCTGAGCTTATGAGCATCAAAACCAGTCAAAACCAGTCAAAACACTGCTCTTTTACTCTACATCATTGAGATGTGGTGATTTCAATCTAAAATTTAATTCTTCGCACGTGCAACAAGTGTCCACTTGTGGGCGCCCAAACCGAAAGTTAAAATTTGTTTTAAAATGGTTCCAGTAAAAAGACTTGCTCACTTTTAAATTTAGATTTTTATCACAAAAAAGTTACCACATTAATTTTACATTTAAACTTGCATTGAGGTAATATACTTTTTTTGCCTGAGTAATGTGATTCCTTGAGTGAAAATGATCTTATGTGATTACTAACAATGTCATGAACGTTCTGAGAAAGACAATTAGTAATACCTTTTCCTTTTTTATCTTCAGGGATTATTCCAATACTAATACTTAAGACATATAAAAGTGCCCTGTAACATATTTCTACGCGTATATTGCCTACAATCACATGATAGGAGAAGCTATTTGGCTGCTTTGGTTTTTCAAGATTCTTTTGATGTGCCACTCTTCTTTTAACTTTAGTGACATCTATCAATCCTTGAATATAAAAATCTTGTTTGTCTTTGTTTTTTATTGCACCTTAAAAAAAAAATTAATATACAATTAATACAAGCTAGAAAACGTTTTTATTAAAATACCCAGCATTATTTATAATCTTAAACAAAGAACAACATTACCACCAAAGTTGTAGGGAAATAGATCAAATCATATTAAGAGTATTTGACTTTTTAGTGCTTCCACCTATGTTATACTCTCAAGAACTATATATGCCTAGGCTTACTATAACAAGATAACTATTCAGTGTATGTTAACTATCTGAAAAAATAATCATAACAAAACTTTGGCATATCAAACTACTATTCAAGAA
Source organism: Hydra vulgaris (assembly GCF_038396675.1). Classification (NCBI taxonomy): domain Eukaryota; kingdom Metazoa; phylum Cnidaria; class Hydrozoa; order Anthoathecata; family Hydridae; genus Hydra; species Hydra vulgaris. The sequence goes on from NC_088931.1 coordinate 8,517,258, forward strand.
AAGTTTAATATGTAAAACCTGTAAATTATTTACTTTAAAGTCATTTTACTCATCATACCTGTATAAAACAGGTATACCCATATCTAAGTATTATAGCTGGTTTGAACTTAGGGTTAGGTTTTAGGGTTAAAATATTTTGAAGTATGCTATTCTATAAATTTTAGACATATACATATAATATATTTAAATCATTTTAAACTTATGCTTTCATGAAATTTGATTAATGTTTCAAAATCTTATAGTATAGTATTTTTTATAATTTTAGTATAGTTTCATATAAACATTAAAGTTATGATAAGTTTAAAATGATTTAAATATACTATTTGTAAAGGTATAGATAGTGTGTGTATATATATATATATATATATATATATATGTATATATATATATATATATATATATATATATATATATATATATATATATATATATATATATATATATATATATATATATATATATATATATATATATATATATAGGTACGTGGACTGATTTTTTTAAATTATTCAAATACTATAATGTTATATATCATTAGAAAGCTCTCAAATACAGTATTTCAAAGGTGAAAAAATTACGAAAATCGGACAATTCTATAAAAAGTTATGACGTTTTTAGTTGCAAATTTTCGATATATGGATTTCTTGATAAAACTGTGGTCAAAAAAATGTTTTTTTTTACATAAATTGTTATAACTTTGTCAATTCTTATTCAAAAATCTATAACTTGGTATCAAAAGATAGGTGTAAAAATGGGCTTTAATTTTAAACTTTTTTCTAGGTAAATGGCGCATCAAGGGATCCAGAGGGGGTGCTAATCCACCACCGACACCTCACAAAAAACACTTTTTCTCCATAAAAGAGTGTTTTTTTTATGAAATTGATAATATTTATGAATAAAATGTTGGTATTATTTGGTATTACATCCCTAGCCAGTGTTACAGGTCTATCATAAAGTTGGGTGTTAGGTTGCGGTTAAGGTTTAACACACCCTACCAAAATTTCATTCTTTTAAATATTGTAATACTTACTAAAATAAGTAAATTATAAAAAATAAATTACAATAGAAATACAAAATACATTTTAAAATAAATGTAATATTTTAATACTTTGAAAATTAGTAACTAGTGGTGTATAAAATTACCTTTTTTGGAGGGGGCGTATCCTGCCCCTCCCCTGCTGCCCTAAACCTGGAAAAAAAAAATTAATAACAATTTCACAAAAAATGTTAAAATGCTTTCTTAAACAGAGAGAAATTAGAATAAAAAACTCATTTACCACATTACAAAGATGCGTTTGAATATCCATTTTGTCCTTTGAAGGGACTGATTACCCGCTCCAACCTTAACAAAAAACACACAAAAACAATAAGTATTTTGAAATAAAAAATGTAATTAAGTTTTGTCATGGCTTTTAGTGAATGATTTAATTTTTCAATTCCATTAATGAATAAAATTAAATCATTTTTAACAATAGACACCACGTGAAAGTAAGCCAGAGCCGTCTATCAAAAAAAATTTGCAAGCCATAAAACTTGCTGTACCATATTTGCAAGCTACAAAACTTGCGGTACTCATTTTGCAAGCCATAAAACTTGCTGTACCATATTTGCAAGCTACAAAACTTGCGGTACCCATTTTGCAAGCCATAAAACTTGCTGTACCATACTTGCAAGCTACAAAACTTGCGGTACTCATTTTGCAAGCCATAAAACTTGCTGTACCATATTTGCAAGCTACAAAACTTGCGGTACCCATTTTGCAAGCCATAAAACTTGCTGTACCATATTTGCAAGCTACAAAACTTGCGGTACTCATTTTGCAAGCCATAAAACTTGCTGTACCATATTTGCAAGCTACAAAACTCTTCTTCCACGACCACTTGCATTACCTCTGCTGCTTTCCCCAGCACTCCTGTTTGGGGGATAATAGGGCCATCTAAAAAGAGGGTCATCTTTGCCCCCAAACTGGACCCAACGCAAATACGACCTGTTGCTGGTGGGTCCAGGATGCTGGGTCCTATAAACCCTGTAGGCTACATATGTAAGGTCTAAAAGCAAATAAATAATAATTATATGATTAACCACTGGCATTATGTAACACTTAATAAAAAATTTTTACTTGTTAAAGTTTATCTAAATATATAAAATTATTGACTAATAAATCACTGATAGGTAAACAAATTTTTAATAAGAGTAAAAATTTCAATCCTGCTAGTGATTTTCCTTTTATGAGAATTCAAATGAAAACACAATATAAATGTATTAAACAGTGCATATTAATAGGAATAATAAAAATTTGATAACCATTCAGATACATTTTTAATACATAAATTTACCGGCAGAAGGTTGAGCATGTGAAACTAAAGGTAGAAAAAGTTGTCATTTAAAGATATTACAATTGCTGAGAAATGCGCACACATATTTAAAAGTAATAGTTATTAGACATACCAGTTGTTGCAGATGTAGAACATGGAACTAAGGTTAAAAAGTTGTAATAAGATAAATTGCAATTGATGAAAAATGCATACATAATTAGAAGGTAAAATTTTTAAAACTTACCAATTGTAGAAGATGTACATGGTCCTAAGGTTAAAAAGTTGTAATAAAAAATTAATATAGCAAATGATGAATAATGGATACGCATATTAACAAGTAATATTATTTAGACATACCACTTGATGTAGAGAACGATGAAACTAAGGTAAAAAAAGTTTTAAAAAAGAAAAATATAGCAATTGATAAAAAAAGGCATACACAAATAGAAAGTAAAAATTTTTAAACTTACCAATCGTAACAGATGAAGATGGTCCTAAGGTTAAAAAGTTGTAATAAAAAATTAATATAGCAAAGGATGAAAAATGGATACACATATGAAAAAGTAATATTATTTAGACATACCAATTGATGCAGACGACAATAAAACTAAGGTAAAAAAGTTGTAATAAAAAACAAATATTGCAATTGATGAAAAATACATACACATATTAGAAAGTAAAGTATTTAAAATATACCAATTGTAGCAGATGAGGATGTTCCTGCGGTTAAAAATTTTTAATAGAAAATAAATATTGCATTTGTTGAGAAATGCATACACATATTAAAAAGTAATAGTTTTTAAACTTACCACTTGTTGCAGTTAAAGTTGGAACTAAGGTTAAAAGATTGTTATAAAAAATAAATGTTGCATTTGATAAGGAATGCATAACAGGTTTTTAGAACTTACCAACTGTACCAGATGAAGATGGTTCTAAAGTTAAAAAAGGAGTAAGACACCGCACAAAAAAATAAGTTTAGCATTAAATATATTCACAGAATAAAAATTCCTTGTTTTCAAAATTACTAATTATAGCAAGTGATGAAAGGAGAGTTAAACAAAATATGAGTTAAACCTAGACACACATGTTTAAACTTTTGTTAACGTGATTCATAACAAAAGTTAAAATATACAAACTTACCAATGGTAGACCTTGTCGATTCAACTAAAGGTAACAAAAAAATAGTACGATAAAAAATAACACCTTTTAATTGCCAAAAGTAAGTTCAAAAAATAACAACTAAAAAATTAAAATATAAAGATTATATGTATATAAACAAGAAGCTAACATTAGGAATGTGTATATACTTATATAAACAATATACATATATAAATTAGTATACATCAAGAAAAAGGTATAGACAATAATAATTATATCTTATATTTAAGAAAAACTTTAGAAACATTAAGTTAATGCAAAAATGTTATGGGAACTATACTTACGAAATCTCAAAAAATCTATAATGATAGTGCTAGGATCTAAATAAGAAGCAAATATTATACATGTTTGTATAATTATTTAAATAATATTTAAAGGGTGAAGTGGTATACAACAGCAAAATAATAAAAAAAGATGAGTGTAATTTTTATATCATTTTTAAACTAAACACTAAAAAATATGTTTGTTAAGAATAAATCAATTTAAATTCTATTTGTAGACTTCTATAGAAATTAAAAGAATTGAAGCAAATCATAAAATAATTTATTTTTAACAAAGTATTTGTTAATATACAAATAAGTATTATTAATACTTATTTGTGTATTAACAAATTTGTATACTTATATGAATCATATTATGATGTTTGAATGAACCTGTGAAATGATACTTTTGTCTATCAATAAAATCAAAACAGTTTTAATCTAATAGTATTAGATTAAAACTGTATTATTAAAAAGGTATTATTAAAAATGTATTAGTAATACATTAATCTTTTTATACTTAAGATTATCTTACCAAGATAAACAAAAAGAGTAAGGTTTTTACATTTATGTTTTTGTTTTAAAAATAATTAGCAATAATATAATTATGAAAAAAAAATTTGCTTACTATCTGTTAGAGAATCTATATATGTTTGTAAGATTTGTTTTTCCATTTTATTTGTTTTTCTGTTATCTAATAATAAAAATAATGCAGAAAAAAATTGTTTTTCTAAGAACTGGCCCCCCTATCCGCCCCCGTATTTTTATAGTTCGTGTTACCGAAAAAAAATTGATTAAAACAGAAATTAGGTACCAAAAGTGCTGCACTTAGTTATATATCTGCTCCCATTTTTTTTGGCTGAAATTTGGCAGGTAAAAAGAAAATACATGTAGAAAGTAGAATAAATAATAAAAAAAGCGGGCTTAACATTTCTTTGATACGAAATTAATGTGAGAACATCGACTAAATTTTCATAGAAAATTGTCAGCAAAAAAATTCATAAAAAAGTTAGGCAACCATACTTAAAAATAATATAGGAATCAAGCTTGACCTTTCTTCTTTCAAAAAATATCCTAAGTTTATATGTGTTTCTAAAAAGAAATACCTCAAAAAAACGTTTGCCTAAGGCTACCTAAAAAAAGTGGTATTTGTAGAATAACACATAGTAAACTATCTGCTCCCTTTTTTTTTCTTTGAAAACTGGCATGTGCTTAGAAAATGCATGTAGAAAGTTAAATCAATAATAAAAAAAGCGGGCTCAACATTTCTTCTACTATAAATTAATGTGAGAACATATACTATATTTTCAGGACCATAACAAACCATGAAAAATTAGTAACCATACATTAAAAGCCACATAAAAATCAAGATTAACCCTTCTTCTTTCAGAAAAATATCTAGGTTTATATATGTTTCTAAAAAGAAACACCACAAAAAACGTTTGTCTGACGCTACCTTAAAAAAAGTGAAAAAAACGTGGAACAAAATTTTAGCACAAAAATCGGCTCCGTAAAACGCGATTTCCGCGTACCTATATATATATATATATATATATATATATATATATATATATATATATATATATATATATATATATATATATATATATATATATATATATATATATATATATATATATATATATATATATATATATATATATATATATATATATATATATATATATATATATATATATATATTACATCGGATGTTTGAAACTTATCTGCAAGTAAACTTAGGGTACTTTGGTGGGACTTCTTTCCCCTATGATTTATGTATGACTGTCCCATTAAACGTGCTTATTTTATTTTGTTATGTTTGCAATCACAAGGATAACTTTCTTTCCTCTTTCTAGGACTTGGAATTATGAGATCCATTAAAATTTTTGTTAAAACAACATACATGAAACTGTTTACATTTTCCGCGTATTGCGCCTAAAAATACGAATCAGCTGGAGAGTGAATTTTTTAAAAAGGGCGTATTGGAAGCAAATTTGCCTTTCCCTGTTGTAAAAAATGACCAAAAACTACTTTGAGCTGACCCAAGAAAACCGCTTTGACAGGGTGAAACTACAATGTTTCCTGACTCCAAAAATGTAAAATTTGAAATCTAACTATTTCGTCCGAGAAAATGATTTTGATTTTTAGTTTTTAGTACTTTGCACAATTGGGCGAAATGACAGCTTTTCAAATTTTGCATTTTTACAGCATTCAAAAACTCTTCAAAATAAGCATTTATTACTCCAAAACATAACTGTCTAAAATTCACTTGAATAATAGTTTATTCTGACACAACTGATATAGTTTTTCATTAACAAGATGGAAATAATAAACACTTTCTTAAATAATTCTTTTAGTTATTCTAAGCCAAAACACAAAAATAACCTCTTGATTCTAAACACATAAAGAGCAAATGGTACATAAAATAAATTCTTCTCAATATTTGATTCTTCACAAATGCTTGCTGTTGTAGTCCACAACACATGAAAGAAGCCTCTTTGCATACTCAGGATGATTGCGGTCTCTTTTGTATCTCTGCCAATGTGAGCTGAAATTATGATGCATTGATACTGTTGCCTGCTCACTAAAGATCCCCAAGGGAGCCCTTTTGATCTCAATGAATTGCTTCACATGGAAGAAAACAGCATGAACTTTTGGAGTCACACTGATGTTCATGATTGCCAAATATGAGTCTCTGAAGCGATCAATTTTTTCAGAAAAGTCATCCTCCAGAACCATACCAAAACATGCTGTCACCACAGACTTAAACTTTCGAAGGGCATCAATGATTCCAAAGACTTGAAAAGCAGACTCAGTCTCTGCAATTTTTTGAAGGAGGTCAAGATTGCTGAGAAGCTTGTGACAGGCATTCCCTGCAAACTGCCCACCATGGTATGGTTCTTGTTGAATGTGGAGAGCTGAGGGCCACTTGACAACATTGGGCCAAACTTCTGTCATGGTTTTGTACATGTGATTGACCACACCAAGGAGAAGATGGAGTTCCATTGGTAATATGAGCTCCAAGATGAGTTTGTTTTCAGAACCAGATAGCAAAAGCTCATGCACTACATTGCCAAAAGATCTTGCCTTTTTGATATCACCACCAGACTTAGCAAACTCTTGATAACAGGCAACAAGTGAGCCTAGTGTCCTCAATGATCCTGATTGAGAAAGATGCTTTGATTCTGTGTTGCACCAAGAGCAAGGGTGAGTACTTGCATGGCTCTGAAGGCCACAAAGGATGTTGGCAAGTTTCATGTCGCATGAGACAACAAAGTTGACTTTGTCTAACTTGATTAAAGACAAGATCTGCCTCACATTTTCAAAGTTTTCTGGTAGTCCTTCTGATAAAGCCACAAGCATTTGACGCTTTACACTATTGTCTTTGGCAGTCCTCTGAGTTAAAAGTTTTTTCCGTGGTGGTGACCTTGAATCACAGTGAGAATCCAACTCTATGATGCCAAGAGAAACTTTCAGAAATCCTCCACCTCCATCAATTCCCAACTTGACAATATGATTCTGGAAAACTCTTCGAGAAAGCAGGACTTCATTCAAAAGCTCGGCAAGATCCTTGCAATGCACAACCACAAAGTCAGTGGAGTTACTCTCTGATAAAACTTGGATGCTGGTTTGAGTAAAAAACTCAGACAACTGTTTGCCAATGGCTTCAAACTTGCAAGAAAACTAGTCTCCACAATCTTGGTGTCACTGACTCTGTTGATGGTTGATGCCAATTTCTTCATGCCAAGGTTGGACAGTCCTGTGTTTAGCTGAACTTGTACAAGATCTTCAGTTTTGATGCTGGGTTCAGGAAAAAGAGCTCTTGCACTTGAGCTTCCTAAAAATGAAATTATATTAACACTTTTTGTAATTTTAAGTTTTAAAATTAAAGGTATTCCCTCTGAACCTGCCATCTTTATATGTATATATAAAAGTATCACCTGTTTTAACTCTAAGTGGTGGGCCGCCTTTAGGATGCGATATTTTGACAGTACCACCAGGTGTGGAAGGTTTAGTAGAGATGACTTGAGTAGCTATTTGCTCTGCAGCGAGTGGATCAGCTGTAGCTAGCTGCTTGAGATTCTCTCTAAAAGTGAATGGAGTGCACTGATGTGGCAGACCTCTTCCAACTAGACTCAACCAATCACCACATCTTTGAGGGGTACAATCTTCCACAGGTTTAGAATAGTCCACTGGGCTCTTCTCATTCAACTTCAAATGTCCAACTTGACAAATAAGACAGTTGCAACCTTGATCTCTTGTTGGTGGTCTAACTTTTATAGATGAGAAAGGAAACAAAGGTGGCAGGTTAACATCTTTTCCTTCATCTTTTCTCCGAAGAATTGTTCGACATGAGTCACAAATGCCTCTTGGCACTCTGGTATCAGTCAAATCAAGACTTGTATGGTAATGCTTGAGGATATTTTCAACAAGGAACTGTGTCAACTCTCGAGAGCACTTCTTCAGACACAAGACACAGACAGATTTCCGACAATCTTCATGATTTTTTGAAAAATTTGGCATTTTGAAATTTTTCTCACACAACTGATAAGTGAAACACTTTAAATAAACATATTCACTGCCAATTCCCGGAATTTTTAGCTTATTTACAATTTTGATGCAACAAAATGTTTAAAATATACTTCAACCATGAAATTGTAGGTAAAATTTTATCTTCTGAGTTAAAATAAATACAAATTATACTTGCTATATAGACTGTTATGTTTTAGAGTAATAAATGCTAATTTTGGAGAGTTTTTGAATGCTGTAAAAATGCAAAATTTGAAAAGCTGTCATTTTGCCCTATTGTGCAAAGTACTAAAAACTAAAAATCAAAATTATTTTCTTGGACGAAATAGTTAGATTTCAAATTTTACATTTTTGGAGTCACGAAACATTGTAGTTTCACCCTGTCAAAGCGGTTTTCTCGGGTCAGCTCAAAGTAGTTTTTGGTCATTTTTTACAACAGTGCTTTTTAAAAAAAATCAAAAACTTTCAGGTGGCTTTATTTGTGTAAGAAGATAAAATTTAAACACATTTTTGACATAAACTGATGAAGCTATCATAGAAGGACACAAAAAGTGAATTTCAAAAAAAATGAGCCCTTTTAAAAAACTCAAATTTCAAATTAGCCCCTTTAAAAAACACTGATTCAAATATACAAATAGCCCCGGTCTCACTATTGGCGCAAAGTATAAAAATGATTATAAATGTACTAAGTGCAAAGTTTATACAAATTTTTTTCTATTTATTTTGGCCACAATTTTAAGCCAAAAATTTAATATTACGAAGTGATGTTTTAAAAGAAAAGTTTTTGTACACAAAAAAAACTCTTAACATTACAATGAAAGATGAAATAATCAATTAAAAAGATTCTAAGTTATTAAGAAACTATTATTTTATATAGAAGAAGCTATTTGTAATAAAGGCTCCGAACTTACCGCTGCTGCCAACTAACCACGTTAGTTGGCAGCAGCGGTAAAAAAAAAGTATCCTGTATTTCTAAGATCTTTTAGATTTGGTGGTGGTGGGGGGGACGCATTCACCGATCCCCCGGATCCGTCACTGCATACTTCTGTTGCTAATATTGTACGCCACTCTCTTTGCTGCTTATAATACCTTATCCATTGTATCTTTTATTGTATCTACAGAATTATCTGTAGTTCTATCACTTATTTCAAAAATCGTTAGTAGATCGTCATAAGTTACACTAGAAATTTGAATAAATTTTTCTTATTTGAGTGCTGAGCCATCGAACCAATTTTTTCATGAAACTCAAAATCTATTCTTGGTTCTGCCATGCTTCACTTAGCTCAGTTTTAATTATAAACTAAAACTTCATGTTTTCAAGCCAATTTCATATAAAACATCTAATTTCTTAGTTAGCCACTAGTACGTACCTGATTACAAATAGATTTATATGAAGATACCTAATTTCTGAATACCTACCTAATTACTAATAAATTTGTATGAAGATACCTATTTTCTAAATACCTACTTAATCACTAATAATTTAAATGAAGATGAAATATTTAATGTCCGAGCTAATGATTCTTTTTTTAATGCATTAAAAGTTAATTAAATTACATTTTCAGTATAATGAGACATTTTCAAATTTGCATCTTTTATCAAAGCCACCATTTTTTTTTTTTTTGCAGTTGTTTAATGACATCTGAACTTTGATTTAAACATATGAACTTTGATTTGATTTTGATTCTAATTTTGGTTTTTTTCCCGGCTCCATCGAAGTTGACTTTTAACGTTTTTGTAACAATATTTTTATTAAAGTGCTGAATTTCATAAATTTAAAAGATTTATCAAAATTATTTTTATTGAAAAGTAGATTAGATTAGCTTTCAAACAAAATATAATGACCCACTCTTCATTTGATTATATCGCCTTAGCAGAACGTATAAAAAAAAAACAACACCTTAAATGAGGCAAAGCCGATATTTTCATCTAAACATGTAACTTTGAATACTAATTTACCACCGCATTACAAACCTAACTAAAACCACAGTATAAAATCCAAGAATAATATCGACTGAAGAATATCAAATTATATTTTAACAAAAAACTATATTTAGCATTTAAATAGCTTTAGATAATGTTATACATACACACGCACACACTTATATGTATATATATAAATCCATTTGTGAACTGCCCTATAAACATATTTATATACATGCATATATGCATATATATATATATATATATATATATATATATATATATATATATATATATATATATATATATATATATATATATATATATATATATATATATATATATATATATACATATATATATACATATATATATATATATATATATATATATATATATATATATATATATATATATATATATATATATACATATATATATACATATATATATAAATATATAAAAATACATATATATATACATATATTTATTAAGTGAAAAATACGTATAAAAAGAATGTGCTGGACAAAATCCATTCATTAAAAATTCAATATATAAAAACTAATTTCGCTGCATTTTGGGAGTACTAGGTTCGAATTCAAAGGGGCTTGTATTAAGTTCCACGGAATTTGCAAGAATGCTCGGACTAAATGGCGAAAATTGAGCAGCACTCTAAAAAAATCGATTAAAATTGTATATAATCAAAAAAAACATATAATCAAAATAACAACACCATACTTTATTTATGCATTATTTACCATACTTAAGAATATACCTGATTGTCTTCAGAGTTAAAAGATTGGTTGATGTTACGATTTTTATTTGGCTCCTTTAAATCTTGATTTTCATCTTCACTTTTCTAAAAACACTTGTACTTGATATTTATGCTATAAATTAATTTGAATAATAAATATTATGAATATATTATAAATAAAAATATAAAACTATAAAAAATTAAAAAAGGAAAAATAAAAAAGTTAACAAACCTCTAGATTAGTAATATCATTCAGTTCAACTTTATTTTCGAATAACCTATTTAAGATACATTAAAATTAAGAAAATCTTAAACATGATTAATTTAAAATTAATTTTAACTAAAATTAACTATATATATATATATATATATATATATATATATATATATATATATATATATATATATATATATATATATATATATATATATATATATATATATATGTATATATATATATATATATGTGTGTGTGTATATATATATATATATATATATATATATATATATATATATATATATATATATATATATATATATATATATATATATATATATATATATATATATATATATATATATATATATATATATATATATATATACACACTACCTTTTATTAATTTTTTTTTGCAATTTCATCTTAGTTTGATCAGGGAAATTTTCATGAAGCTCTGCACGACGATTCTCCAAAACTAAAAGTTTTTCCTGTAAACATTGTAAACAAAAAGGTGTAGACACAAATATAAAATATTATTGAAAAACATAAACGATAAACAAAAAAAGATTACTTTAACTTGTTTTAATAGGTTTAACTCTTTAAGAACACCAATGACATCACCTAATCTTGTATCAGATAGTTGCTTAGATTCTTGTAGAATTTCAATTTTTCTTAAAAGATCATTTTTGGTCAGCTCAGCTGTTATTTTATATGAAATATCTGACCTTTTGTCGCTTGAACGTTTTATAATTCCTGGTAGAACATCACTTAACTGCTGATAAGCACTTTTCATTTCAGCAATATTTGATACTGTCTCTCTTTTTAATAGATTTAAATCACTTTTTATCTTAAAAGAACATTGTTTTAATTTTGAAAAGAAATCATATTTGTTTTGCACTAATTGTTCTTTGTAGAATTTCGTCCTCTCATGGTCTTTAACTTCTTGCTCAAGCATTGCACGTAAAGTAACGAGCCTTAAGTTTAAAGTGTTTTTCTCTTTCGTTATTTTATCAATTTCAGTTTTTAGCTCAACGCATATTTGATCAAAATGATAATTTGCATCGTTTTTTTCACGTTGTAATAACGTGATTTGATGTTGTAAATGTTCGTTATCTATGTTTGATGTGGAAGAATCTTGTTTGCGTAAAGCAGATAAAAGGAATTCTTTCTCGCGCATTAATGTTTCCAGTTCACGCCGAATTTCAAGATTATATTTTTCTTTCTTTAAAACCTCTCCCCGATAACTATTGTTATCGGTGACTAAATTATCCCACGCTAGCTGAATATCACGACGAATACGGCTTTCTAGCTCAGCTTTTTCTTTTCGAAGTATATCCATATCTTGTTTGAGAAAATCTACACACATTTGCACGCTTTGTAAACTAGTCTGATATTCTGCACAACTTTTTTGCAAGTTTAAGATAGCAGTATCTTTACTAGCGATAGCGTCAGTATAAATGACTATTTGGCTGGTAAAAGAATCAATTTGCTTTATCATAAATTCTAACTGAATCTCTAACTGTTCTTTAGACTCAAAAGTACGTTCATTTTCTTGATGGACCAATTGTAACTCTTCAGCTAGTTTGTAAGAGCTTGATACCTCTTGATCTCTCGCTTCTTCCAATAATTTTACCTTGTCAGTTAACTCAAATATCGCATCATTAAGTAACAGTACTTCATCTTGCGCATGCGCTAATTCGTCATTCAAAAGTTGAACTTCCTTTTTTAAGTTTTCTTTAACTTCTTCATTTTCTATAAGAGTTTCTTCTTGTTTTGCTTTCCATTGTTGAACTAATAATTCTTTTTCTTGAACGTTTACAAATATTTCATCTCTTAAGAATTTTAAAGTAACTTCACTATCGCATTTCTCTTTTAAAAGTTGGTCAATACGAGTTTGCATCTCACTAATTTGTCGGACAAAATCACGCTTCTCAACAAGATGACATTCAACTAAGTCACACGTTTCTTGATGAACCTTTTCAATCTCCGTATTTAATTTACTAAGTTCTAACTGATAATTAGTTATTGACTGTTCATATAAAGTGATTTCTGCTTTATCAAATAATGGATTTTCATTTCCAAAATCTTTATTGTTTTTAGGTTTTAATTTTTCTACTAATTGAAGGTTTTCATTAACAATATACTGTAGTTGACTTTCTAGCGATGTTATATTATTTTTACTTATATATAACTCTTTTTGATATTCCTCTATAAATTTCTGAGAATCATTTAACTTTACAAGATTTTGCTGATTTTCATAATAAGATTGTTTTAAGACATTATCAAAATTTAACAATTTCTCATTTAATTGTGATAAACTTTCATTGTTAGCATTTATGATAGCATCTTTTTCTAAAGTTTCCTGCACCATTGCATTAAGTTTTTCATTTAACTGTGATATTTCAACTTGATAGTAATTTTCGATTTGGCTTATTTGATTCTTTAGAAACATAGCTTGCTGTTCATGACTTGTTTGCAATGATGTTATAAGTTGAGATTTTCCATGAATCAGTTCGTCAACCTCCTCACGTAAGCTTTTAATTTGTTTTTCACAGAGACGACGATCATTCAAAATGCTATTAAGTGAATTTTGGTAGTCTTCTTTCATTACTTCTAGTTCCTTCTTTAATATAAATACTTCGTCTTTACTTTCATGTGCATCTTTTTTATACTTTCTACAGAGTTTTTTTAACTTCAGTATATATTTTTTAGAACAATCCTCAGATCCTATTGGTGCTTCCATTTGAGTTTGATCTTCTGTAACTGATTCAATAAACTCAAGTCGAATTTCACTTTTAATAGGAGAAGTATCAAACGATTGTTCCAATAAAGAATCGTTATCTTTTGCATGCATGCTTGAAGGCACAACAGTTCCAACACTTAAAACAGAGTGAGGCTTCTCGGAGTGAGGCTTGGAGTGAGATAATAAATTACTTTGTTGCAACTTTAATCTTTTAGCATCAACATTAGTAAAAACATCAATTTGGTTTTTCAAAGAAAAATTTTCTTCCTGTAGAGCTGTATTAGCCTGTCGAGCATTATCTAAATCTTCTCGAAGACTGGAAAAAATGTTTTGGTATTTATCATGAATGATTTCTTCAGCATTTTCTTTTTCTGAAGTGACTGTTAGCAACTCCATTTTTAAGCTACTAATAGATTGTTCTAATAATTTGATTTTCTGAAAATAAATGCTATCCTCAAACGCGATCTCAGCATGCTCATCAACTTTTAAAGGATAAGGAGTTCCATTGATATTTGGAAGCAATTCTATGCTTTTATTAATAAAATTTGATTCTATGGTACTTGTTAAACTCTGTTCAGCATGTTTATTTTTTGAACTTTCTAACTCTAAACTTTTTATTTTTTCATTTAGTTCATTAATTACAAGTTGATTTTTTTCAAAACTCTTTTCTGCATCTATAATTAGCAACATTCTTTCTTTTAACTGTTGATTTTCGCTTTTCTCATTTAAGAGTTCTGTTTTAATATTTATTAAAGATTCTGTCAGCAAAGAAATTTGGGCATCTAATTCCATTTTTTCAGTCTCTGATTCGTCAATGCTTTGTTCCATCAACCTGTTTTGCTGAATTACGTCTCTTAAATTACTTTGAATAATAGTCTGTTCATTATTGAATGTTTTGATTTTTGCCCTCATATTTTCAATGATATTATTCTTTTCACTAAAAACAGACTCAAACTCAAAACGCAAATCTTTTAATTGTTTGCTTTTGTTCAATACTATCTGTTCAATTTCTGATGATTTTTTATTAAGTATCTCATCTCTGAGAGATATTAATGCGTTATTCTGTGCTTCCTTATCTTTAATTATAGATTGTAACGTTTGAACCTGTGTTTGAAGGAGAGTTTGATTATTTTCCAAAGCATTTATTCTGTCTAAGTTTCCTGAAATTTGAGACGACATGTCCTTTATGTGTTTATCTTTATCTTCAAGAAGTGCAGTAAAATCATTTTGAAATTTCTGTATTTCAATGTTATTTGATGAAACAGTTTGGCGAACTTGTTGTTCCTTTTCCATTAATAATGATGTTAGACGACGTTCTAGGGCATCAGTTTTTTCATTAAAAGCCAACTCTTTTCTTGTCATTTCTGTTGTTAAACGATTGTGTTCTTCATCAACAGCATGTTGAACAACTAGATCCTGATCTGCAAGGCGTTTTTTCAGATCAATTAACATTTGATCTTTTTCTGTGATATTTGCATCAAATGTGCTTCTTAAGTTTTTAATTTCTTCTGCTTTACTAAAAAGAACCTCCTCAAGTTTGCCATCAGCATCTAATTTAATTTGTTTTTTCTCATTAGATAAAAGCTCAAACTCTAATTTTAAACTATCATAACTTAATTTCATGCGACTAAGGTTTTCATCTAATGTACGATTTTCTTTACTCAGTGTAGCAACATAATCATCTGCTTCTCGTAATCGAGACTCAATCTTTTCATAATATTTTTGTTTTGAGAGCAACTCAGCAGAAACTTCAATGCGTGATTTCAACTCTGCTATTACATGTTCTTTTTCATTTAACAACTTCTCTTTATCACGTATTTTGTTTGAAAGAAAAGCAATTTCATCAATGCTATTTTTTAACTTTAGCTCAAGTTCTAACACGGTTAGCTCAAATGCAGTTTCGTATTCATGTCGATCTTTAAGCGCAAGTTCTACATCAGTACGCAGCCCAGAGCTAATATCATCAAATTGACTGGTTGATTTATTTGAGATTTTTTCATTAGTAAAGCGCTTTAGCTCCTCTTTGAAAAAGTCTCTTTCTTTCTGTAACTGTTTAGATTTACTTATCATATCTCTGCATTGGGCACAGGATAAGCTAAATGTTTTATTTTCATCTAACAATTTAGCATTTCTGTTGATATCATTAGGAATACTATTTAAATCAGCATTATTATTTTTTGAAATAAGATTCTCAAAGACAGAAACTGTTTCTTTAACTTCTAAACTACCTGATAATGAATATCTGTCAAGTAAAGCTGAATCAAGTTTAGTTAGCAAACTTGTTTCTTTTGCCTGAGCATTTTTCTTCTAAAATAAAAACAAAAAATAAGAGACTTTTGTTAGAAATTTCTTCAAACATTTTACATTCATTATAGCACCCTTGAATATGAAAAACGTTATATATTATTTCTATAAACTTATATATTATTTCTATAAATTAATATAGTATTTCTATATTTATTAATATATTATTTCTATAAATTTATATATTATTTCTATAAATTTATATATTATTTCTATAAATTTATATATCATTTCTATAAATTATTTAGTATATAACAAATTAGTAAAGTAGGTCCCATTAAAATTAAAATTAAAGTTAAATTGAACCTCTCATTTCGAAAAGGGCACAAGTCCATTTACTAAAACTTTTCAAAATCAACCAAAATAGGATTTTTATTAAAATAATGTCTAGGTTGCTAAAGAAATTAAACATAGAAGTAGATAAATAAAGAATGTATATAAATTATGTATTTTTTATTTTTTATAAAAAAAACATAAATCATACGAAAATTTTTAATTTAAACTTATAAACTAACTGTTAAAAGTTTTGGACTTATGTCCTTTTCGAAATGACATGTTCAATTAATAATTTGACTTCTTTAGAGTTTAAGCTAACTACAATTTAACTTAATGATATAACACTTTATAAAAAAGTTCCCTCAGTTAAACATTTTATGAATGTAAGTATAGTTTGTTTTATGAATGTGACTGTCATATTCGTGTATTACATGAATACTAGTAACAAACAGAATAAATACAATATTTTAAAAAAATTGCTAAAACTATTATTCATTGTTTTATTATTCTTCAAATATTTTGTGACAATGTGTCTTTGTAATTCTTTTATTTATTGAATTTTTGTTACGCTTTTTTGTGATTATGTGTGTTTTTGTCACTATTTATATAATCACAATTTTTTGGTGATTTTGTATTTTTTAACCCTTTTTTTTGGTGGTGTTATAGGTGGTGGTGGTTGGATTTTGTAAATTTTTGCAATCCTTTCTTTTGTAACTATGAAAGATTTTTGTGACACATCATTAAAAAACTATGACATTTGCAATAATGTAAAACTATGAAATTAAAAAAAAAAAACAAGACATATAAACATTTGCTCCAAATATCTTTTTAACCTGATTGACATAATAACTGATAACATAAACCCTAACTAAGAAAATCTAATAGTTATTTTTCAGATTCAATCAAAAGAAAAAAAAGAAAAAAAAGAAAAAAAATTAATACTAATTCAATTGACTCAATGAATAAAAAGTGATTTGATATGAGCTTAAAATAATTAAAGTGTTTGAGATAAATAAAAATCTTACCATCTCAAGTAAAACTTCTAACTCATTTTTAAGTTCATGTACTTGATCTTCCAATTTTTTTATGTAATCAGATTTGTGAACAATCTCATCTTTTAACCCTTTAACTTCTTCTTCTTTTAAATCAAGCATTATCTGCTTCTCTCGTAGGCACGATTCAGATGAAACAATAGAATTTTTCAACAACTGATTTTCAAGCGCTATTGCTGATTGTTTATTATCCAAGTCATCTTTGAAAAATGTTGTTTCTGTTAACTGTTCTTTAATATCAGCTAGTTCATCTTTCAACTCATGATTTTCTTCCATAAGATCATATAAGTCTGCTTCTTTCATGTTTAACTTTTCTTCAACATCATTTATTTTTGCAACTAGAATTTTCATAGATTCATTTTCGCTAAGTGATTGGCTTTTTAAATTTTGACAAAAAGATTCTGATTCTCTATATCTCTGTTCAAAATCGATCATTTTTGTATTCAAAGCCATTAAGTACTCATGTGTGTTATTGATAAAATTCTTTATACTTGAAGATAAAGAGCTCTCAGGCCATTCGAGAATTGATGCATCATCAGATATTTCAGGAATTATTCTATAATTTTCAGGTGTTTCATTTACGATTTCTTTAATAAAAAGATTCCATTTCATTAATATATAATCTAAGAATTTCAATACGTTACTTATTTCCAATTTTGATTCTTCTATTTCCATTTCTTTTTCATTAAGTTTTGAAGTTACTTCTATCTTATAAGCAGATAATTGGTCATATAACAAATGTCCATTGTCATTTAAATCAAACAGAATCTTGATATTTTCTAATTGAGTATTGTTTTGGTCTATTTCTTTTTTATGAGCTTGATAGTTTGAGAAAAGTTCTTCATTAGCTTGACACTTTTTATAAAGCTCTTCTATTTCATTTGCTTTTTGTTCTTCTAACATCTGATATTGAGATTTTAGATGCATCAAATCTTTTTGTAGATTCAGATGATCATCAAGCAATTTTCCTAGCGTATCTTCTTTTACTCTTAATGCATCTTCTAGTGCTGTTTTTTCCTCATTCCAACTCTCTTGGTTTAACTTAATTTTATTAGATAGTTTTTCAAGCTTCTTACTTTGATGTTCTTTATCACTTAAGTCTCTCTGTAGTTCTTCATTTAATTTTTTAATATCCTTTATGTCTTCTCTAAGGTCTTCATTTTCTCTTTGAAGACATTTGAATTCATCTTGCAATCTAACAAAATTATGTAGCTTTTCATTAATTGATTCTGTTAGCTTTTGGTTTACAAGTTGAAGATTGCTCAATTCCTCTTGTATATTATTAGCATGAAATACTTGTTTTTCATAAGACACAATGCATGAATCATGAGATATTTTAAGTTCCTGGAATGCAGAGTCATTTTCCTTTGCCTTAGCCTCAAGAGACTCAACTGTCATTGTTAAAACTTTATTGCTTTCTTCTAATTTTAATATTTTAATGTTTTGTTCTTGGAGATTTTGTGAGAGCTCATTAAAAAGTAAATCTTTTTCTTCTGACAAACGATCAATTTCAGATTGTAAATTTTCAATAAAATGGTCTCTGTCCTTAATAGTCTGCTTGACTTTAATTTTTAATTTTTTGATAATTTTGTCCTTGTGTTCTTGCAGTTGTTCAAGATTTTTGTTTGATTCAATAATAGAGCTATTTTGTTCTAACAATAAAGTTTTCATGTTATTATTTTCATGTTTAAGTATTGCATTTTCTTCTTTTAGATTTTCCATTTCAACATGAAATCTTGATGCTAAGTTGACTTCTTGTTTTAGCTTGTCTTTTTCCTCAATTTCTTTCCTTAACTTTGATTTTAACTTTGTAATAATAACTTCTTTTCTCTCTTTAACGGCTGAAAGTTTCTCAATGTTCTCTATAAGATCTTCAACTTGTTTCATCAAGCCAAGATCAGAATTTACAGGCTGTTCATATGCATAATTTGTAGAAAGAAGATCTTCAGAAACTTCCCACCCAGGTTCGGATTCTTGATTATATAAAGTACTAGCATTAACAGAAATTTCACACGAGACATTATCAGACAATGACTTATCAATTAAAGGCGTATCAATTGCAGATACATTTAATATCTTTTTATTTTTCTCTCTAATTGGCGTTGAAGCAGATGCTGAAATTTCTAAAAGATGTTTGGATGAGGACAAAGAACTTTCTAAAAATGGTTTTGACGGAGAAGCATTTTTTGAGAGAGGATTTAAAATATTTTCTTTTGACTGATATTCTTCTTCTTTGTTTATGATATTTTCATTCAGTTTGCTATTGTTCAGACTAAATTTTTTATTTTTGCATAAACTACATATAGATTTATCAAGTTTTTCTTGGAAATCAATAGGCAATGAAAAAACACCTTGTTCAGACCCCTCCAGAAATCCTCTTAACATTTGAAGCTCTTCTAAAGTTCGACTTGACTCTTCACATGATTCTTCAAAAACAGATCTTTCCGATTCTAAAGTTTCGTTTTCTTGACTTATAACCTGAGCAAATTGTTGTTTATTAATTATATTTTCAAGTTCTTTAATTCTATCAGCCATTTCTTGTATTTCCAAATGTTTACTTTGCAGACTTAAAAAAGCTTTTGATTTTTCAACCTCTAAGCTATCATTACTAAGTGCTACACTTTCATTTAAATATTTAATTACAGATTCATTCATTTCAGATAATGATTTTGAGCTTTCTGTTTCTACTTCCTTAGTTTGTAAAATACCTTGCAAATCTACAATCATTTGGTCACGCTGTGCAATTTCAACTCTTAGGTTATTCAATTGACCCTCTCTAGTGCTTAGGCTGTCATAAGCTTGTGATAACTGATATTCTTTATTTAGCAGAAGTTTATTGAGTTCATCAAATTGTTTTTTCAGGTTTTCTGACTCATCTTTATATTTTAGCAAATTTCTCATTTGTTCTTCATAAAAATTGCAATTATTTTTCAGTTGATCTATTAAACCATCTTTTTCAATTATGACATCTTCAACTTCTTTAAAATATTTACTATGAGAGCTTCGCTCATCATCTAAATCTTGTTTTAAATGATCATAGTCTACAACATTAGATTCTAAATCGTCACACTTTTTAGTCAGATCATTGACTTGAGACTGAAGATAACTGGCTTTATCTGACAAATTTTTCAGCATAAATTCCTTTGTTTCTAGTGCCGATAAAATTTTACTGATTTCAGAGTTTAACTCTTCTCTATTTAACTTCTCTTGCTCAGACAAATAACAAAGTTCATTATCTTTAAGAACAATAATTTCTCTATTATGAGCAATTTCCTCGTTTTTCTTTTGCATGGTTTGTTTTAACTCATGGTGTTCTTGAGATAGCACATCATACTTTTCTGCTTTTTGATGGAGTTCAGCCATTGAATCTTTAAACCACATCAACTCTTCTTTTAATGTTGCAATTAGATCATCCTTCTCAGAATTGTGGTTAGCAATCTCTGTATTTTGCAACATAAGAATTTCTTTGTATTTCAACAACTGTTGATTAAGATTAAATATTTCATTTTGTTTTTCTTCTATGTGAGCCTCATATTTACTTATTAGTTGTAGGTTGTTGCTATCTGGGTCATCTGACTTTTTGTTATCTGATATATCTGATCTTCTATCTGGTAATTTATTTTTTAATAAATTACCAGATAGAAAATTGAAATCAACAATTTCAATGTTTTGATTTATTCCATGCAACTCTGCTAATAACTTGACATTAGAATCTTCAAGTATTCGTATTTGATTTTCTTTTTCAGCTAATAAAGCAGACAACTTGATGTTAGAATCTTCAAGATGACGGATTTTATTTTCTTTTTCAGCTAACACTGTAGACAACTTGATATAAGAATCTTCATGATACTTTATATGATTTTCTTTTTCAGATAAAGCAGCAGATAACTTGACATTAAAATCTTCAAGATTATGTATTTCATTTTCTTTTTCATCAGACAAAGCAGACAATTTGGTATTATAATCTTCAAGGTTTTGGATTTTCTTTTCTTTTTCAGCTAACACTGCAGAAAACTCGATATTAGAATCTTCAAGATACTGTATATGATTTTCTTTTTCAGATAAACCAGCAGATAACTTGACATTAGAATCTTCAAGATTATGTATTTGATTTTCTTTTTCATCTGACAAAGCAGACAACTTGCTATTAGAATCTTCAAGATGTTGGATTTTCTTTTCTTTTTCAGCTAACGCTGCAGACAACTTGACATGAGATTCTTTAAGATACTGTATATGATTTGTTTTTTCTGCTAAATCAGCAGATAACTTGACATTAGAATCTTCAACACTATGTATTTGATTTTCTTTTTCATCTAACACAACAGAGAACTTGACATAAGAATTTTCAAAACTTTGTATTTGATTTTCTCTTTCAGTTAACACAGCAGACAACTTGATATTAGATTCTTCAAGATTTCGTAAATGATTTTCTTTTTCAGTTAACACATTTGAAATTTTGGCATTAGAATTTACAAGATACTGTATTTGATCTTCCTTTTCATTCAACACAGCTAATAACTTGGCAGTAGAATCGTCAAATAAGACTTTATCTGCTGATTTAGCTGCAATTATCTGCTTTAATTTTAACTTGAGCTTTTTTATTACTAAGTCTTTATGCTGCTTTAAATTTTCAAGTTCATCATTTACATTTTCATCTTTTACAAACTCTTCCCTTAAACTATTTGCTTCCTCCTTAAGAATTAAAATTTCACTAAAATACTGTTCTTTTAATAGCTTCTCACAATCACGAGCATGCTCAGCTTCTTGTTGATTAGCAACTGCTGCATTCAAAGCTCTTTTTAACTCAACAACATCAGCAATTTCAACTTCTTGTTTAACAGGTTTTGAAATGTAAGCACATTTTTCTATCTCTGCCTGATATAAACTTTCGTGTAATGTAACATGATCAAGCTTGTTCTGTAAAACAACTATTTGATGGTTTAATAATTTAATTTCACTTTCATGTTTAAATATCAACTCTTCTAT
The DNA here is from genome assembly GCF_038396675.1 of Hydra vulgaris. NCBI lineage: Eukaryota > Metazoa > Cnidaria > Hydrozoa > Anthoathecata > Hydridae > Hydra > Hydra vulgaris. The sequence continues at coordinate 8,539,782 of NC_088931.1, forward strand.
CCGAATTTCATTTTCTTTTATATAATTCTTTTGAAACTCTGCGTTTTCTAGAGCTGATGATTCTAACATAACCATTTTTTCCCTGTTAAATTTTTCCTCCATCAATTTGTAGTTTTCTTCAACAACTTTATTTTTCATAATTTCATACTCTTCATGCGCAAATATTAATATTTTCTGTTTTTCTTGCTCAAAAATGTTTTCCATTTCAGCCTTAATGTTTAATCGTTCTTTGTGTAGGTTTTCATCTAAACTTTGAGTTTGCTTCTCTAATTCTTTTTTCAAACTTTGAATTTCTTCCTTATACTGAACACTTTCATTAATTAGTTTTTTAATATCTGCCTGCAGCTTTTCAACTTCTCTAGTCTTATTGAGATATTTGTTTTCTAAACAGTTATATTTATCTTGAAGATTTAGATTATTTTGATGAAGTAATTCAACATCTTCTGATGATTTTAAAGTCTTGAAATTATTGATAAATTCTCCTAAACTGTCAATGTCTTCACTTTCTTCACCAAGAATTTTCATTAAACTAAAGAGCTTTTTGTTTTTTGAAGCAAGCAAAGATTTTTCCATGTTAGATGATTCTAAAAGAACTTTTAGTTTAGCTATTTCATTATTTAGTTTTTCATTCTCGCTGTGCCGTAAAGATGATTTATCTTGTAATTCTTTGGCAAGGAGTATTTCAGCTTTCTTCATTAGTGATAACTTTTTCTTCATCTTTGTTATAACTGCTTTTTGATCTTCATTCATTAACTTTAACTTTGAGATTTCATCATTTTTAGATTTGACTAAATCAGTGAAATTTTCTTTATCATTGGTTAAATGATCAAGCTTCATTACATTATCAATATTATTATCACAATGCAACTCAGCACTAAACTCTTTATTTTCTACTTGTTGTAACGTAAGATCTGAAGACTGCAAAAGTATTTCTGTCTCACAGATTTTTGAATAACTTAAAGATTTATCATCTAAAAGAATTTCATTTGGTGGAGTTTGATTAATCAACTGCTTATCTTTTGTTTTCTGGAACTCTGTTAATCTTTTTATTTCATCTTTTAAATTTATTATTGTGATTTGGTTCATTTCTTGCTCTACCTGTAACTCTTTGTAACAATTATTCAAACTGACAAGATTACTTTCAGAAGAAGTATGGGATTTTAAAAGCTTTTCAAACTCATTTTGTTTTTCAGCAAAATCTTTTTTTAGAGTCTGACATTGCTTTAAAATTCTTGCTGTTTTTGTTTTTAAAGAGTTATAATCTTCTGTTAAACTTTTATTGATTTCTTTAGTTGTGTTTAGTTCATCTTCTTTTAATTTTAATATGTTTTTGATTGATACCAAATCACAATTTAGGTCATTAATCATGGTTTCTTTAAGAGATAAATCATGTTCTTTTGTGTTAAGCATTTCCATGGTTTGTTTTAATTCTGTTTCTTTTAAATCTAAAACTTTCATAAGTTTTTCTACTTTCAAAATATCCATATTTTCATCAGATGATTGATAAGGCAAAAGTTCATCACAATAAGCTGTGAAGTTTTTAAGTGATTTCGATAAAGCCTCATATTCAGTTGCTCTAATTCTAACAGCACTTTGAAGCTCTGATATAATTTGATTGCCTGAATCTTTTTCAAACTGAGCCTGTTGATACTTTGACATTAAATCATCATTTATTTGGTTAAGATGTAAAAGCTCTGCTGATTTACTTTCAATTGTGTTTTCTAAACATGAAATTTTTTCCTGAGCTGAAGCTGATAATTCTTTCATTGTATGATATTCTTTTTCAACATTAGAGTAATACTCTTTAAAATTTTGTAAGTCACTTTCAACCTTAAAACAATGATCCTTGTACACTTCGAGATCTTTTTCAATATTACAACAATAATCTTGTTTTGTTCTAAGCTCGTTTTCAAGTTTTAAAAGATATTCACTGCTATGTTTAAATTCCTTTGCAAAACTTATGCATTCATCCTCTTTTGCTTTGGTGTTATGTTCAAGCTTAGAGCAATATTCTTCTTTTACTTTAAGATCATTTTCAAGTTTAATGCAATACTCCTTATTAAATAAAAACTCTTTCATAACATTAGAGCATTCATCCTCTTTAACTCTAAGTTCATTTTCAACTTTCAAGAAACACTCTTTACTTTTAACAAGTTCTTCTATAACATTAGAGCATTCTTCTTCTTTTATTCTAAGTTCATTTTCAACTTTCAAGAAACACTCCTTACTTTTAACAAGTTCTTCTATAACATTAGAGCATTCTTCTTCTTTTATCTTAAAATCATTTTGAGCCTTTGAATAAGCCTCTAAACTAGCTCTTAAATCTTTTTCTATATTTAAAAGACGATCTTCGCTGATTTTAAGACATTTTTCGGCTTCTTTACAAAGTTCTTCCTTTTCTTTGAGTTCTTTTTCAAACTTATTATACTGTTCTCTGCTAATGTCTTCTAAAACTTCAATTTGATGTAACTTTTCATTCAGTTCAAATTTTAATTCAACAACTAATTCATGATTGTTTTTATTGGTGTTTTCTTGAAGTTGATTATAGGTTTCACAACATTTTTTTAGTTCTTCAGAGATTCGATAACAGTCATTTTCTTTTGATGAAATAATGGAACATAAATGCTCTTGTTCTTGTTGCCAAGTTTCTCTATCAGCATTGGACTTTTGCAGTTCCATATTTAAATTTAAATTACAAATCTCTGCTTCTTCATTTTTATGCTTCAATTTACTAAGTGATGAGTTTAGCATTACTATTTCACATTCTTTGGTTTCTAGAAGTTCCTCTAAGCTGCATTTCATTTCCGCCTCAACTTTTAGACCATCAATTTGTTCCCTCAGTCTTTTTATTTGTTCATCTTTCACTTTGTTATTTTCTTTTTCAATCGAAAGCAGATTGTTTAATTCTTTTTGAGTTTCTGTCAACATCGCAACTTCAACACTTAGTGAAGCAAATTCTTCAACTTTTGAATTAAGAGATATCTTTAAGTTTTTATTTTCTTCTTCATTATTTATCAAAGCAATATTGAGTTTTTCCCTGATCAAGTTACTTTCAACACTCTGAGATTGTAAATTTTCAAGTTTTTCCATTAATTGATGCATATGTTTTAATGTGTTAGCTAACTCTAACTCTTTACTATTTAACTTAATCACAACATCTTGTTTTTCCTCATTTAATACACTCATTGAATCTTTCATATTTTTTAAAAGATCACATAGTTCATTTATTTCTTCACTCTTTTGCTTTAACATATGGTCATAGTCATCAATATGTTGAAGTTTTGAGTGAAGCAATTTTATGGCTTCATTCTTTGATAGTATGCTACTATTCAAACTTGTAACATTTTCTTCATATTCATTGATTATGTTATTCATCTGAGCTAGTCTATTTTCAAAATCAACTTCTTTATTGATAAGTATTGTTTTTAAAGATGCCTCAGACAACAAAGCACTTTCAAACTGTTTTTGAAGATCACTATAAATTTCATTAGCTTCTCTAAGATCATTTTGATAGGATGTTTCAGTGTTAGTAATTTCTTCCTTTAGTCGATCAATAACAACAGTTTGTTCTGCAATAGATATTTTTAATGATTCTGAATACAAGTCTTTTTCATTTATAGTTAGCAAAAGATTTTCTATATTATTTTTACTTAAAAATAAATCATTTTGCAGTAACTCGACTTGATCAAGCATAGATTTGACAGCCTCCTCTTTTGATCGCAGATTTGCATTAAATACTTCAACCAAATTATTTTTCTCGCTAATCTCAATTTCTAACTTTGATTTATCACTAGACAAACATTCTACCAATTGTTGAAAATTTTCAATTTCTGCAACCAATTTGTTCAGAGTTTCTTCTTTCATATGAAGTTCAGTCATAATAGCATTCTTTTCTTTCTCGTCTGCTTTCTGGTTTTCTTCAACTTTTTTAAAAATTGCTTCAAGTTGATTTTTTAATGCAATATTTTCACTTGAAGTGCCACTAAGTTGCTTAGTAATTATCTCAATATGATTATCTTTTTCTTCTACAGACTTTGCCATATTTTCCTGCAAAGCTTTAAAACTTTTTGTTTTTAACTCCAAATCCTCATTTAACGATACAATAACCTGGTTTAATTCAAGTTCTTTGGCAACTTGATCAGATGACAATGAAGCTAAGTCTTGAAGTTTGTCTTCTAACTTGCAGCAATTTAGTTGCAAAATCTTAATTTGTGAACGAGTTGTTTGCAATTCATTTTCAAGTAAAGCTTTTTTTAGTTGTTCATCTGTAAGTAGCTTTTTAAGTTGTTCACACTCAGCTGACTTTTCTAAACAAAAATGACATAAAATTATTTTATCTATATATATCTATACCTGTATCTATCTATCTATCTATCTATCTATCTATCTATCTATCTATCTATATATATATATATATATATATACATATATATATATATATATATATATATATATATATATATATATATATACATACATATATACACACACCCACACATTGACAAGCAAAAAAAAGTGAAAAGTATAAAAAAGCTTAAAAGTGAACAGAAACAACGTTTAATTTAATGAGTAGGAAATAAAGAATTCTCATATATTTGTTTATCTTAAGTGGTTTATTTTTGAGCGCATGTTGTTTATACTATGTGGTTTATTTTTAAGTGCTCTGCAAATTTTAGTTGCTTAGAGTCAGCAGCAGAATTAAAAAAAAATTCTAATATATCAAAATATTACAAGAATTCTTACCAACCATAGAAAAATTAATGATGAATAGTATTATAACAAGAGAATGCCCTGCACAAGTCCTGACCTTAATTCCATAGAAAACTTATGAGATAATTTATACCAAAATTACATACCAAATATTTATTTTGCATATATATCTGCTCAAAAAAAAATCTAAATATTTATTTTTTAAAATTTGTATATGTTTATAAAACTTTCCTTTAATAATATTAAGTATATATTAAGTATAGTTTTTAAAAAAAACTTGTTATTGTTCACTTTTCTTTTCCTATTTGCTTGCTATTGTATATACACAAATATCTTTGCATACCTAGCTTAGCATAAAACAACATTGATGACATACAAAAATAGAGAGCTGTAAATGTTTCAGTACATAAATCGACTAAAGACTTGGGTTTAGTGGATATTATCTAGATATGAAGAACTTTTATTGAGGCAAAAAAAAAACATTCTTTTTTTTTATTACTCCTCTTTAATTCCATTTTTCTAAAAAAACTGTTAGAATTCCAGTTGGGATTTTTGAACTTTAAGGTTGCAAAATATGCGTGGACTGTGTAAAGTCCACGCATATTTTGCAACCTTAAAGTTCAAAATATAAAGTTCAAAATATGCGCGGACTGTGTGAATATGCAAAAATAATGATATATACAGAGAGATATTTTAAACCCGTTGGGAATTACACATTATATGCAGTACCATTGGGCTGGCTAACACTCTGTGTGTGTGTATATATATATATAATTATAAATTTAGTTTTCTAACAAATTGGTTATATGTTAAATGCATCTTTAAAAAAAAGGTAAAAAAAGTTTACACAAACTTATTTGTTTAAGTTTTAATATAGACACTCATTTTAAGTTTATTTTAGCTCTTAAATCATAAAATTTTCCAGGTTTTAAACTGTTTGAAAGCGAGAAATAAAATGTCTTTTTTTTAATAAGATGTTTCAAACCTTAAATTTATAAATAATTTTAATGTAACAATAAATAAATTTGACAATGATTTATTTTAAATATTAAATTAAATTTATAAAACTAAACTATTAACTTTATTAAAGTTATTTATTATATAGTTTTTATTTACAGTTATTATAGAGTTTTTATTATAGTTTTATAAAGTTATTTATTATATAAAAACTTATTATTTTTATAAAAATAACTAATATTATTATAAACTTATATGATAGCAACTAATGACTTTTAATTCAATTTAAAAGTAAATTTGCATTAGCAAACATATATATTAATTTAAAAAATTAAATAAAAAATAATACAATATGTAATGTCTTATTACTTTATATATAATTTAGTTCATTATTAAACAAAGCGTCAAGTGTCAGCAATAAAACTTCATGTGCAGCTAAGTCTAGATTACTCTCTCTCTTTATATATATATATATATATATATATATATATATATATATATATATATATATATATATATATATATATATATATATATATATATATATATATATATATATATATATATATATATATATATATAAAAGGTGGTTCAAAAAACAACATTTTTGAAAAATATCTGCAGTAACACTGGATTTAAAAGTTTTTTGAATAAAAAATATTTTTAGGGGTGTCTTGAGACCCTTACATTTAATGAGTCCCTCACATTTAGAGGTGTCTTAAGACAATCAACATTTAATGGGTCCCTAATATTAATAAATAGTATGTCTTGTTGGGCCTCCAATGAAGCGAAATTTAAAAAATAAATATCATTTTACAAAAACAATAACAAAAATTTAAAAAAAAAAAAACTAATAAATTTTTTTTTGTAAAAAAGCATATTTTTTATTTTTGCTAAAAAATCTCATTTTCTAGGCAATAAAATCTAAAATAATAATTTATAAAATGACGATTATTTTTAGAATTTTATATAATTTTACTTCATTTGAGATCCAACAAGACATACTTTTAAAAAACTTTTTTTTAATAATACAAGAAACAAATTAAATGTTCAAGAGTCTTGAGGCACACCTAAAAATATTTTTTATTCAAAAAACTTCTAAATCCAGTGTTACTTTATCATATAGAACACATTAAGGTGCACACTGCAGATACTTTTATAAATTTTTTTTGAACCTTATATATATATATATATATACACACACACACACACACACACACACACACACACACACACACACACACACACACACACACACACACAGAACAATACTATACTCATGATTTATATATCTATTATATAATAATATATTATGATTAATAATTATATTAATTAAGAAAAAGTTAATAAAAATTAAATTATAAAATATATTAGACTATCAAAAAATATAATATCTCAAAATTTATTGAAAATGTAATTAAAAACTTTAAAGAAACATTAGTAAATAATAAGTGTGCTGACAGAAATTATCTCCAGAACGCTATGTAACTAACTTTAAAAAAGAAATCCCCCTCCATAAAGTACAATATCATATTTGTTTTGTTAGGAAATATATCTAGTATTTTCCAAAGAAATATATATAATTTATATTATGCTTGTATAAATTTCTTTCATCATTTATCATTTTATTTTCTATTTTTTATTGTTATATGTTTAAAACTAATATGTTATATGTTTATCATTTATTTTTGCTATCATGTTATACTTTTTAATATATCTTTAAATTAGTTAATATCTACTTTTAAATTACTTCTAATACCTACTTTGAATTATAAGTATTACAAATTTAAAACATATTAGAAAAAGTTTTAAATATCAGTTAACAATATAACTGGAGATAGCTCCAACCAATCAACACACTTACCATTATGAAAATGCTGAACTTCTGTCAAACGCTGTTCAATTACAGTACTGTTGTTAGTCATTTCTTCAAAACATTGCCGCAGAGAACCTATATTGTCATTGTAAATGCGTCTGTGCTCATCAAACTCTTCAGTTACTTGTTGCAACATTTTAGTTGTTAAAACCAATTTGTCAGAAACAGAGACACTTAAATTATTTTTTTCATTATACAAAATATTTATTTGAAATAAATCATTTTTGAGTGCTATCTCTTTAAGTTCAAGTTCATGAACAGTTTCTTTTAGTTTATTGATTTCAATATTTTTTTGTGCTATCTGATCTTTTATACTATGGATACAGGCTTCTTGTTCCTTAACCATTTCTGATAAGTGCATAATTTCAGACTCTTTGAAAATAACAATCTGTTTCAGCTTTTGCAAGTCTTCATTTTCAATTGCCAACTTTTCTTTAAGTTGAACAAGCTCTGCTTGACAAGACACTAACTTTTCAATAAGATCATTCTCACGCCACATACTTTGCTGCTGCTGCTGATAAAAGTCATTACTTAAAATATCAAAATGATATTTCATGTTTGAAAGATCAACTTTTGCATTATCAGTTTCTTGAGAAAACTTAATAACAAGTGACTCATATTCTTTGATCTTCTGCTCTGAATGCTTAATTTTATCTTTGAGATTCTTCTTTTCAGATTTTAAATGTTGTATAAGATCTTCATTTTTCTGTATAAGAAATTTTATTTCTGTAGCTTCCCTATCTGATTTAGCGTTAGTTACACCTAGTAATTTATTTGAAAAGTCCTCAGAAATAGTATCATTATAAGAACCATCACTTTGTATATGAGATGTGCTATTATTTTGAATTTGTGGTGTAACATTATTTTGTATTTGGGGTGTATCATTATTCTGTATTTGAAGTGCATCTTCAAGTTGAACATTTTCATAATTTTGTTCTTCTAGCACTACTTCATCTATGATTTCATCATTTATCATTTGTCGTTTATTCAATAGATCATTATTAGAAGAATCACTAATATTCCCTAAATCATCATCACTATTACTAAATGAATTAATTTCTGATTCATAAGTTTGAGGATCCAACAGTTTAGACTTTATATTTGACTCAAGTTTATCTAACTGATTCTGTAAATCAACTTTGCTTGAATCAGTGATCTTCATCAATTTACTATCATTTCTAATGTTGCTAATTTCATTGAAAATAATTTTTTCATTGGACTTACAACAGAAAACAGTTGATTGAAGACTCTTGATTTTTTTAACATACTCTGAGAGCAAAAGTTCCTGTTCGCTTTTATCATTTTCAAGTTTTTTAATTATAGCTTTATTCTCTTTATTTCGTAATTTAAGACAATCAATTTCAACTTGGTTCTCGACATGAATATTTTTTATTTTACTTTCAGCACGAATGAGAGTTGATTTTAGTTGTGAAATTTCCTCATTTAAGTGAACAAACTCTTCTTCCTTTATTTTAGACTTGTCATCAGTTGAATTCACTTTTTGTTCAATTAACTTTTCATTTTCAATAGCTTTTTCATTTAAAGTTTGAATTTCTTCTTCCATTTTCACAATTAATTTTTTTCTAATTAAAAGATCATCTGTGGCAACTTTTAAAAGATTTTCATTTTCAAGCAAATTATTTTGTAAAGTAGAAATATTTTCATTCAAAGAAAACTCTTTTAAAAGTGCTGATTCTTTATAAAAAAAAAAGTCATTTTTTAAAGTTTCTTTTTCTTGTTGAAGTACTATCAACTCATTTTTATGTCTATCAATAACATCATTTAATTCATTAACAGTAAGCAACAACATTGAAACTTCTTGCTTTAATCTATTGTTTTCATCAGAACAAAGCTTAAAACTTTGAGACGTATCATTTAAAAAATTTTCTGTGCTAATTCGTAAACTCTCATTATCTAATACAGTAACAGATTGGTGATCTAATTTACTATTCAAAGTTACTATTTCATTTTCAAGTCTAACAATATCCTCTTTGGAACTTTTCAGACATTTATTTAACTGAGTAATAATAGCTTGGTAACTTTGACTTTCATATTGAAATTCCTTTTCTTTAACTTTATATCTTTCTTCAAAGATTACAGCCTTTTGTCTAAAGTCTTCTAGAGCATTCAATTTATTTTGAAGATCAACACATTTTGCTAATGATTCAGAAAGTTTTATGTTTGATTCCTCCAAAATCTTAGTCAAAAAAACTTCCTTAGTTTTAAAGTCACTTTCCTTAACCTTATAACGGTCCTTATAAAGAGCAACTGACTTCAAAGCAGCATCTAACTCAAACTTTAATTTCAACTCTTCTGCAGCTAATGCAGAATATTTTACCCGGTACCTATCTTCTTGCTCTTGATATTTTACTCTTAAATCATGGTTCTCTCTGCTTAAATGAGAAACTAATACCTTACGCATTTTAAGTTCATCATAGTTGGAAATCATTAAATTAATATTTTCATATTCACATCCAATACAATCTTTAGCAATAATCTCATTAAAAATAACAGAGACATGTGACTCTATAGTAGCTTTATCATTATCAGGAATTACACTATCACTAGGTTCTGAAACAATGCAATTATCAAAAATAGGATCTTGTTTCTTAGATTTATCTAAGGGAATCTCATAAGTTTCTAACTTTTTAGCCAAAGACTCAACTTCTTTATTTAATAAAGATAACTGCAATAAAGAATTTTCATTTAAGAACAAAATATCATTTTCAAGATAAATGACATTTTGTTCAAGCTTTCGGATTAAATCATCTTTAATAGACAAATCAAGATTAAGAGAAGAAAACTTAGAGAAAACATGATCAGAATCATTTGACTTTTCCTGCAAAATCAGTGTATATTCATGAAGGCTCACTTCGAGTGCTTGGATATGTTTCTCTTTTTCTGACAAGCTTAACTCTAAACTAGCCACATCCAAGAGTTTCGCGCTCAAATCTGCCTCCAGCTTCTCCACGTGTAGAGTCGTGTCACTGAGGGCCTGAGCCTTAGTACTTAACATATCTTCCGACGCACATAGTTGGTCTCTTAAACTGTTAGTCGAACGTTTCTCTTTGTCCAATTCCGTGACCGCCTCTTCTAAAGCTGCAGATTTCGCTTGCAGCTGTTCTCTATCAACAACAAGGCACTTCTGAAGCTCTGTCACAAGGTTGTCTTTGACTTCCAGCTCACTCTTCAAATGATTCAAAGTGTCCTTCAACTCTCCGACTACGACGCGTTCGTTGGCCAGATCATTAGCCATGACACTGCACTCATCAGCTTTTCTTGAAAAAGACAAATTTAAATTTGAGAGTGCTTCTTCTGCCGCTACCAGCTTTTCTGTCAATATATCAACATTTTCCTTGAGAGAACATTCTCTGGCATTCATTTCGGTTACTTTTTGCTTAAAATTTGATAATGTCTTCTTTTTAAACTCTTTGAAATCGTCAGCATGTTTCTCTTTGTCTAGCTGCAAGCAAGATATAACAGACTGCAGCTGTTCGATTTCTGCAGTAAGTTTCGATTCGGTCGCATTCGAAGATTCAGACAATGAAAGAAGCTTTTCGTTTAACTCACGGAGCCTTTCCTTCTCCGATTCTATACAGTCCTTAAGCTTTGAAATCTCATTTGATAGCTCTGCATTCTCATTCAAATAAAGCATTTTTTCTGCACTCAACTCATGTAATAAAGACGCTTTTGACGCTAGTTCATCTTCCAGTTGTTTACAACTGTTTCTGAGGAGCAGTCTTTCATCCTCAAAATTCTCTTTAGATGCACTCAAATCAGAGAACGCAGCACTGACCTCGTTCGACTTTTCCTGCAAAATCAGTGTATATTCATGAAGGCTCACTTCGAGTGCTTGGATATGTTTCTCTTTTTCTGACAAGCTTAACTCTAAACTAGCCACATCCAAGAGTTTCGCGCTCAAATCTGCCTCCAGCTTCTCCACGTGTAGAGTCGTGTCACTGAGGGCCTGAGCCTTAGTACTTAACATATCTTCCGACGCACATAGTTGGTCTCTTAAACTGTTAGTCGAACGTTTCTCTTTGTCCAATTCCGTGACCGCCTCTTCTAAAGCTGCAGATTTCGCTTGCAGCTGTTCTCTATCAACAACAAGGCACTTCTGAAGCTCTGTCACAAGGTTGTCTTTGACTTCCAGCTCACTCTTCAAATGATTCAAAGTGTCCTTCAACTCTCCGACTACGACGCGTTCGTTGGCCAGATCATTAGCCATGACACTGCACTCATCAGCTTTTCTTGAAAAAGACAAATTTAAATTTGAGAGTGCTTCTTCTGCCGCTACCAGCTTTTCTGTCAATATATCAACATTTTCCTTGAGAGAACATTCTCTGGCATTCATTTCGGTTACTTTTTGCTTAAAATTTGATAATGTCTTCTTTTTAAACTCTTTGAAATCGTCAGCATGTTTCTCTTTGTCTAGCTGCAAGCAAGATATAACAGACTGCAGCTGTTCGATTTCTGCAGTAAGTTTCGATTCGGTCGCATTCGAAGATTCAGACAATGAAAGAAGCTTTTCGTTTAACTCACGGAGCCTTTCCTTCTCCGATTCTATACAGTCCTTAAGCTTTGAAATCTCATTTGATAGCTCTGCATTCTCATTCAAATAAAGCATTTTTTCTGCACTCAACTCATGTAATAAAGACGCTTTTGACGCTAGTTCATCTTCCAGTTGTTTACAACTGTTTCTGAGGAGCAGTCTTTCATCCTCAAAATTCTCTTTAGATGCACTCAAATCAGAGAACGCAGCACTGACCTCGTTCGACTTTTCCTGCAAAATCAGTGTATATTCATGAAGGCTCACTTCGAGTGCTTGGATATGTTTCTCTTTTTCTGACAAGCTTAACTCTAAACTAGCCACATCCAAGAGTTTCGCGCTCAAATCTGCCTCCAGCTTCTCCACGTGTAGAGTCGTGTCACTGAGGGCCTGAGCCTTAGTACTTAACATATCTTCCGACGCACATAGTTGGTCTCTTAAACTGTTAGTCGAACGTTTCTCTTTGTCCAATTCCGTGACCGCCTCTTCTAAAGCTGCAGATTTCGCTTGCAGCTGTTCTCTATCAACAACAAGGCACTTCTGAAGCTCTGTCACAAGGTTGTCTTTGACTTCCAGCTCACTCTTCAAATGATTCAAAGTGTCCTTCAACTCTCCGACTACGACGCGTTCGTTGGCCAGATCATTAGCCATGACACTGCACTCATCAGCTTTTCTTGAAAAAGACAAATTTAAATTTGAGAGTGCTTCTTCTGCCGCTACCAGCTTTTCTGTCAATATATCAACATTTTCCTTGAGAGAACATTCTCTGGCATTCATTTCGGTTACTTTTTGCTTAAAATTTGATAATGTCTTCTTTTTAAACTCTTTGAAATCGTCAGCATGTTTCTCTTTGTCTAGCTGCAAGCAAGATATAACAGACTGCAGCTGTTCGATTTCTGCAGTAAGTTTCGATTCGGTCGCATTCGAAGATTCAGACAATGAAAGAAGCTTTTCGTTTAACTCACGGAGCCTTTCCTTCTCCGATTCTATACAGTCCTTAAGCTTTGAAATCTCATTTGATAGCTCTGCATTCTCATTCAAATAAAGCATTTTTTCTGCACTCAACTCATGTAATAAAGACGCTTTTGACGCTAGTTCATCTTCCAGTTGTTTACAACTGTTTCTGAGGAGCAGTCTTTCATCCTCAAAATTCTCTTTAGATGCACTCAAATCAGAGAACGCAGCACTGACCTCGTTCGACTTTTCCTGCAAAATCAGTGTATATTCATGAAGGCTCACTTCGAGTGCTTGGATATGTTTCTCTTTTTCTGACAAGCTTAACTCTAAACTAGCCACATCCAAGAGTTTCGCGCTCAAATCTGCCTCCAGCTTCTCCACGTGTAGAGTCGTGTCACTGAGGGCCTGAGCCTTAGTACTTAACATATCTTCCGACGCACATAGTTGGTCTCTTAAACTGTTAGTCGAACGTTTCTCTTTGTCCAATTCCGTGACCGCCTCTTCTAAAGCTGCAGATTTCGCTTGCAGCTGTTCTCTATCAACAACAAGGCACTTCTGAAGCTCTGTCACAAGGTTGTCTTTGACTTCCAGCTCACTCTTCAAATGATTCAAAGTGTCCTTCAACTCTCCGACTACGACGCGTTCGTTGGCCAGATCATTAGCCATGACACTGCACTCATCAGCTTTTCTTGAAAAAGACAAATTTAAATTTGAGAGTGCTTCTTCTGCCGCTACCAGCTTTTCTGTCAATATATCAACATTTTCCTTGAGAGAACATTCTCTGGCATTCATTTCGGTTACTTTTTGCTTAAAATTTGATAATGTCTTCTTTTTAAACTCTTTGAAATCGTCAGCATGTTTCTCTTTGTCTAGCTGCAAGCAAGATATAACAGACTGCAGCTGTTCGATTTCTGCAGTAAGTTTCGATTCGGTCGCATTCGAAGATTCAGACAATGAAAGAAGCTTTTCGTTTAACTCACGGAGCCTTTCCTTCTCCGATTCTATACAGTCCTTAAGCTTTGAAATCTCATTTGATAGCTCTGCATTCTCATTCAAATAAAGCATTTTTTCTGCACTCAACTCATGTAATAAAGACGCTTTTGACGCTAGTTCATCTTCCAGTTGTTTACAACTGTTTCTGAGGAGCAGTCTTTCATCCTCAAAATTCTCTTTAGATGCACTCAAATCAGAGAACGCAGCACTGACCTCGTTCGACTTTTCCTGCAAAATCAGTGTATATTCATGAAGGCTCACTTCGAGTGCTTGGATATGTTTCTCTTTTTCTGACAAGCTTAACTCTAAACTAGCCACATCCAAGAGTTTCGCGCTCAAATCTGCCTCCAGCTTCTCCACGTGTAGAGTCGTGTCACTGAGGGCCTGAGCCTTAGTACTTAACATATCTTCCGACGCACATAGTTGGTCTCTTAAACTGTTAGTCGAACGTTTCTCTTTGTCCAATTCCGTGACCGCCTCTTCTAAAGCTGCAGATTTCGCTTGCAGCTGTTCTCTATCAACAACAAGGCACTTCTGAAGCTCTGTCACAAGGTTGTCTTTGACTTCCAGCTCACTCTTCAAATGATTCAAAGTGTCCTTCAACTCTCCGACTACGACGCGTTCGTTGGCCAGATCATTAGCCATGACACTGCACTCATCAGCTTTTCTTGAAAAAGACAAATTTAAATTTGAGAGTGCTTCTTCTGCCGCTACCAGCTTTTCTGTCAATATATCAACATTTTCCTTGAGAGAACATTCTCTGGCATTCATTTCGGTTACTTTTTGCTTAAAATTTGATAATGTCTTCTTTTTAAACTCTTTGAAATCGTCAGCATGTTTCTCTTTGTCTAGCTGCAAGCAAGATATAACAGACTGCAGCTGTTCGATTTCTGCAGTAAGTTTCGATTCGGTCGCATTCGAAGATTCAGACAATGAAAGAAGCTTTTCGTTTAACTCACGGAGCCTTTCCTTCTCCGATTCTATACAGTCCTTAAGCTTTGAAATCTCATTTGATAGCTCTGCATTCTCATTCAAATAAAGCATTTTTTCTGCACTCAACTCATGTAATAAAGACGCTTTTGACGCTAGTTCATCTTCCAGTTGTTTACAACTGTTTCTGAGGAGCAGTCTTTCATCCTCAAAATTCTCTTTAGATGCACTCAAATCAGAGAACGCAGCACTGACCTCGTTCGACTTTTCCTGCAAAATCAGTGTATATTCATGAAGGCTCACTTCGAGTGCTTGGATATGTTTCTCTTTTTCTGACAAGCTTAACTCTAAACTAGCCACATCCAAGAGTTTCGCGCTCAAATCTGCCTCCAGCTTCTCCACGTGTAGAGTCGTGTCACTGAGGGCCTGAGCCTTAGTACTTAACATATCTTCCGACGCACATAGTTGGTCTCTTAAACTGTTAGTCGAACGTTTCTCTTTGTCCAATTCCGTGACCGCCTCTTCTAAAGCTGCAGATTTCGCTTGCAGCTGTTCTCTATCAACAACAAGGCACTTCTGAAGCTCTGTCACAAGGTTGTCTTTGACTTCCAGCTCACTCTTCAAATGATTCAAAGTGTCCTTCAACTCTCCGACTACGACGCGTTCGTTGGCCAGATCATTAGCCATGACACTGCACTCATCAGCTTTTCTTGAAAAAGACAAATTTAAATTTGAGAGTGCTTCTTCTGCCGCTACCAGCTTTTCTGTCAATATATCAACATTTTCCTTGAGAGAACATTCTCTGGCATTCATTTCGGTTACTTTTTGCTTAAAATTTGATAATGTCTTCTTTTTAAACTCTTTGAAATCGTCAGCATGTTTCTCTTTGTCTAGCTGCAAGCAAGATATAACAGACTGCAGCTGTTCGATTTCTGCAGTAAGTTTCGATTCGGTCGCATTCGAAGATTCAGACAATGAAAGAAGCTTTTCGTTTAACTCACGGAGCCTTTCCTTCTCCGATTCTATACAGTCCTTAAGCTTTGAAATCTCATTTGATAGCTCTGCATTCTCATTCAAATAAAGCATTTTTTCTGCACTCAACTCATGTAATAAAGACGCTTTTGACGCTAGTTCATCTTCCAGTTGTTTACAACTGTTTCTGAGGAGCAGTCTTTCATCCTCAAAATTCTCTTTAGATGCACTCAAATCAGAGAACGCAGCACTGACCTCGTTCGACTTTTCCTGCAAAATCAGTGTATATTCATGAAGGCTCACTTCGAGTGCTTGGATATGTTTCTCTTTTTCTGACAAGCTTAACTCTAAACTAGCCACATCCAAGAGTTTCGCGCTCAAATCTGCCTCCAGCTTCTCCACGTGTAGAGTCGTGTCACTGAGGGCCTGAGCCTTAGTACTTAACATATCTTCCGACGCACATAGTTGGTCTCTTAAACTGTTAGTCGAACGTTTCTCTTTGTCCAATTCCGTGACCGCCTCTTCTAAAGCTGCAGATTTCGCTTGCAGCTGTTCTCTATCAACAACAAGGCACTTCTGAAGCTCTGTCACAAGGTTGTCTTTGACTTCCAGCTCACTCTTCAAATGATTCAAAGTGTCCTTCAACTCTCCGACTACGACGCGTTCGTTGGCCAGATCATTAGCCATGACACTGCACTCATCAGCTTTTCTTGAAAAAGACAAATTTAAATTTGAGAGTGCTTCTTCTGCCGCTACCAGCTTTTCTGTCAATATATCAACATTTTCCTTGAGAGAACATTCTCTGGCATTCATTTCGGTTACTTTTTGCTTAAAATTTGATAATGTCTTCTTTTTAAACTCTTTGAAATCGTCAGCATGTTTCTCTTTGTCTAGCTGCAAGCAAGATATAACAGACTGCAGCTGTTCGATTTCTGCAGTAAGTTTCGATTCGGTCGCATTCGAAGATTCAGACAATGAAAGAAGCTTTTCGTTTAACTCACGGAGCCTTTCCTTCTCCGATTCTATACAGTCCTTAAGCTTTGAAATCTCATTTGATAGCTCTGCATTCTCATTCAAATAAAGCATTTTTTCTGCACTCAACTCATGTAATAAAGACGCTTTTGACGCTAGTTCATCTTCCAGTTGTTTACAACTGTTTCTGAGGAGCAGTCTTTCATCCTCAAAATTCTCTTTAGATGCACTCAAATCAGAGAACGCAGCACTGACCTCGTTCGACTTTTCCTGCAAAATCAGTGTATATTCATGAAGGCTCACTTCGAGTGCTTGGATATGTTTCTCTTTTTCTGACAAGCTTAACTCTAAACTAGCCACATCCAAGAGTTTCGCGCTCAAATCTGCCTCCAGCTTCTCCACGTGTAGAGTCGTGTCACTGAGGGCCTGAGCCTTAGTACTTAACATATCTTCCGACGCACATAGTTGGTCTCTTAAACTGTTAGTCGAACGTTTCTCTTTGTCCAATTCCGTGACCGCCTCTTCTAAAGCTGCAGATTTCGCTTGCAGCTGTTCTCTATCAACAACAAGGCACTTCTGAAGCTCTGTCACAAGGTTGTCTTTGACTTCCAGCTCACTCTTCAAATGATTCAAAGTGTCCTTCAACTCTCCGACTACGACGCGTTCGTTGGCCAGATCATTAGCCATGACACTGCACTCATCAGCTTTTCTTGAAAAAGACAAATTTAAATTTGAGAGTGCTTCTTCTGCCGCTACCAGCTTTTCTGTCAATATATCAACATTTTCCTTGAGAGAACATTCTCTGGCATTCATTTCGGTTACTTTTTGCTTAAAATTTGATAATGTCTTCTTTTTAAACTCTTTGAAATCGTCAGCATGTTTCTCTTTGTCTAGCTGCAAGCAAGATATAACAGACTGCAGCTGTTCGATTTCTGCAGTAAGTTTCGATTCGGTCGCATTCGAAGATTCAGACAATGAAAGAAGCTTTTCGTTTAACTCACGGAGCCTTTCCTTCTCCGATTCTATACAGTCCTTAAGCTTTGAAATCTCATTTGATAGCTCTGCATTCTCATTCAAATAAAGCATTTTTTCTGCACTCAACTCATGTAATAAAGACGCTTTTGACGCTAGTTCATCTTCCAGTTGTTTACAACTGTTTCTGAGGAGCAGTCTTTCATCCTCAAAATTCTCTTTAGATGCACTCAAATCAGAGAACGCAGCACTGACCTCGTTCGACTTTTCCTGCAAAATCAGTGTATATTCATGAAGGCTCACTTCGAGTGCTTGGATATGTTTCTCTTTTTCTGACAAGCTTAACTCTAAACTAGCCACATCCAAGAGTTTCGCGCTCAAATCTGCCTCCAGCTTCTCCACGTGTAGAGTCGTGTCACTGAGGGCCTGAGCCTTAGTACTTAACATATCTTCCGACGCACATAGTTGGTCTCTTAAACTGTTAGTCGAACGTTTCTCTTTGTCCAATTCCGTGACCGCCTCTTCTAAAGCTGCAGATTTCGCTTGCAGCTGTTCTCTATCAACAACAAGGCACTTCTGAAGCTCTGTCACAAGGTTGTCTTTGACTTCCAGCTCACTCTTCAAATGATTCAAAGTGTCCTTCAACTCTCCGACTACGACGCGTTCGTTGGCCAGATCATTAGCCATGACACTGCACTCATCAGCTTTTCTTGAAAAAGACAAATTTAAATTTGAGAGTGCTTCTTCTGCCGCTACCAGCTTTTCTGTCAATATATCAACATTTTCCTTGAGAGAACATTCTCTGGCATTCATTTCGGTTACTTTTTGCTTAAAATTTGATAATGTCTTCTTTTTAAACTCTTTGAAATCGTCAGCATGTTTCTCTTTGTCTAGCTGCAAGCAAGATATAACAGACTGCAGCTGTTCGATTTCTGCAGTAAGTTTCGATTCGGTCGCATTCGAAGATTCAGACAATGAAAGAAGCTTTTCGTTTAACTCACGGAGCCTTTCCTTCTCCGATTCTATACAGTCCTTAAGCTTTGAAATCTCATTTGATAGCTCTGCATTCTCATTCAAATAAAGCATTTTTTCTGCACTCAACTCATGTAATAAAGACGCTTTTGACGCTAGTTCATCTTCCAGTTGTTTACAACTGTTTCTGAGGAGCAGTCTTTCATCCTCAAAATTCTCTTTAGATGCACTCAAATCAGAGAACGCAGCACTGACCTCGTTCGACTTTTCCTGCAAAATCAGTGTATATTCATGAAGGCTCACTTCGAGTGCTTGGATATGTTTCTCTTTTTCTGACAAGCTTAACTCTAAACTAGCCACATCCAAGAGTTTCGCGCTCAAATCTGCCTCCAGCTTCTCCACGTGTAGAGTCGTGTCACTGAGGGCCTGAGCCTTAGTACTTAACATATCTTCCGACGCACATAGTTGGTCTCTTAAACTGTTAGTCGAACGTTTCTCTTTGTCCAATTCCGTGACCGCCTCTTCTAAAGCTGCAGATTTCGCTTGCAGCTGTTCTCTATCAACAACAAGGCACTTCTGAAGCTCTGTCACAAGGTTGTCTTTGACTTCCAGCTCACTCTTCAAATGATTCAAAGTGTCCTTCAACTCTCCGACTACGACGCGTTCGTTGGCCAGATCATTAGCCATGACACTGCACTCATCAGCTTTTCTTGAAAAAGACAAATTTAAATTTGAGAGTGCTTCTTCTGCCGCTACCAGCTTTTCTGTCAATATATCAACATTTTCCTTGAGAGAACATTCTCTGGCATTCATTTCGGTTACTTTTTGCTTAAAATTTGATAATGTCTTCTTTTTAAACTCTTTGAAATCGTCAGCATGTTTCTCTTTGTCTAGCTGCAAGCAAGATATAACAGACTGCAGCTGTTCGATTTCTGCAGTAAGTTTCGATTCGGTCGCATTCGAAGATTCAGACAATGAAAGAAGCTTTTCGTTTAACTCACGGAGCCTTTCCTTCTCCGATTCTATACAGTCCTTAAGCTTTGAAATCTCATTTGATAGCTCTGCATTCTCATTCAAATAAAGCATTTTTTCTGCACTCAACTCATGTAATAAAGACGCTTTTGACGCTAGTTCATCTTCCAGTTGTTTACAACTGTTTCTGAGGAGCAGTCTTTCATCCTCAAAATTCTCTTTAGATGCACTCAAATCAGAGAACGCAGCACTGACCTCGTTCGACTTTTCCTGCAAAATCAGTGTATATTCATGAAGGCTCACTTCGAGTGCTTGGATATGTTTCTCTTTTTCTGACAAGCTTAACTCTAAACTAGCCACATCCAAGAGTTTCGCGCTCAAATCTGCCTCCAGCTTCTCCACGTGTAGAGTCGTGTCACTGAGGGCCTGAGCCTTAGTACTTAACATATCTTCCGACGCACATAGTTGGTCTCTTAAACTGTTAGTCGAACGTTTCTCTTTGTCCAATTCCGTGACCGCCTCTTCTAAAGCTGCAGATTTCGCTTGCAGCTGTTCTCTATCAACAACAAGGCACTTCTGAAGCTCTGTCACAAGGTTGTCTTTGACTTCCAGCTCACTCTTCAAATGATTCAAAGTGTCCTTCAACTCTCCGACTACGACGCGTTCGTTGGCCAGATCATTAGCCATGACACTGCACTCATCAGCTTTTCTTGAAAAAGACAAATTTAAATTTGAGAGTGCTTCTTCTGCCGCTACCAGCTTTTCTGTCAATATATCAACATTTTCCTTGAGAGAACATTCTCTGGCATTCATTTCGGTTACTTTTTGCTTAAAATTTGATAATGTCTTCTTTTTAAACTCTTTGAAATCGTCAGCATGTTTCTCTTTGTCTAGCTGCAAGCAAGATATAACAGACTGCAGCTGTTCGATTTCTGCAGTAAGTTTCGATTCGGTCGCATTCGAAGATTCAGACAATGAAAGAAGCTTTTCGTTTAACTCACGGAGCCTTTCCTTCTCCGATTCTATACAGTCCTTAAGCTTTGAAATCTCATTTGATAGCTCTGCATTCTCATTCAAATAAAGCATTTTTTCTGCACTCAACTCATGTAATAAAGACGCTTTTGACGCTAGTTCATCTTCCAGTTGTTTACAACTGTTTCTGAGGAGCAGTCTTTCATCCTCAAAATTCTCTTTAGATGCACTCAAATCAGAGAACGCAGCACTGACCTCGTTCGACTTTTCCTGCAAAATCAGTGTATATTCATGAAGGCTCACTTCGAGTGCTTGGATATGTTTCTCTTTTTCTGACAAGCTTAACTCTAAACTAGCCACATCCAAGAGTTTCGCGCTCAAATCTGCCTCCAGCTTCTCCACGTGTAGAGTCGTGTCACTGAGGGCCTGAGCCTTAGTACTTAACATATCTTCCGACGCACATAGTTGGTCTCTTAAACTGTTAGTCGAACGTTTCTCTTTGTCCAATTCCGTGACCGCCTCTTCTAAAGCTGCAGATTTCGCTTGCAGCTGTTCTCTATCAACAACAAGGCACTTCTGAAGCTCTGTCACAAGGTTGTCTTTGACTTCCAGCTCACTCTTCAAATGATTCAAAGTGTCCTTCAACTCTCCGACTACGACGCGTTCGTTGGCCAGATCATTAGCCATGACACTGCACTCATCAGCTTTTCTTGAAAAAGACAAATTTAAATTTGAGAGTGCTTCTTCTGCCGCTACCAGCTTTTCTGTCAATATATCAACATTTTCCTTGAGAGAACATTCTCTGGCATTCATTTCGGTTACTTTTTGCTTAAAATTTGATAATGTCTTCTTTTTAAACTCTTTGAAATCGTCAGCATGTTTCTCTTTGTCTAGCTGCAAGCAAGATATAACAGACTGCAGCTGTTCGATTTCTGCAGTAAGTTTCGATTCGGTCGCATTCGAAGATTCAGACAATGAAAGAAGCTTTTCGTTTAACTCACGGAGCCTTTCCTTCTCCGATTCTATACAGTCCTTAAGCTTTGAAATCTCATTTGATAGCTCTGCATTCTCATTCAAATAAAGCATTTTTTCTGCACTCAACTCATGTAATAAAGACCTTTTGACGCTAGTTCATCTTCCAGTTGTTTACAACTGTTTCTGAGGAGCAGTCTTTCATCCTCAAAATTCTCTTTAGATGCACTCAAATCAGAGAACGCAGCACTGACCTCGTTCGACTTTTCCTGCAAAATCAGTGTATATTCATGAAGGCTCACTTCGAGTGCTTGGATATGTTTCTCTTTTTCTGACAAGCTTAACTCTAAACTAGCCACATCCAAGAGTTTCGCGCTCAAATCTGCCTCCAGCTTCTCCACGTGTAGAGTCGTGTCACTGAGGGCCTGAGCCTTAGTACTTAACATATCTTCCGACGCACATAGTTGGTCTCTTAAACTGTTAGTCGAACATTTCTCTTTGTCCAATTCCGTGACCGCCTCTTCTAAAGCTGCAGATTTCGCTTGCAGCTGTTCTCTATCAACAACAAGGCACTTCTGAAGCTCTGTCACAAGGTTGTCTTTGACTTCCAGCTCACTCTTCAAATGATTCAAAGTGTCCTTCAACTCTCCGACTACGACGCGTTCGTTGGCCAGATCATTAGCCATGACACTGCACTCATCAGCTTTTCTTGAAAAAGACAAATTTAAATTTGAGAGTGCTTCTTCTGCCGCTACCAGCTTTTCTGTCAATATATCAACATTTTCCTTGAGAGAACATTCTCTGGCATTCATTTCGGTTACTTTTTGCTTAAAATTTGATAATGTCTTCTTTTTAACTCTTTGAAATCGTCAGCATGTTTCTCTTTGTCTAGCTGCAAGCAAGATATAACAGACTGCAGCTGTTCGATTTCTGCAGTAAGTTTCGATTCGGTCGCATTCGAAGATTCAGACAATGAAAGAAGCTTTTCGTTTAACTCACGGAGCCTTTCCTTCTCCGATTCTATACAGTCCTTAAGCTTTGAAATCTCATTTGATAGCTCTGCATTCTCATTCAAATAAAGCATTTTTTCTGCACTCAACTCATGTAATAAAGACGCTTTTGACGCTAGTTCATCTTCCAGTTGTTTACAACTGTTTCTGAGGAGCAGTCTTTCATCCTCAAAATTCTCTTTAGATGCACTCAAATCAGAGAACGCAGCACTGACCTCGTTCGACTTTTCCTGCAAAATCAGTGTATATTCATGAAGGCTCACTTCGAGTGCTTGGATATGTTTCTCTTTTTCTGACAAGCTTAACTCTAAACTAGCCACATCCAAGAGTTTTGCGTTTAATTTTTTTTGTAACGTTATAATTTGTTTATCCATTTGTTGAATTTGAAGGCTTTGTTGTTTCTTTTGACAATTTAAATCAGTTATATTAGATTGTAGTTGAACAAGTTCTGATGATTGACTTATAGTAAAATTATTGATGGCACCAATAATTTGTTTATTTAACTTAGATAATCTTTCATGAGACTTTTTGTCACTTGGTATTATTGATGCCTCGTTACTGTAAGATTTATAATCTGGAAATGGGCTCGAGAGGTTTGGTTCTGTATTTTTCATAGCATAGTAAAGGGTATTGTTTTTATCAAGATCGTCTTTATCATTATTTAAGAAAAAATCGTTAAAAATGATTCCACCGAGCATGCATTTAGAGGTAACAACTTTAAATAGCTTTTCGAAATTTTCACAAGTTAAAGATGCGTCAGCAAACATCTTCATATAGGTCTCTAAATCTAAAAGAAGAGAAGAAGAAATCGAATTACAATCTCTCAAATCGGATTCTAAAGTATAAACTTTCATTTCCAAATTTACATTTAAAGACTTGATTTCATTATAGAAACTTTCCAACTGAATATATTTATTGTAAAGTGCATTATTTTCTTGTTTAAGATAATCCAACTCAGAAGAAAGGTTAAATATTTTATTACTACATCCCAACAACTCCTTACACTGATCATAATACATTAGCTTTGATTCATTAGCTAAGGAATCTGCAGCAGAGAGCATTTTAAGTAACTCAGAAAAACAAAAAAGTATGTTAGGACAGGCCTCAAAAAAATACAATTGAAAATTTTTAATTATAGTCTGAAACTCAACCTTAAATTCTAAAAAAAACTTTATAAACGATAAAGTTAAGTCTCGAGCCTTAAAGAGTGCATTAACAGAATCATTTAGCAAACCAACTTTAAATTGCAAATCTTTATCAGTTTTAGATAAACACGTTTCCGTAATACCTAACTTATCTTTTAACAAAGCAAGTTCAGATAAAGAAGATCTACACTCATCTTTAAGGTCATTCATGGCATTTCTGGTACAGTCTAAGGTAAAGAGAGTTGTGCTCAACTCAGATTTTAAATCAAGATTCAAAATATCAACATCACTTAGTTTTAGTTTGACTGCAGTCAGCTCATTCAGAGTCTCGCATAAACAAGCCTTGGTTTCAGTGAGCTCTGCAACAGCAGAGTTCAATTCTAGTTTTTGGGCTTCAACACTAGCTTTCGTGACCTTAAGTTCATTGGTAACACTGTTATTATTTGCCTCCGATTGAACTAACTGATCTTTAGTTTCGGCTAAACTCTCAGTAGTTGTTGACAACGTCTGTAGAGTGGCATTTAATTCAGATTCCTTACTTACAAGAACTGCTTGACTTTCAGTTAACTCGGCCTCGTTTCTGTCCCGCTCCAGAATAGTCTTAGATAACAAGTCTTCAGTGTCGCATAGCTTTTCTTTCAGTTCTGCGAGTAACGCGCTGCTTTCCTTTTTAAGATCACTCAATGCATTTCTGGTGCTGTCAAGAGCTGAAACAGTTGAGCTCAGCTCAGTTGTTAAATCGAGCTTCTGCATTTCGACATCTCTTAGTTTTAGTTTGACTGCAGTCAGCTCATTCAGAGTCTCGCATAAACAAGCCTTGGTTTCAGTGAGCTCTGCAACAGCAGAGTTCAATTCTAGTTTTTGGGCTTCAACACTAGCTTTCGTGACCTTAAGTTCATTGGTAACACTGTTATTATTTGCCTCCGATTGAACTAACTGATCTTTAGTTTCGGCTAAACTCTCAGTAGTTGTTGACAACGTCTGTAGAGTGGCATTTAATTCAGATTCCTTACTTACAAGAACTGCTTGACTTTCAGTTAACTCGGCCTCGTTTCTGTCCCGCTCCAGAATAGTCTTAGATAACAAGTCTTCAGTGTCGCATAGCTTTTCTTTCAGTTCTGCGAGTAACGCGCTGCTTTCCTTTTTAAGATCACTCAATGCATTTCTGGTGCTGTCAAGAGCTGAAACAGTTGAGCTCAGCTCAGTTGTTAAATCGAGCTTCTGCATTTCGACATCTCTTAGTTTTAGTTTGACTGCAGTCAGCTCATTCAGAGTCTCGCATAAACAAGCCTTGGTTTCAGTGAGCTCTGCAACAGCAGAGTTCAATTCTAGTTTTTGGGCTTCAACACTAGCTTTCGTGACCTTAAGTTCATTGGTAACACTGTTATTATTTGCCTCCGATTGAACTAACTGATCTTTAGTTTCGGCTAAACTCTCAGTAGTTGTTGACAACGTCTGTAGAGTGGCATTTAATTCAGATTCCTTACTTACAAGAACTGCTTGACTTTCAGTTAACTCGGCCTCGTTTCTGTCCCGCTCCAGAATAGTCTTAGATAACAAGTCTTCAGTGTCGCATAGCTTTTCTTTCAGTTCTGCGAGTAACGCGCTGCTTTCCTTTTTAAGATCACTCAATGCATTTCTGGTGCTGTCAAGAGCTGAAACAGTTGAGCTCAGCTCAGTTGTTAAATCGAGCTTCTGCATTTCGACATCTCTTAGTTTTAGTTTGACTGCAGTCAGCTCATTCAGAGTCTCGCATAAACAAGCCTTGGTTTCAGTGAGCTCTGCAACAGCAGAGTTCAATTCTAGTTTTTGGGCTTCAACACTAGCTTTCGTGACCTTAAGTTCATTGGTAACACTGTTATTATTTGCCTCCGATTGAACTAACTGATCTTTAGTTTCGGCTAAACTCTCAGTAGTTGTTGACAACGTCTGTAGAGTGGCATTTAATTCAGATTCCTTACTTACAAGAACTGCTTGACTTTCAGTTAACTCGGCCTCGTTTCTGTCCCGCTCCAGAATAGTCTTAGATAACAAGTCTTCAGTGTCGCATAGCTTTTCTTTCAGTTCTGCGAGTAACGCGCTGCTTTCCTTTTTAAGATCACTCAATGCATTTCTGGTGCTGTCAAGAGCTGAAACAGTTGAGCTCAGCTCAGTTGTTAAATCGAGCTTCTGCATTTCGACATCTCTTAGTTTTAGTTTGACTGCAGTCAGCTCATTCAGAGTCTCGCATAAACAAGCCTTGGTTTCAGTGAGCTCTGCAACAGCAGAGTTCAATTCTAGTTTTTGGGCTTCAACACTAGCTTTCGTGACCTTAAGTTCATTGGTAACACTGTTATTATTTGCCTCCGATTGAACTAACTGATCTTTAGTTTCGGCTAAACTCTCAGTAGTTGTTGACAACGTCTGTAGAGTGGCATTTAATTCAGATTCCTTACTTACAAGAACTGCTTGACTTTCAGTTAACTCGGCCTCGTTTCTGTCCCGCTCCAGAATAGTCTTAGATAACAAGTCTTCAGTGTCGCATAGCTTTTCTTTCAGTTCTGCGAGTAACGCGCTGCTTTCCTTTTTAAGATCACTCAATGCATTTCTGGTGCTGTCAAGAGCTGAAACAGTTGAGCTCAGCTCAGTTGTTAAATCGAGCTTCTGCATTTCGACATCTCTTAGTTTTAGTTTGACTGCAGTCAGCTCATTCAGAGTCTCGCATAAACAAGCCTTGGTTTCAGTGAGCTCTGCAACAGCAGAGTTCAATTCTAGTTTTTGGGCTTCAACACTAGCTTTCGTGACCTTAAGTTCATTGGTAACACTGTTATTATTTGCCTCCGATTGAACTAACTGATCTTTAGTTTCGGCTAAACTCTCAGTAGTTGTTGACAACGTCTGTAGAGTGGCATTTAATTCAGATTCCTTACTTACAAGAACTGCTTGACTTTCAGTTAACTCGGCCTCGTTTCTGTCCCGCTCCAGAATAGTCTTAGATAACAAGTCTTCAGTGTCGCATAGCTTTTCTTTCAGTTCTGCGAGTAACGCGCTGCTTTCCTTTTTAAGATCACTCAATGCATTTCTGGTGCTGTCAAGAGCTGAAACAGTTGAGCTCAGCTCAGTTGTTAAATCGAGCTTCTGCATTTCGACATCTCTTAGTTTTAGTTTGACTGCAGTCAGCTCATTCAGAGTCTCGCATAAACAAGCCTTGGTTTCAGTGAGCTCTGCAACAGCAGAGTTCAATTCTAGTTTTTGGGCTTCAACACTAGCTTTCGTGACCTTAAGTTCATTGGTAACACTGTTATTATTTGCCTCCGATTGAACTAACTGATCTTTAGTTTCGGCTAAACTCTCAGTAGTTGTTGACAACGTCTGTAGAGTGGCATTTAATTCAGATTCCTTACTTACAAGAACTGCTTGACTTTCAGTTAACTCGGCCTCGTTTCTGTCCCGCTCCAGAATAGTCTTAGATAACAAGTCTTCAGTGTCGCATAGCTTTTCTTTCAGTTCTGCGAGTAACGCGCTGCTTTCCTTTTTAAGATCACTCAATGCATTTCTGGTGCTGTCAAGAGCTGAAACAGTTGAGCTCAGCTCAGTTGTTAAATCGAGCTTCTGCATTTCGACATCTCTTAGTTTTAGTTTGACTGCAGTCAGCTCATTCAGAGTCTCGCATAAACAAGCCTTGGTTTCAGTGAGCTCTGCAACAGCAGAGTTCAATTCTAGTTTTTGGGCTTCAACACTAGCTTTCGTGACCTTAAGTTCATTGGTAACACTGTTATTATTTGCCTCCGATTGAACTAACTGATCTTTAGTTTCGGCTAAACTCTCAGTAGTTGTTGACAACGTCTGTAGAGTGGCATTTAATTCAGATTCCTTACTTACAAGAACTGCTTGACTTTCAGTTAACTCGGCCTCGTTTCTGTCCCGCTCCAGAATAGTCTTAGATAACAAGTCTTCAGTGTCGCATAGCTTTTCTTTCAGTTCTGCGAGTAACGCGCTGCTTTCCTTTTTAAGATCACTCAATGCATTTCTGGTGCTGTCAAGAGCTGAAACAGTTGAGCTCAGCTCAGTTGTTAAATCGAGCTTCTGCATTTCGACATCTCTTAGTTTTAGTTTGACTGCAGTCAGCTCATTCAGAGTCTCGCATAAACAAGCCTTGGTTTCAGTGAGCTCTGCAACAGCAGAGTTCAATTCTAGTTTTTGGGCTTCAACACTAGCTTTCGTGACCTTAAGTTCATTGGTAACACTGTTATTATTTGCCTCCGATTGAACTAACTGATCTTTAGTTTCGGCTAAACTCTCAGTAGTTGTTGACAACGTCTGTAGAGTGGCATTTAATTCAGATTCCTTACTTACAAGAACTGCTTGACTTTCAGTTAACTCGGCCTCGTTTCTGTCCCGCTCCAGAATAGTCTTAGATAACAAGTCTTCAGTGTCGCATAGCTTTTCTTTCAGTTCTGCGAGTAACGCGCTGCTTTCCTTTTTAAGATCACTCAATGCATTTCTGGTGCTGTCAAGAGCTGAAACAGTTGAGCTCAGCTCAGTTGTTAAATCGAGCTTCTGCATTTCGACATCTCTTAGTTTTAGTTTGACTGCAGTCAGCTCATTCAGAGTCTCGCATAAACAAGCCTTGGTTTCAGTGAGCTCTGCAACAGCAGAGTTCAATTCTAGTTTTTGGGCTTCAACACTAGCTTTCGTGACCTTAAGTTCATTGGTAACACTGTTATTATTTGCCTCCGATTGAACTAACTGATCTTTAGTTTCGGCTAAACTCTCAGTAGTTGTTGACAACGTCTGTAGAGTGGCATTTAATTCAGATTCCTTACTTACAAGAACTGCTTGACTTTCAGTTAACTCGGCCTCGTTTCTGTCCCGCTCCAGAATAGTCTTAGATAACAAGTCTTCAGTGTCGCATAGCTTTTCTTTCAGTTCTGCGAGTAACGCGCTGCTTTCCTTTTTAAGATCACTCAATGCATTTCTGGTGCTGTCAAGAGCTGAAACAGTTGAGCTCAGCTCAGTTGTTAAATCGAGCTTCTGCATTTCGACATCTCTTAGTTTTAGTTTGACTGCAGTCAGCTCATTCAGAGTCTCGCATAAACAAGCCTTGGTTTCAGTGAGCTCTGCAACAGCAGAGTTCAATTCTAGTTTTTGGGCTTCAACACTAGCTTTCGTGACCTTAAGTTCATTGGTAACACTGTTATTATTTGCCTCCGATTGAACTAACTGATCTTTAGTTTCGGCTAAACTCTCAGTAGTTGTTGACAACGTCTGTAGAGTGGCATTTAATTCAGATTCCTTACTTACAAGAACTGCTTGACTTTCAGTTAACTCGGCCTCGTTTCTGTCCCGCTCCAGAATAGTCTTAGATAACAAGTCTTCAGTGTCGCATAGCTTTTCTTTCAGTTCTGCGAGTAACGCGCTGCTTTCCTTTTTAAGATCACTCAATGCATTTCTGGTGCTGTCAAGAGCTGAAACAGTTGAGCTCAGCTCAGTTGTTAAATCGAGCTTCTGCATTTCGACATCTCTTAGTTTTAGTTTGACTGCAGTCAGCTCATTCAGAGTCTCGCATAAACAAGCCTTGGTTTCAGTGAGCTCTGCAACAGCAGAGTTCAATTCTAGTTTTTGGGCTTCAACACTAGCTTTCGTGACCTTAAGTTCATTGGTAACACTGTTATTATTTGCCTCCGATTGAACTAACTGATCTTTAGTTTCGGCTAAACTCTCAGTAGTTGTTGACAACGTCTGTAGAGTGGCATTTAATTCAGATTCCTTACTTACAAGAACTGCTTGACTTTCAGTTAACTCGGCCTCGTTTCTGTCCCGCTCCAGAATAGTCTTAGATAACAAGTCTTCAGTGTCGCATAGCTTTTCTTTCAGTTCTGCGAGTAACGCGCTGCTTTCCTTTTTAAGATCACTCAATGCATTTCTGGTGCTGTCAAGAGCTGAAACAGTTGAGCTCAGCTCAGTTGTTAAATCGAGCTTCTGCATTTCGACATCTCTTAGTTTTAGTTTGACTGCAGTCAGCTCATTCAGAGTCTCGCATAAACAAGCCTTGGTTTCAGTGAGCTCTGCAACAGCAGAGTTCAATTCTAGTTTTTGGGCTTCAACACTAGCTTTCGTGACCTTAAGTTCATTGGTAACACTGTTATTATTTGCCTCCGATTGAACTAACTGATCTTTAGTTTCGGCTAAACTCTCAGTAGTTGTTGACAACGTCTGTAGAGTGGCATTTAATTCAGATTCCTTACTTACAAGAACTGCTTGACTTTCAGTTAACTCGGCCTCGTTTCTGTCCCGCTCCAGAATAGTCTTAGATAACAAGTCTTCAGTGTCGCATAGCTTTTCTTTCAGTTCTGCGAGTAACGCGCTGCTTTCCTTTTTAAGATCACTCAATGCATTTCTGGTGCTGTCAAGAGCTGAAACAGTTGAGCTCAGCTCAGTTGTTAAATCGAGCTTCTGCATTTCGACATCTCTTAGTTTTAGTTTGACTGCAGTCAGCTCATTCAGAGTCTCGCATAAACAAGCCTTGGTTTCAGTGAGCTCTGCAACAGCAGAGTTCAATTCTAGTTTTTGGGCTTCAACACTAGCTTTCGTGACCTTAAGTTCATTGGTAACACTGTTATTATTTGCCTCCGATTGAACTAACTGATCTTTAGTTTCGGCTAAACTCTCAGTAGTTGTTGACAACGTCTGTAGAGTGGCATTTAATTCAGATTCCTTACTTACAAGAACTGCTTGACTTTCAGTTAACTCGGCCTCGTTTCTGTCCCGCTCCAGAATAGTCTTAGATAACAAGTCTTCAGTGTCGCATAGCTTTTCTTTCAGTTCTGCGAGTAACGCGCTGCTTTCCTTTTTAAGATCACTCAATGCATTTCTGGTGCTGTCAAGAGCTGAAACAGTTGAGCTCAGCTCAGTTGTTAAATCGAGCTTCTGCATTTCGACATCTCTTAGTTTTAGTTTGACTGCAGTCAGCTCATTCAGAGTCTCGCATAAACAAGCCTTGGTTTCAGTGAGCTCTGCAACAGCAGAGTTCAATTCTAGTTTTTGGGCTTCAACACTAGCTTTCGTGACCTTAAGTTCATTGGTAACACTGTTATTATTTGCCTCCGATTGAACTAACTGATCTTTAGTTTCGGCTAAACTCTCAGTAGTTGTTGACAACGTCTGTAGAGTGGCATTTAATTCAGATTCCTTACTTACAAGAACTGCTTGACTTTCAGTTAACTCGACCTCGTTTCTGTCCCGCTCCAGAATAGTCTTAGATAACAAGTCTTCAGTGTCGCATAGCTTTTCTTTCAGTTCTGCGAGTAACGCGCTGCTTTCCTTTTTAAGATCACTCAATGCATTTCTGGTGCTGTCAAGAGCTGAAACAGTTGAGCTCAGCTCAGTTGTTAAATCGAGCTTCTGCATTTCGACATCTCTTAGTTTTAGTTTGACTGCAGTCAGCTCATTCAGAGTCTCGCATAAACAAGCCTTGGTTTCAGTGAGCTCTGCAACAGCAGAGTTCAATTCTAGTTTTTGGGCTTCAACACTAGCTTTCGTGACCTTAAGTTCATTGGTAACACTGTTATTATTTGCCTCCGATTGAACTAACTGATCTTTAGTTTCGGCTAAACTCTCAGTAGTTGTTGACAACGTCTGTAGAGTGGCATTTAATTCAGATTCCTTACTTACAAGAACTGCTTGACTTTCAGTTAACTCGGCCTCGTTTCTGTCCCGCTCCAGAATAGTCTTAGATAACAAGTCTTCAGTGTCGCATAGCTTTTCTTTCAGTTCTGCGAGTAACGCGCTGCTTTCCTTTTTAAGATCACTCAATGCATTTCTGGTGCTGTCAAGAGCTGAAACAGTTGAGCTCAGCTCAGTTGTTAAATCGAGCTTCTGCATTTCGACATCTCTTAGTTTTAGTTTGACTGCAGTCAGCTCATTCAGAGTCTCGCATAAACAAGCCTTGGTTTCAGTGAGCTCTGCAACAGCAGAGTTCAATTCTAGTTTTTGGGCTTCAACACTAGCTTTCGTGACCTTAAGTTCATTGGTAACACTGTTATTATTTGCCTCCGATTGAACTAACTGATCTTTAGTTTCGGCTAAACTCTCAGTAGTTGTTGACAACGTCTGTAGAGTGGCATTTAATTCAGATTCCTTACTTACAAGAACTGCTTGACTTTCAGTTAACTCGGCCTCGTTTCTGTCCCGCTCCAGAATAGTCTTAGATAACAAGTCTTCAGTGTCGCATAGCTTTTCTTTCAGTTCTGCGAGTAACGCGCTGCTTTCCTTTTTAAGATCACTCAATGCATTTCTGGTGCTGTCAAGAGCTGAAACAGTTGAGCTCAGCTCAGTTGTTAAATCGAGCTTCTGCATTTCGACATCTCTTAGTTTTAGTTTGACTGCAGTCAGCTCATTCAGAGTCTCGCATAAACAAGCCTTGGTTTCAGTGAGCTCTGCAACAGCAGAGTTCAATTCTAGTTTTTGGGCTTCAACACTAGCTTTCGTGACCTTAAGTTCATTGGTAACACTGTTATTATTTGCCTCCGATTGAACTAACTGATCTTTAGTTTCGGCTAAACTCTCAGTAGTTGTTGACAACGTCTGTAGAGTGGCATTTAATTCAGATTCCTTACTTACAAGAACTGCTTGACTTTCAGTTAACTCGGCCTCGTTTCTGTCCCGCTCCAGAATAGTCTTAGATAACAAGTCTTCAGTGTCGCATAGCTTTTCTTTCAGTTCTGCGAGTAACGCGCTGCTTTCCTTTTTAAGATCACTCAATGCATTTCTGGTGCTGTCAAGAGCTGAAACAGTTGAGCTCAGCTCAGTTGTTAAATCGAGCTTCTGCATTTCGACATCTCTTAGTTTTAGTTTGACTGCAGTCAGCTCATTCAGAGTCTCGCATAAACAAGCCTTGGTTTCAGTGAGCTCTGCAACAGCAGAGTTCAATTCTAGTTTTTGGGCTTCAACACTAGCTTTCGTGACCTTAAGTTCATTGGTAACACTGTTATTATTTGCCTCCGATTGAACTAACTGATCTTTAGTTTCGGCTAAACTCTCAGTAGTTGTTGACAACGTCTGTAGAGTGGCATTTAATTCAGATTCCTTACTTACAAGAACTGCTTGACTTTCAGTTAACTCGGCCTCGTTTCTGTCCCGCTCCAGAATAGTCTTAGATAACAAGTCTTCAGTGTCGCATAGCTTTTCTTTCAGTTCTGCGAGTAACGCGCTGCTTTCCTTTTTAAGATCACTCAATGCATTTCTGGTGCTGTCAAGAGCTGAAACAGTTGAGCTCAGCTCAGTTGTTAAATCGAGCTTCTGCATTTCGACATCTCTTAGTTTTAGTTTGACTGCAGTCAGCTCATTCAGAGTCTCGCATAAACAAGCCTTGGTTTCAGTGAGCTCTGCAACAGCAGAGTTCAATTCTAGTTTTTGGGCTTCAACACTAGCTTTCGTGACCTTAAGTTCATTGGTAACACTGTTATTATTTGCCTCCGATTGAACTAACTGATCTTTAGTTTCGGCTAAACTCTCAGTAGTTGTTGACAACGTCTGTAGAGTGGCATTTAATTCAGATTCCTTACTTACAAGAACTGCTTGACTTTCAGTTAACTCGGCCTCGTTTCTGTCCCGCTCCAGAATAGTCTTAGATAACAAGTCTTCAGTGTCGCATAGCTTTTCTTTCAGTTCTGCGAGTAACGCGCTGCTTTCCTTTTTAAGATCACTCAATGCATTTCTGGTGCTGTCAAGAGCTGAAACAGTTGAGCTCAGCTCAGTTGTTAAATCGAGCTTCTGCATTTCGACATCTCTTAGTTTTAGTTTGACTGCAGTCAGCTCATTCAGAGTCTCGCATAAACAAGCCTTGGTTTCAGTGAGCTCTGCAACAGCAGAGTTCAATTCTAGTTTTTGGGCTTCAACACTAGCTTTCGTGACCTTAAGTTCATTGGTAACACTGTTATTATTTGCCTCCGATTGAACTAACTGATCTTTAGTTTCGGCTAAACTCTCAGTAGTTGTTGACAACGTCTGTAGAGTGGCATTTAATTCAGATTCCTTACTTACAAGAACTGCTTGACTTTCAGTTAACTCGGCCTCGTTTCTGTCCCGCTCCAGAATAGTCTTAGATAACAAGTCTTCAGTGTCGCATAGCTTTTCTTTCAGTTCTGCGAGTAACGCGCTGCTTTCCTTTTTAAGATCACTCAATGCATTTCTGGTGCTGTCAAGAGCTGAAACAGTTGAGCTCAGCTCAGTTGTTAAATCGAGCTTCTGCATTTCGACATCTCTTAGTTTTAGTTTGACTGCAGTCAGCTCATTCAGAGTCTCGCATAAACAAGCCTTGGTTTCAGTGAGCTCTGCAACAGCAGAGTTCAATTCTAGTTTTTGGGCTTCAACACTAGCTTTCGTGACCTTAAGTTCATTGGTAACACTGTTATTATTTGCCTCCGATTGAACTAACTGATCTTTAGTTTCGGCTAAACTCTCAGTAGTTGTTGACAACGTCTGTAGAGTGGCATTTAATTCAGATTCCTTACTTACAAGAACTGCTTGACTTTCAGTTAACTCGGCCTCGTTTCTGTCCCGCTCCAGAATAGTCTTAGATAACAAGTCTTCAGTGTCGCATAGCTTTTCTTTCAGTTCTGCGAGTAACGCGCTGCTTTCCTTTTTAAGATCACTCAATGCATTTCTGGTGCTGTCAAGAGCTGAAACAGTTGAGCTCAGCTCAGTTGTTAAATCGAGCTTCTGCATTTCGACATCTCTTAGTTTTAGTTTGACTGCAGTCAGCTCATTCAGAGTCTCGCATAAACAAGCCTTGGTTTCAGTGAGCTCTGCAACAGCAGAGTTCAATTCTAGTTTTTGGGCTTCAACACTAGCTTTCGTGACCTTAAGTTCATTGGTAACACTGTTATTATTTGCCTCCGATTGAACTAACTGATCTTTAGTTTCGGCTAAACTCTCAGTAGTTGTTGACAACGTCTGTAGAGTGGCATTTAATTCAGATTCCTTACTTACAAGAACTGCTTGACTTTCAATTAACTCGGCCTCGTTTCTGTCCCGCTCCAGAATAGTCTTAGATAACAAGTCTTCAGTGTCGCATAGCTTTTCTTTCAGTTCTGCGAGTAACGCGCTGCTTTCCTTTTTAAGATCACTCAATGCATTTCTGGTGCTGTCAAGAGCTGAAACAGTTGAGCCCAGCTCAGTTGTTAAATCGAGATTTTGCCTCTCTATTTTGGTTTGAATATCTTTAAAATGTTGACATTTCGCTTGATATTCAAATTGATATTTATAGGCTTCTTCTAGTGCGATAGTATGCTTCATAGTTTCCTTTTTAAATTGTATTGTATTATTTTCAATATCATACAATAAATTTTTATTTTGATTTTCAATTTTATCAATATAAATTTTGATTTTAGATAATTCTTCATTTAGGTTTAATTCTATCTTCTTTAGTAACTTGTTATTTTCTTTTTCCTTGTGCAATGTTAATAAAAGATTATCATTTTCTTTTTTTATTATTTCTTGTTCCTGACTAATTGACTTATAACAATCTAATAATTCAGCAATTTCTCTTTCATAATCTAGTCAAAAAATATTTATTTTGTGTGAATGAAATTTATATGCTTCTTCTCTTTATTATTTCTATTTTCTATAATATTTTATATTAACTTGTATTCTATTGTAATTGGTATATCTCATATATAATAGTATAATATAAAAAGCAATATATGAGTTGCAAAAGTTTATATATTTTTTATATTTTCATGTCTGTGATTTGTCAAAGAAGTAAAATAATTATATTTATTTGTTATTTCAATTAAAATAAAAATTAAAAATTGTTATAATATAAACTGCTATCTAGTGCAGATTATGTCAAATACAGTTTAAGCTAATATGTAATCAAGCTAATATGTTATTCAGTTTCTTTAACTATTACAACATACTTACCCAATATTATGTTTACCAACTATATCTAAAGCATTTTGTTAGCCTGATTTCCAACAGCCATATTATACAAGGTTAACAGTGTGTTTTATTAGGCTATTATATTAAGTAGTGTATAAATTTATAAACACTATGTTAAATATTATTTTCAAATAAGAAAAAATAAGTAAAACAAAGAAGTAATTTTTAAGTAACTCTTCATGACATTAACTTTGGAGATAAAGGGTTTTTTTATTGAAATACTACTACAAGGAATATTACCACTCATGTTTTTTTCTTTCTTTCTTTTTAACTAATTTACTCCTAACAAGACTAGAAGCAACCACTATTTACAGGGTTATTAATAATTTTATATCAGTTTATTAATAATTAAATACCAGTTTATTAATAATTATAATCAGTTTATTAATAATTGTATAGCAATTTATTAATAATTGTATAGTATTTGTATATAATTTAATTTTTTTTAAATAAATGATATATTAATCCATTAATACCACGTTATTCTATCAGAAAATCATTATTATTTTAAATAAATTTTTGGTTATTTTGGCTCCATGGAAAATAATTTTAATGAAAGTGAACCTGTCAGAAATATAAGAAGGAAAAAAAGAGTACCAATTTCATCTACATTAATCAAACAAACAAAAATGAGAGTGGACAGAGGGGAAAGTATAGCTAAAATCGCCAATGCTACTGATTTTAGAGTATCCAAAATCAGTAGAAAATGGCAGGCTATAATATCAAATAAGAATAATCTTAGTAATTGTTTTAACCTACTACAGAAAAGTGGCCCCAAGCAAAGCTCCATTTTTCATGCTATGATATTGTTATCTGAATGTGTTTAAGACAACAATTGACTTATGCAGGGTGGAATGGCCAGAAGGCTTCAAGAAAATGGAATAACCATATCCCAACCATCTGTATCTTGTTACCTTAAGAAGCTTGAAATTACAAAAAAAAGATTAAGAAAGGTCTCTGATGTCACCTGTTCACCAAGAATAATTATTGAGAGAAAAGGTTATTCTATTCGATATTGAAATATTGACTATTCTCAAATGTTATTCTTGGATGAAACTGGGTTCAATTTTCATTCAAGACCAAATTTCGGATATTTACCTAAAAACACTCATTTACAACTGTTCCTGCAAATAAGAGACACAATATCAGTCTACTTGCATTAATATCAGTCAGAGCCATCTTAAAACATTCAATTATTGAAGGACGTTTCAACACTGAAATTTTCTTAGAACTTCACAAGCAATGCCATGAAGCAAGATTGTTTGAAAATAAAATTCTTATCATGGACAACATAAGATTTTATAAATCAGGACTGATAATTCAATTTTTCAGGGATAAGAATATCAGATACGGATATCTGCCCCCATATTCTCCCCAGTTAAATCTTATAAAGAAATATTTTCATGTTTAAAGAACAGATATTACAAATTACGTCCATATCTAGAAACTAAAGGAGATATTATTCAACACATTAATACTGTAATAAAAGATATGAATGAAAATGTTGATTTTATGGCGTTTTATCAACATATGAAGCATTATCTTGATTTTGCTTTTATAGGACAAGAATTTAAATAAAAACTTAACATTTAACAACACTTTTTATATTTATTTTACTGGATGTATTTTTTATTTTAACTAAGAAAGGTAATTTATGAATTATATATAATTGTAAACAACCTGCTATATAATTATTAATAAACTGATATATAATTTTTAATAAACTGCCTTATAACTAAGAAACTGATAGATAATCATTAATAAACTGATATATAATTATTAATAAATCGCTATATAATTATTAAGAACCCTGTAAGTGGGGAGTTACCAGAAAGCAAAGAATATTGTTAAAGAACAAAAAATTGGTTGACAGAAGACTTGAAAAAGTGTAAACTGTAAGAGTCAGGAAAAGATGAAGATGGGAGAGAGTTCCAAAGCTAAAAAAATTGATGTGCAAAAAAAATAGATGAATAAAAGTTTTTAGAACATTTACGGAAGGATGCTGTAAAATATGAAACTCTGCTAAATGATTAATCAAGTGAACTGATAATATGAATTGACTTGATTAGTCAAGTGAGAATGAGTTTTGATTGCAACTAAGCAATTATGATTTGTGGAAAAGAGAAAGAGATGCAACCTTACAATAATGGGACAGTGGCTCAAGCTTGGCAGGTTCAACTTTGCTTACAATACATTTTTAGATCTTGTCTAAAAGAAGAAGAGCATCATTAGAAAAACCAACCCAAATATGACAACAGTATTCCATAGAGACAAAGAAGAGATTTGTAGAGGGAAAGAATGGGATCAAGAGTAAGGAAATAGCAAGTACCATGAAGATAGAAAACTTTAGCAAATGCTAACTTTGCAATGTATTGTATTGTATTCTTTTGATTTATATGATAACTTGATAAGACATAAAGTAGAGGACTCAGTAAGAGTGCCACTTTTCATTAGTAAAGGAATGCCAACAACACTGTGATAATTGCTAGAAGAAAATAACTGGTTTTATTTTGGATTGAATTTCATCAGCAATTTCAAGGTGTCTCAAAAGAGAGATCACACACAAAATCAGCTGCCTGTTCTAAGCATCAGAAAGTGATGACATTTGGTCAAGAATAGAGTACATATTTGTGTTGTCAGCTAATAGAGGCACTTTAGAAGTAAGATTGCTAAAGATCATTAAAATTTATATATATATATATATTTATGTTAGAAAGAAACAATTAAATAATCTGAAAAACTTTCTCAAACACACACTATGTAGGAAACTTATGAAAGCTTGTTAATAGAAGTTTGTTAAATAAAAATTCAAACATTTTGATAATAATGGAGAGAGTTAGGAATTAGAGGTGTAAGGATGTTCTCTAGAGTTTTTAAAAATTGAAACAACAGATACCACGCATGTCAGTTGAGCATTTTTTAAATAGTTAGGAGATTATTAAAGAGAATACAGGAGAAGACATTTGTAAGACTATGACAGAAATGTTATCTGGGTCACAAGCTGAAGAAGAATTTAGGAAACTTTACCAAATTAACTTGAAATTGATAAGAAGGAATAAAAGCTTCCATGCCTACCTGAATCCAGGAGATTATTTAGGATAGGCAATCATCAGCAGAGAGGTGAAAGACACTAGCCTAAAGACTGTCAAGATTAAAATCATAAAAATAAAAGTGATTCTGATGCAGAAGTACAAAATAAAAGCTTTGGTGAGATTATAGCATGATCTGAATCACCTAAATAAAAACTTGAAAAAACTGTGCACTAGCTTGGCTCAGAGACAAGAAACAAATCAAGCAGTGAAGGTAAAAGATTAGGTTTGTCTGGAAAATGAGTCACAAAGTTAACTATTTGAGTAAGAGATTGAGAAATACAAAAGTTATGAGATTTAGTGCCAGCAGATTAGTAGTGTTAAAGTCAAGCCATTCATTGTGATGAGCATTAAAGTTACCAATAACAACAATATTAGCTGATAGACAAAGAGGCTTGGTCAATTTGATCAGAAATAATAGGTGAATTGATAAACAGGTATATACTCAGGCCAAGCATGTGTCTATTGGATTCTTTGCAAATTAATAATGATAGCTATCAACACTGAGATCCAAAGATGAAACAACCAAGTTCAAATTAGTCTAAAAAAAGCTAGTAAGCCTGGCTAATTTAGCTAAGGTAAGATTCAATGGATAAGAAGTTATTTTGAAGACTACAAATATTTAAAAAGGTAGATTGAAACAATTAAGTGGTGATATACAAATATTTTATATGCAACACACAAGGCAAATAGCCTTACATGCTTTGTGTATTAAATATACAATATTTGCTTTATTTAGAAAGTAAAGTATCAATTTTCATCAAATTCTTTATCGCAATTAAAATATAAAATATGTAAAAACAAAGAAAATAGTTTATCCATATTTTCCAGAATTTCAAAAAAACCCTAGGATAATACTATCAATAAAGTATTTTCATTTCTTTTTATTTTAAATAAAAACCTGTTTCATTTAAACATTTTTATTCTATAAATGGTCTGTATCAGTAAGATATTTTTTTAAAAAATATAAAAATAATACTACCCAAAACACAATGCAACTGAGAATAATACTACCCACAACACAATGCAACTGTGAATAATACTACACACAACACAATGCAACTGTAAATAATACTACCCAAATCACAATGCAACTGAGAATAATACTATCCACAACACAATGCAACTGTGAAAGCGTATAATGAAGCTTCTAAAATTATATATTCATAATTTATATATTCATGAAATAAGACTTATTTAATCAAAAATCATGAATATGAAAAAACTTCTGAAATTAAGAATCTGGAAAAAAAGCTAATCAAAACTTAATTTCAACAAGAGCCAAATTGAATAAAGATATTTCAGTTTTCTACAATAACACTTGATAAAATTAAGATCATCTGGAGCATAATATTGATTGTTACCATTTCCACTGCCAATACCTGATTGTGAAAATGATGCTTGCAGCATTTTACTTGCTGTTTACAGTATTGTCAATAATAAAGCATTCAACTGTTATATAATTATTTTATCAGTAAAATTGTTTAATTTGTAGAATTAACTATTTATTAATACGTAATTGAGAAAAATTTATAATAAAAATATGAAGAAAATAATTAGTTGATAATGTTTATGATGAAATTTTTAAATACCATGAAACTATATTGCTTAATACAATATAATTCATTGTATTTAAAAACTTCATCATAAACGTTATCAACTAATAATATTTGCAACACAAATAAAACATGTAAACACCAAAATATTTGTTAAGAGCAAGCAACATTAGCTTACCATTTTTTATCTTTCTTATTTCAATATTTTTCAAGTTAACTTCTTCAATTAACTGCTGATTTTTACAGGATTCATTTTCTTTAATTATAGAATTGAGTTTGTCTAGTTTTTCAACCAATAAATCAATTTGTTCTTTCTTTAAGGAAAAAAAAATGTCAGCAAAAAATTTATTACAAAAAAATTAACTAAAAGTTGTTACAAACTTTACTCATTTACTAATGTGAATTTTTGCTAAAAAAATTACCTTGGCTACTAATTCATTTTCTAACTGAATAACTTTGAAATCCATATTTTTTTCTTTGGAAAGCAAAAGTTCTTTTTCAGTATCAGCATTGCTCAACATTAATCTAATAATTATTAATTAAGCATTATAAATATTCATTCAATAATTGTAACTTGACATTTTAAACGAATATTTTTGGTTAATTATATTGATAGAAATTAAAAACATGAACAAGAATATACATCAAATATGTATAAAATAGATGAACCAGAATATACTTCGAATATCTTTGTATAAAATAGTTTATATATATATAGTAGACTCCTGTTAACTCCAATGGAATATTGTCTGACTTAACAAATATTTCAATTTATACTTAATTTGGATATAGACATTTTGAAATGTCACACTTATTAAATTTTAAAAAAAAGTTTACTGAACTGAACTGAATGTCAAAGGTTCTTTAATATATAAATACATATAGAAAAATTCTTTTTATGTGAAATATAGAATAGCACATAGTATATAATATTTTATAAATCTTTGTAAAAGAAATAACGAAAAATAAAATAAAAATAACTGAAACTAAAATAAAAAAACTAAAACTAAAACTTAACTAAAATAAAAAATAAACTATAACAGTAAGATTATCTAAATTACGTTTGGCATAAATAACTTTGAATCATTTATCTTTACTAATGTTTTTATAATATAATATTATCCGAAACCTTTTTTAAATTAAGTAACAACTTACTTCTAACAATTGTTTAACGAATGCGCACATTTAAAAGTAAAAAAAAAAGATTCTTAACAATTCTTCACAGTAACGAAACAAAAGAAAAAATAAATAAATTGTTTATTTAAAAAGGTGATATAATTTTTTTTTATTTAAAGACATTTATAATAAAAATTACATACTTATATAAATATAAAAAAATTTATATATTATTCATTAAAATTTTTATAAAGAATGATTAGCAGTGATTTGTTACTTTATTTAAATGTGTTTCAATAAAATAAAAACATAAGTTAAAATCAAAGTTATTTAATTCAAACAGCTTTCAAAAAATTCTTTTTTTTTCTTCTCAACAAAAAACTTCTACTTTTCGAGTTAATTTAATGATTCTTATATAAAGTTTATTAAAGAGACCATCACTGTTTAAAGTCGTCGCTTATAAAATTTAAATTTTTTTTTTATAATTTTTGCTTTTTTTTATCTCACTTATAAATCTTATATAATTAAATATCATAAATAAAAATTTATACAACTTTCAATGATACTTTAATTAAAATCATTAGATACTTTATTTTAAAAACTGTTAAAACACAGTTTTTAACCACAGTTAAAAACTGTGGTTAAATTGTCAAAACAAAATTTTATTTGTGTGGTCATATAAAGACTTGAAATCGCATGCCTTCCTGGCCAAGCCTGTATAATATATGTTTTATACTATAAAAGAATTTAAAGTTCTCAGTTAAAATTCTCCTATATAATTCTTACAAATAGAAATTAGCTAATAGTATCAAAAATGTTTAGTTTATTAAACCATATTAAACGCAGTTATCTAACTTTTGAAGTTTTTAACCTTTTATTATATTTTATATATACACAATGCAGTAGTGATTAAAGCACTTGCTTCCTAAACATTTTAAATAAATTTTTCTCAGTTCAGAGTTCAATCCCCATTAA
Source organism: Hydra vulgaris (assembly GCF_038396675.1). NCBI lineage: Eukaryota > Metazoa > Cnidaria > Hydrozoa > Anthoathecata > Hydridae > Hydra > Hydra vulgaris. The sequence continues at coordinate 8,582,371 of NC_088931.1, forward strand.
ATTTCTGGTAGTATCACACTTAACTTGTTTATCTGTGCAGCAGCTTTGTAAAGAGTCATTTCAGAGATAAAATGCTGAGAGAGGATTTATTATTTATATTATAGGATTATATTTATATTATACAAGCTTTCTCAGGAGACATGCGCGCTTGCACACCTTATATGACCTTTTTTTTTTTTTTTTACAACACCGCCACAACTCCTTGCATTTTTTAAGCTAGTGCATTTAAAAAATGTTCTGAATAAACTTAAACTAAAATTTAAAATAAACAAACTATAAACTGGAAAGAGAAAAATTAAAAAAAAAAACTGAACTAAAAAATAGAAATCTTAACAAATGATAAAATGAATAAAAATAAAAGCATAAAATTATTATATGTTTTTATTTTAATTTAAAAGTGTTTCGCTACCAAAAATTTAAGAAAAATCAAAGATTCAAAGTTATTTAACCCAAGTTTAATTACTTTGAAACTTAATTTTTTTAAACTTGAAACTTTAATGTTTTCTTATGTCTACAAAGCAAATCAAACATTTAAAAAAAATCTGTTAGTAAGATTTGAACCCTTATCCAATGATGATATAACAGTTCGCATCTCATGACTTTAATCAACCTATTAATTAATCATTATATTAATGATAATTATTAATTAATTATTATTAATTAATCAACCTATGCGCTACATCAACAAGACATCAACAAGAAAAAGTTATTAGTTTTGAACTATAAATTAAAATGCTTTTAAATTAAATAAGTTTGAAGTATTAATTGAGACACTTCTAAAATAAAAAATATATTAGTTTTATGCTTTAATTTTCTCTGGTTTATCCTTAATTTATTTTAGCATTAGTTAAGTTTCTTTCTCTTTTCAGTTCATGGTTTGTTTATGCTTAATTTTTTCTTTAAATTAGTTAAGTTTTTTAGTGCATTTTTTAAATCATCCAAATTATCAATATATGCAAAAAAACCATAGCCAAGTTGTCAAAAAAAGATATTGAATGCATGGTCATATAAGCCATGCGACTGCACATTTCCTGACACGTGCAGTCGCACTTATATGAGTTTATTAAAAAAAATTATAAAATAAGTTGCTCTCTTGACTTTAGTGACCCATGCAGTCTTGGAAAGCTGAATACAGTAATATATGTATACATACATACATACATACATACATACATACATACATACATACATACATACATACATACATACATACATACATACATACATACATATATATATATATATATATATCTAAGCAAAAGTCTAACTTATTAGTCAGGTCTATGGACCACATGGTCAGGCATTTGGTCATCATAATCATCCTGCTACTGGTAAACATGTAAAACAGTGCAACCTGCTACTTTTTCTGCTGCCTTGCAGGATTCACTTTTTAAGCAAAGGCTTAAAGAAGTGCACTTCCTGCAATCAGTACTATCTAATATCTGTCATGTCTATAGTCACATCTATTTTTGTCTATTATAAAGTTGAAGGTATCTTAGTTATTGTGTAAGCTCACCCATAATTTACTATATATGTAAGTTTGTGTCCTGTATGAATCTCTAGCACAGTGTATGAATCTCTAGCACAGTGTATGAATCTTTGGTGTAGTGTTAGCTTAGTTACCAACTCGTGACTACAACTATAACATAAACTTACATTAATTTCTAGTATTCATTAAAATGTAATGTTTTTCCTAATGCATTTACGAAATATCTCATTCAATGTTTTAAAGTAATGCTTACAGAAGTAACTTTTTGCAACAGCTTTAGGTCAGGTTCAGGATCATCACAACCACCCTGCTATCAGTAACATGTAATCCAGCCTATCTGTACCATGTCCTGCTGCTTTGCAGGATTTGCTTTTCTAGGCAAAGATTAGGAGAAAAAAACTCTGACTTGAAATTCCCCTGCCTGGGGTTTTTGGGTGAGTAACAATGGTGTCAAAAAAATAATCATCTTGAGCAGATAACTTCAAGATACAACCTCAAGCTGTCTCGTAAAAGGCTTCCTAGGAAAAGACTTCAGGGGTAAGCAGAATAATTCTGTTGATCAGAAACACATACCTCCTTCATTTATTAGGTTGGCATAGATGTAAACCTAATAAATGAAAGAGGGATAATGAATGATAGATCTTCTTGACTCTACTCATAGATTTTTGCTTGTACCTTTTTGCTAGTGGTTATGCAACCCTTTCTGTTATCTCTTAATGATGGTACAGCTCTAAAACTTAGTTTACTGGTTCTAAGGCCAGCTAGTAGTAAGGTTTCCCAAACTCTATGGTAGCTCTGAGAGAGGCTGATTCCATCAACAGCTGTAAAATATCAGTGTATTAACGGTCCTAGGTTGTGCATGGATAATGTCTTTGTTAGTAATTTAGTGTGAATTATCAAAGCCACAAAAAGGACAACTAAGTTATGAGGTAATTAGCAGGACTGAGACAACTGCATAGCAATTGCAATCCTTTGACTATTCTTTTATGTGCTTCCACTTAGCACCTCGTCAACTCAATTACTTTTCTCTTAGTTCCTTATTGATCTTCTTATTCTTAAGATTATACTCTTTTAAATGTAATTTCGAATTGAATTAACCACGCCTTTTCTCTATATCTCTCTACCAATATTATTGTTATAGGTGACTTTAATGCTCATCACACTAAATGGCTTGGCTCTAACACCACTGACCCTGCCAGCATGAAAAGCTCCTAATTTCTGTACTTCTCAACCTCTTACTTAGATAGTTAACTTTGTGACTCATTTTCTAGACAACCCTAATCCCTTACCATTACTCTTTGATTTATGTCTCATTTCTGACCCTAGCTTGTATTCATTTTTCCTTGCTCTTCTTTAGGTAGTTCTGACCATGCAATGATCTCTAAATATCTTTTATCTCATACTTTTTTGAACTCATTACTTTCTTGTGCAGCTGCTATATCTAATCATAATTATTTTTTTCATCTTTTTCAAAAGAACAACTCTCTTGAATACAAACACCTTTTTGTTATTGTAAGCAATCAATTTAAAAAGATGCTGTTTGATGCTAAGCTCTATTATTCCCAGATTTTTAAATCTTGTATCTTATCTCAGAAGGCTCAAGGGACTTTTAGAAAATCTTCAACAGTGCTTTTAACAATAGTAAGTTAAACATCCCATATCTCTAACTCATGGGCTTGATCCAAGGATAAGGCGGAAGATATTCAAACTTTAATTAAGCAAAACAAAAAGCTGGCAATGACGTTAAGTGGCATGGACACCAAAGATATGACTGTATCTTTAAGCCTAACAGAGACAAATGACTAAGAACAGCCCAAAAAAATAAAAAAACATTTATATTAGGCAATACTAATAGCTCATATTGAAAGTAAAACAATGATAACAATTATAATGATGATGATGATGATGATGACGATGATGATGATGATGATGATGATGATGATGATGATGATGATGATGATGATGATGATGATGATGATGATGATGATGATGATGATGATGATGATGATGATGATGATGATGTTTATGATGATGATGGGAGCATAGTAAAATTTCAAAATTTTAAACCAATTTTGTTTAAAATAGTATGACATAGACTTACTTTGCAGATTTAACTTCCTCATTTAACTTGTTTATTTCATTAATCATTTCTTTTTTGCTAACGTCATGAGAAGATTTTAATACATCTATTTGGGATAACACTTGATTGAATCGTTGCTTTTCTGCAGCTAGCAAGTTTTCAAATCTAGTATTATTTTCTTGAAAATTATCACGCTCCTAAAAAGCAAAGTTTTATTAAACTTGTAATAAATAGTAGTAAATAGTGTAATAAAATAATAACAATAAACATGAAATGGTCGACATATAAATTATGTTGAAGATTTTAAGTAAAAAACTTATCATGCCTCTGATAGTGCAATGATTAACTTTTTTCATTATTCAATTTAATAAAGTAACAGGATAGGGCTCACCCATATCATAAAATAGGTTTTAGTGTTGACAAATTTGGATCTTGTAGCTCTAGTAAATATTACTTTGACTGGACAAAAAACCCTATTATAAAACTTAAAAACAAAGGGTTTTTAAGTTTCCTATATTGATGCTTGATTGAAAAAAGAAAGAAGGAGTAAAAAAGTAATAAAAAAAATTGAAATTGGATTTTTTTATTCCTGAAGAAATAAAAAAATGGAAGATTTTGAAAGTAAATAGAAGCAATTGCTTTTATTTAAATAGAAGTGATTGCTTAAATAATTTAATTAGAATTCAACTAGAAATAATGGTTTAATAATTTGCTGACATTTTTTCCATTAATTATTAAATAATTTTCCATTGATTATTAAATAATTTGCTGACATTTTTTCCATTGATTAAATATTATTAAAAAGAACTCAAATTAATTTTTAGAGTGTTACCCTCATATTTAAAACAATTTGAAGAAAATATTAGAAAATTCAATAGCAAAATAAAATGCTCAATCAACACAACCTTCATATCTGGATACTGCCTCGTGATCTGATAAACCTGGAACTCCTCAAAATCTCGCAATAATGTGAAAATAATTCAAAAAAGCTATATTCATTTTCATCTCTTCAGACAGAAGTAACTTTATTGAGAGAAAAAAAAGAAGAAATTGGTAGAAGATAATTTACATTCGCTAAATATTAGTTTCAATGTAGTTCAAACCAAAGAATAAATGTAAGACACTGCCTCAACCAACATTTATAGTTGAATTTAAAAGCATTTGCTAAACACCTTTGTAAAGGTACCTATGAGAACATCCATATTTGACTTAAAAGAACAATAACTGAACAAGCTGAAATGCTAGATTATTCAAAGAAAGACAAAAAGCTAATGATAATGTTCATAAAAATGTATTTGCTCAGCTCGTTAGATTTGTCATCCACAGCGATCAGCCCCAAGGCATTGATGTCTCACAGGTCTGCTTATTTAATGCTTAAAAACCTCAACAAATATAAAACCAGTAGCAACAATTCTATAGTAAAAAATCAAAAAAGACCCTCAATAAATATCAGTAACCAGTAGCAACAATTCTATAGTAAACAATAAAAAGAGACTACAAAGTTTATCAATATTAATAATAACTCTTTATAAGTAAATAACTATTTTAAACTTAAATACAAATTCTACATCTTTAAACAAAGAAAAATTGCTTGAACTAACCGATGTTGTTCTCTCTACATTATATTTATTACAAAAATATGGTTTAGCAAAATAACATGTTTGAATCTAAAAAATTATGATCTTTTTAGACATGGTGGAAAAAGTCATTGAAAGAAAAGTTGCTATTTATTTAAGTAAATGTAATTGAAATTAGTTTTTTTCTATGTTTAAAAATTCAAGTATTAACAACAACAAAAAATGAACTTTACAAAAAATGGACAGATATAAACTATGTGCTAAACTCATACATCCAATATCAAAGTACTAAAAATAAAGCATCAACTTTGGATCACAATTTACATCATAAAGTGGAAAATCACATATGTGGAAAATTGTGATAGCTGGCAAAATTTAATTTTAGTAAACCTTTATAATTCAGTTCAAAACAAAATCAAAAAATTATCTTGTTCTGTGATTAAAGTCTTTAAAGGAAATTCAGCAAACAAATATATTCAAAAACAATACTAATTCTAAACCTCCTTGAATGCTATTAATGCAATAACACTGAATCAGATATTAGTATACAAAAGTGGGTAAATTTTATAAATTAAGTACATATGTTAATATATTAACATATGTACTTAATTTATAAAATTTATGTGCGCCCACATTTAGAGAATGCAGCGTCAGCATGATAACCTTATTTAAAATAAAAGATATTGAAATATTAAAAAAAGTTCACAAAGGTGCTTAAAAAATAAAATGTTAATTACTCAAATTGCTTAACTGCCATTAAATTACTTGAAAATAGATGCAAACAAGAAAATCTTTTTGTTCAATATATTTTTTATTTGTTATTTTTTAAAAGATTTTGTGCTTTGTTGCATAGCAACATCTGGAAGTAAATTTCATGTGAAAGCAGCTCATTGCTTTTTACACAAAAAATTTTTTTACACAAAAACAACAATTTTTTGTGTGTAACTAATGCTAAAATGATTTTATAAACTAAAAAATTACTATAACCCACAAGTTTTTTATTTTATAGTTTAAAACATAAACATGATGTTAAAATGAACTTTTTAAAATTATAATTCTACGAGGTTGTTTCATTTTAAAAAAACCAAGAGTTATCAAGGGGCTTTTTCAAGAAAATTTATTCATTATTTTACAACTTGAAGCCTATGGTATAAACTTAATACAAACTAAGACTGAAATAAGTTTAAAAAAAGATTGCTTCACACAAAATGATATACTGAAAATGTTACCTGCACTAGATTCATTTTTATTAATTTGTAAATGGGTTACCTTTATAGCGCTTATTAGTGATTCTTCTAACTCCTTTCTTTCACATTCAAGCATGTTTAAAATTTCTTCAAAATTATCCACTGGAAAATCTTTACGTGCTAATAAAAATATTTTATAAAAAAAAGCAAGCAAACAAACAGAACATTTTTATAAAAACATTTTATAAAAAAGAGCAAGCAAACAAACAGAATACAAATAATAACAAAATTTAAAATTTTTCTGAAAAAACTATATATTTCTATTTTAACTATGCATACTATATATTTGCAGATCATAAACTTTTATTGTAATACAACCATTAGGAGAATTTTCAAAACTCAAAGGTTTAAAAGCTTATCCTGCTTATACCATTAAATTATTATTAAATTAAATTAAATTGAAAGTTTTATATTACAGTTCTCTTTATCTACAGTAATTTATTTTTACCACTGCTAAAGAGCCCTAAAATACACATGTATTTGTAAAATATACATACAACATATATACAGCGAGCAGGGAAAACACCTTACTATAAACAGACAGTTTTATAAATATTCGTTCCAAATTTTAACCCCAACCAGTGATCTAGTCTAATTTTAAAAGAAAGTTCAGTTGAGTAGAAAGTTACTTGTTCAGGTAGTTCGTTCCAGTATTTTATATAATTTGAGAGCCATTTTTTCATCAATGATGGTGAATGTCTTTTTTAGCATACCAAGATGTTGCAAAGATTTGGAGAAGACTGAATATGTGTGCTCCCCTTGAGGTTAAATGTAAAAATGACTCCTAAATAATGCTATTTAGTAGAGCTTCTTAGGCTTTTATTTATACATTATTTTTGCAAAAAGTAACTGTACATAGGATTAGTTTTACCATAATGGATAACACAGCACTTTCAAATGTTTAATTTAAGTAACCAAGTGTTTGACCACTCATTTACTAAGCATAGACAATCCTGCAGATCAACGAAATTAGTCTGCAATAAAGTTTTAGTACACTCAACAAAGAATTAAATTAAGTTGATCAAGAACAATGTTTTTTTTAATGTGAAAAAAAAGGATTGTCATTAAAAGGCAAGATCATTCATTCAAAATTTAAAAAAACTTTATTTTTTAATTGATGTCAGTTATTCTCTAGTTTAGATTTTTTAATGTTTGATAATATTGTTGTTTTTTTATTTATTCTTATTACTCAAAAATTCTTTATTTACATATTTACTGTTTATCTTAAGTTAATAAAGTTACAAAAATCTTTGCATGTTAATAAATAATATACTTTAAATATGTTATTAGTGTTTTTTTATTAAGGGAATTAAAAATACTTTTGGTAAACTAAGTTTGCTGGTACAGTACACCAAAAATAACAACAACAAAAATCAAAAATGAAACTTGCAATGAAACCTATCATTTATGTTATATATATAATATTTTATTTTTTCTATTTTTTTATTAATTCATCGTTAATTTTTTTATTTTTTTATTAATTCACCGTTTATTTTTTTATTTTTTTATTAATGGCCCAGAAGGCCACTACAGACGAGAAGGCTACTTAATTGTGGTTATAACCCTCTCTCAACTCTAGAACTCTGAAACACGAAACTTAACGAACAAGGCCGCTGCGTGGAGAAACAAGTTGAGCACAGTACTACCAGGGACGTGGTGGGGATCGAACTCGGAACCTCTTGCTTATGTTACTAGATATTTAAATTCCCTACCTAAAAAATACTTCTGCCATTTAAATGTTTTTGTTGCTTATTTAAATTAAATCTAAAACAGCATATTGCAACAAAAGTTCTTTTGACTAACACTCCATTTGAGCTAAATTGACAAGCCAATCAGGTTTCTTACCTATTAAGTAACTTAGCTATAGAGCTATTGATTTAAGTAAGTTTTATTACTTATTGCTGCCGATGTTTAAAATCTTAAATATCATATTTAATGCAATTCTAAATCACTATAAATTTATTTAAAATTTACATATAAAAATAATTTAATGATGAAAATTATAATTAGAATTAGATAAACAAAAATATGAATATCTGCGTCCAAAAATTTTTTTAAGTAAATACTTTAAATATGAATATCTAAAAGCTTTCATACAATAGTGTTTTTATCGACAGTTGCCAATTAAAAAGTCATTTCAAACTTTTTTGATCATGGAAACCATCAAAAAAGTTTTTCCATAATAGTTTAATACTATTAGGCACTTTTTTCTTTTTTTACATTAATAATATAAAAATAAATATAAAAGAAAATAATATATGTAAATAACCGTTTAAATTATTTAAAAACATATTTAAAAGTGATGTACACAATTAAAATAAATCAGTGTAACAAATTAGTTTAAAGTTTAATTGCAAACAATTTTCTTTCATTTTTGTTTTCTCTCTACTATATCAATATAAAAAAGCTTTAGAAGAGGCTCAGGGTAAAGCAAGTTAAATAATTTAATTTAACATTTATAAAATGTAAACATTTCTTTTATTCCTGCTAAGAATATAAAATATTTTAAAAAAACTATTGTAAAGATATTTACAATGATTCACTTTTTTATATTTCAATTACTAACTTTTTTTTATACTATCAAAACACTATTAAATAAAGTAAAAAATGATTTTTTTTACTTTATTTAATATATTTTTTTAAGTATTAATTAAAATTGCATAACATTTTTTTTATTTATATATAGTGTGCATTTTTTATAATGGAAATTTAGAAAAAAAAATTTTGAGTTTTTAAATTAAGAATTGTTTTGGAAAACAACGACTTATAGACAATTTAGCTACAAGAAAGGTAAAATTGAGTAGCAACTCGCCTTGTTACTCATACCTTTCATCAGGTCATATATCTTGCGGATAACAGGTTTAGGGCAAAGAGGTACAGTACAAACACAATAATTCACTAACTTAAAAAGAAAAACAAAAAATCTTAACTTATGCTTTCACTTTATAAAGTGATGTAGACTAGCACTACAGTAGTCTGCGACAATCACTACAGTAGTCTGCGACAATAAGTGGTGGATCAGCATCAAAACTGAAATTAACCTGGAAGGTGATACTGAAATTAAGTTTATTCACCTAAAAGGTCTATTGGCATATTTTAACTGGCCTCAAAGAGCAACTACAATTTATTCCTAACACAAACATATTTAAACAATTATTTGTTCCAGAAGCTTGCTCAAGTTTCAGTAGAAATTAGATGTTTAAAAAAGCTAATGGAAGAAGAACAATGGATTTCAATTTTCTTGTTCTACAGCTGATTAGTTAATGATAAAAACTGATAGGTTTTATCGTGCATTAGATAGATGTGGAGAGGTTAAGGCTATTGCTCTCAACATTTCTAAAGCTTTTGATAAAATTTGGCATCCTGGTCTTCTCCACAGGCTCTCTTTTTACAGTGTATCAGGTAACACCTTTAAGATTATTGAATCCTTCCTTAACAATCTTAGTATAAAGGTTTTCCTCAATGGACAACACTTTATTCTCATCTCAACAAGAAGCCAATACTTTCTGATTGCTTGGAGGGAACATTTGAGCTTGAAAAGGATCTCACTTCTGCTATAGCATGGGGCTCTCAGAGGCTGGTGAACTTTAACTCGGATAAAACTCAATTTTGTTCAACTAATCATTATTGCAATAATTTAGATCTTCCTATATTTATGAACAGCAATATACTCAATGAGTTGTCCACCATTCTATCTTCTAGGATTAACTCTTTCTTCCAATCTTTCTTGGAAACCATATATCAAATTCATTGTAAAACTACCATCTGCTAAGTTTGCATGTCTTTATTGTGCTCACCACTTTCTTACTCAGGATTCTATTCTTTATCTCTATAAATCTCAAATCCATCCTTGTATGGAATACTGTTGCCATATATGGGGTGCTTCCTCTTTTAGACCAGACGCAAAAACGCCTTGTAAACATAGTTGGACCTCAAACCATAATCACATCGCTGTAATGTTGCTTCTCTTTCTCTTTTCTATTAATACTATAATGGGCACTGCTCTAAAGAGCTAGCATCTCTTGTGCTATCTACTAAAATTCGTTCTTGTGTTACTCCTTATTCAATTAAGTCTCATCCTTTTACTGTGACTGTTTCTAAGTGCTCCAAAAATTCTTATTCATCTAGTTTTTTTCCTCAAACATCAGTTCTTTGGAATTCGCTTCCTTCATCTTGCTTTCCTGATTCATATAATTTGCAATCCTTTAAGTCGTCTGTCAATCGTTATCTTGCTCTACAATCTTTATCTTTTCTCTTCCAGTAACTTCCAACTCTAATAGTGGTTGCTTGCAGCCTTGTTGGAAGTGAAGATGTTTAAAAAAAAAAAAAGTGCAGTTTTATTGAATTCGGCATCAAAAAAATGTCTATATTCGTATTTTTGTTAATGGCATTCTTTATTTTATAACAAAAAACATTTTTTTAAATATTAATATTAATAATAACAATAATAAGTATTACTGTTCAGATTTAACATCATGTTAAATCTATGACAACCTATAACAATAATAATATAACAAATACTAATTTAGATAATAAATAAATAGTAGTTATGTAACATTTGGTAAAGTTTAGTCATAAGACAGCTCAAGAAAAGTACTTGATGTTACACTTTTAACTTTGCTTTTAAAATTATTCACTGTTGATGATCTGATTTTGATATTCGATTTGTGAAGGAATGTTCTCTAATTTCGCATTTAAACTGTTGAACAATGTTTAAATTGATTTTTTTTATTTAATGGCAGCAATATATATAAACAGCAATATATGTATAAACAATGTTTAAATCAATTTTTTCTTTTAATGGCAGCTGATGGATTTAGGATGGCACTAGGTGGATTGTAACGTTAGATTTCTTCAATAGATGGATAAATTTATAAAATTGAATTAAATCACCAAGATTTCTTCTTTCGGTCAATGTTTTTAGATTTAGTTTGATTACCTTACTTTTTATGCCTGAACTTAGTTGCATATCTCTGCACATTTTCGTGTATATCAAAATTATTTTTAAAGTATAAATTCCGTACTTGAACAGCAAATTGGAGATGTGGTCTTATGTATGCGAAATATAGCTTCTTGAAAGAGTCACAAATTTTATAATTAAAAGCTGAGTCAATAATACTTAAACTAGTATTTTCTTTTGATATTGCTGCTCTGATCTGTTAAGTTCATTTTAAATTGTCTGATATCAAAATTCCTGAATCTCTTTCAATGTTTGTTGTTAATACATTGATCTTACTTTCATTATTAGTCATGTAATAATCGAAGTATTGATTGTGTTTACTAAAGCGCATTATTTTACATTTATCAACATTGAAATCCATGTTCCATTTATATGTCCATTCAACTAACTTATCAATATTGTTTTGCATAACATTATGATCTATTAAATAATTAAGCAGTTCAATAAGCTTGTTTTCATATGCAATTTTATAGTGTTAGTTATTTGTTCATTGTTTATATAAATTAAAAACAACAATGGACCTAATACCGATCCTTGGACTACTCCACTTACAACATTTCACTACATTGAAGTAATATTGCCAAGAGCTACTCTTATTGTCTTTCAGACATAAATTTCTTGATCTAATTTAATTAGTTGAATTTAATGTCGTAGGGTGATAATTTTAATAACAAATGTTTATGTGGAACATGGTTAAACTATTTTTCAAAATCAGTATATAATATGTCAAGTGATTTTCCTTCGTCTATGCCACTAATTATGTTTAAATACTCTAAAAGATTTGTTGTACAACTTCTACCATTTCTAAAACTATGTTGATGAATAGTCTAAGTTGATTGGAATTTAAATAATTTGAAAATATCATAAAAATCAGACCATTTTAAGAAACAGTCAATACTAAAACTAAGATATCTTGTGATGTTTTTTTATAAATAATGTGTTAAAATATAAAACAAAAAGAAGGACACTTGGTTTAATAAACTAGGTGATTTGTTGTAGAATTATTCATCAAATATATAACTTTTATTAATATAAAACTTTTAAAAATAAATATGTGTATATAAAGAAGAAAAAAGAGAAAAAATAAAAATAACTATTAAAAAAAGTCTTCAATGAACAAAATAATAATAAAAAACTTTTTCATCTTTGCCATTTTATAAAAATGCTTTAAAATGAATTTTTAAAATTTCCTTGCTTTTCATGATTGTGTAATTATGTAGTAATTTGTAAAGCGCTTTTGAAATACACTAAGTTATTATTATTATTATCATTTTTCTTTTTTTTGTTGCTTAATTAAAAACTAGAATTTAATAAAATTTTAATAGAATTTTATAAAAAAAAATATTTTGATTGTAGTCAGCAATTTTAGGGTTTCCAGTTTCCTATGTCTATTACCGTGTACTTTTTGTATTTGCTTTAGTAAAAAGAAGTCTTTTAGCCAAATCCACAATAACTGAATCGTGAAAATCATAAGTAGACTACTATATTTGGTATTACATTAAACGAGCCAACTGAGACACGTTTAAAAAATCTTGAGGTGTTATTGATAACATACATTCGCTTTTTCTAACACTCAAGGTAAAGTTCTATTGTATTTCTTACCGAAATCTTTATAAAACTGTCTATTGTAAGTATATTCTAATTACATAAATGGATTATTATTTCTGTTAATTTATTATCTATAGATAAGTGATCAATGCTATATTATTTTTTAATCTTTTATTAGAATTATTAAAGATCACATCTTTTAAGATCCTTACAGATAAGGTAATAAATTGTTTAAGCCCTTATACTCTATTTAATTTTGTAAATGATTGTATTGAGGCTGTTTAGAATTTTTAGAAGTTGAAGATTGAGCTTATTTTGATTGTTAAATCTATTTTTATGTTATTATTTTATATAGTTTTATTTTATATTATGCTATTTAAGTTTACTTAAGTTACTTAAGTTATTTAAATTTTTTTAAGTTACTTGTAAGTTATAGTGCTTATAGAGCTAAAGTGCTTTTTAGTCACTTCAATTGGCTTTATTGTTATTTTTTTGTTAAAAGGCTCAGTAATAATAAAAAATTTTAGACAGTAGAACTAGTACTGATTTAAGTAAGTTTACTATTTTGTTTTACTTTACATAAATGTGCCTATATTTCAGTATATTTTATATTTCTCTGTATCTATATGAATATTTTCTCTTAAAAAAAACAATGAATTAAAAAAATAAATAAATTCTGCTGGAAGTAGTTGAAAAAAAAAAGATTATGCTTTTCCATGTTTCATTGTTTAAAGTGTTATGCTTCTTTTTAAAGGTATGTAAATATATATATATATATATATATATATATATATATATATATATATATATATATATATATATATATACATATATATACATATATATATATATATATATATATATATATATATATATATATATATATATATATATATATATATATATATATATATATATAAGTTATACCAGTGTATTCTACAAATAGAGAGCTCAATGTTCTTAAAGAACAGAGCAATAATAAATTAGTAAAAACATTTATCTATCTTTTATCTTCAACATAATAGTAATAGTAATAGTAATATATTTAAATAAGTCCTCGTAGATAAAATGACAAATAATTAAAAACCAAACAAACAAAACAAACAAATTATACAAAAATTTATGGTTTGTGAAATATAAACTTCAAGTAAAAAAAAAAAAAAAAAGCAATTGTTATTCATAGCAAGTAAGCTGATATCAAAATTGAGAAAAGGGAAAAAAGATTGCTTTCATTTAATTTAAGTTTACATCTATGACAAATAGTATCTAAAAAGCCAATATTTGCAGCTGCTAAAGTACGAATTAATTAATAAACGTGCAGCTCATCTTCAGTAAAAGATGTACTGTTTGCAGCTGGAGAAAAAAAATACTTATCAATTCTATTCTTAAATGCGTTAACTGATGGAACCTTTTTGCATGCTGACGGCAAGTTATTCCAATCATTGACAATACGATTTGTAAAAAAATTGTGATGAGCATTATTATATGTGAATTCACGCATTAGGACATTGGAAGATGATCTGCGAATTGGTGGATTATGCCAATTAATACTCTCAAAACCGTTTTCTAGCTTAAACTGTTGGATTAAGTCGCTATGTCTCCTGCGAATTTCCAAAGTAATAAAATTGAGCCGACGACACCTTTCAGCGTAAGGTAATCCTATTAAATCATGAGGTACTTTTGTTGCTTTGTGCTGAATTTTTTCGATTTCTTTGATGTTACCTTTTAAGTAAGGACACCATACCGGAATAGCGAATTCCAGGTGCGGCCTAACATATGTAGTGTATAACTTACTCCAAACTTTCATATCTCTTGATCTAAATGTCTTTTTTAATAGGCCAAGTATCATATTCGCTTTACGTGTTGCAACCTGTATGTGTTGATTCCATTTTAGATCATTAGATATGAAGATACCCAGGTCCCTCTCAATATTCGTTGCCTCAAGAGTAAGTGATGTATTTCCATCATTCATTACATATTCATGATTACTATTTCCATAACCAAGGTGCATAACTTTACATTTTGGAACATTTAACTCCATCAGCCATTCCTTTGACCATTCTGTGACAATGTTTAAATCATTTTGTAGGATCAGGCAATCAGCATCGTGAAACTCAGGTCTTATTTCTTGTAACAGTTTAGTATCGTCAGTATAGATTTTATGAACTGATTTTAACTTATCCATTAAGTCGTTTACATAAATGATAAATAATGTTGGACCAAGTACAGACCCTTGAGGAACTCCACTTAGAACATCGGTCCAGTCGCTAGAGTGTTCACCTAAAACAGTTCGCTGTTTTCTAATGTTTCACCATCAGTAGGTTCATCAGGAAGAACTTCCTGATATATATATATATATATATATATATATATATATATATATATATATATATATATATATATATATATATATATATATATATATTCGAAAATGTCTCAATTCATATGATTCTTTTATTTCATTATTCAGTTGTAACAATAGTAATATTACTAGTAATATATTTAATGATAACAGTGAAATTAAAATGGATAATATTGGGCTCAAAAAAGTTATTAGTGTGCTAATAGGCAACTTGAAAATAGTTGCTGTCAAATAAAAGAGATAGCTAGGAAAGATGAAATTAATTGTTATTGAAATGTAAGAAATGCTCATTGGTGAGCAGAAAACTTACTTGCTTGAATTCAGTGTCAAGCCCTGGTAATGTCTGTTAATTTGATTTTACTTTAGACACTTTAGATCAAAGCTAAGTATGAATTTTACTACTAATAGTAACAATTAATAACAGTTTTAAATTTAAATGATTTTAAATTTTTTTATAAATACAAACATAATTATGTTCTTCTTTTTAGTTGCCTTTGTCATCACTTGAATAGCTTGGTTACTGTTGAAACATGGTTTTAATTTTGTAAACTTAATATGTGAAATTTACTCTATTATTCGTTAATCAACAGTTAGAAAGAAGCTGGAACTTTACATAATAAAACCAGTTACTACTAATTATTGCATATCTTTTTTACATTTTTAAATATGCTGCTTTGGAAACACTTTCTTTATCTCCCTCTCTATCTCCCTGTTGATTGAGCTAGGCTGTTATAGTTACATTTTTTATTCTTTATCTTTTTCTGTTATTTTATTATCCTAATTCTACTAAGAATAAAATGCAAATAACACTTCTGTAGTTGAATATTGTAATTTTTTCTTATTTCATTTTAGGCGTCAGCAGGCTTTACTTGACCTTCTTTTTCTGGTACCTGCTGCGTTGTAACAGACTTTAACTTAGGGATTGTCCATAAATTATGGAAATGCTAAATTTCACTAATATAAGAAAAAAGATAAAAAGTTTTGCCTTGCAGAGCCTTAAGTTAAATAAAAAATAAAAATAGCGCATTAAGTTTAATGAAAATCACCACATAAAAGAACTTAAGATCTCCTACTTCTGTTTTTTTAATAAATTTAGTGTTGCGTAATTTATGGACAATCCCTTAACTGATGTTAATGTAGCCTTTTTATGCCATTAACAGTACTTAACTGATGTTAATGTAGTATTTTTATGTCATTAACTATAAGCAATAACATTGCTGAAAGGAAGTCAAACTTGTATTTAATTCTATTTTTTTAGATTATATATCAAGTTATTAATGTGTTTTTATTGTTATTAATGATTTAATTACTAATAACCTGTATTATGAGTTGTTTACTGCTAGTATATATATAAATGCTTTATTAAAACCTTAACACCGTAAATGCCTTATTAAAACTTTTATGATTGATGAATAACTACTTTTATTGTCATGCATTTTTTGTTATAACAGACAAAAACATCACATTCAAAAAGATAATACATAGCAAATATAAAATACCATATTTTCAAAAAAAACAACTTTGTATACTATATTAATTTTTTTTTTATTTTAAAAGGTTTATAAAACAAATGATGATAATTATAAATTTTTATGTTTAAAAAAAAAAACAATTATGAACATATTCATGAAAAAAATAAACTTACCTTTTTTTACAAAAATACCAAGTGCATTTTCCATATCAGTAATACGCATTGTTTCAGTTTTTAAAGCATCCTTCAACAAATCTTCTTGATTTTTGGCTACGCTGAGTTTGTTATTTGCATTTAAAAGATCATCATCAAGTTTCAAGACAGCATTCTCAAGTTCTTTGATTGTTGCACAAAGACCACTACACTCAGATTTAAGATCGTTAATTTCCTTTTTAAGTAATTTTTCAGTTTCATCTTTTTCTAATAAACTTTTCTTTAATTCTCTGCAATTATCACTTCTTATCATCAACATGTTTTGAATTGCAGCTAATTCTTTTTTTGTGTCATCTTTTTCAAGAATCTCATTACAAACGAATTCTGAATCACTGCTTGAGAGATAAGAGCTGCAAATCTTACTTATTTCTGAGTTTGTGTCAGAAATATACTTTTCAAGAATTTTATTTTTTATATTAGCTTCATCAAGTAAAACTTTTATGTCTTCTATTTCTTTGTTAAGAATACTGCACCTATTACTTATATAATCAATTGAATTCTTTTGTTGTTGGTTTGAAAATGATACTACTGAATCTAGGCTATCACTTTTGTGATATAAAAGATCATTTTCTCTATTTTGACGGAATTCTGGTATTTTTTCTTGATATTTTTCATTAAAGCTATCTAATTCTAGTATCTTCTGCAAAGTATAGCTAGTCAAATCTAGCTCATTTAAAAGCTCTTTATTTTTTTCCTCAACAAACGATAATTTTTTAGAAAATGAATCTAGATCATCCTAAATATATAATAATAATAATAATAATAATATATATATATATATATATATATATATATATATATATATATATATATATATATATGTATATATATATATATAGGTTATGTAAATAATTATAATAAGATTATATTTTTTTGTTATCATTAATAGTTAAATGTGATTGCATAGACATAAATATCACTGATAACATGGTAGTGAAATAGTGATAACTTGGAATTTAGTGAATACATCGATAGAGACTCAAAGTTTGGATTGTGTCAACATATGTAGTTTTATTATGGCAAAAAAAAAGTTGCTTTCTTTAAATTTCTGCATTTAAAAATCTTCCTAGGTTTAAGTGCACATTGCACAAATTTTTTTTCACACATGCAAAAATTTTTAGCCCATTTTTTGTGAAGTGAACAGAATAAATTGTTATCAGCAGTAGTAAAATAAATTAGTTTAAAGTTACTGAATAAAGATTATTTTACTAATGGTAAAATTTCACATTACCAGAAGTAAAATAAATACTTGTAGATAAATCTACAAGTATAATCTTTATTCAGTAACTTTTAACTAATCTTATTCAAGCAATAACTTGAGATTGTGAAAATGAAGAAACTAAATTACCTTTAAAAAATTGTTAGAACTTCTTTCAACATCAATAGCATTAGTGAGTTCAGCCCCAAGCTGATCTAGTTGATCTTTATATTTTAAAACCTGCTCTGCCTCATCTCTGTACTTTTTTTCAAACATAATGGCTTCTTTTTCTTTTAATTCAAAATTCTCAAAAAGATTCTCTATTTCTTTTGTCTTTTCTTCAAACATCTTTAAAAATAAAACAATTTTATGTTATTTTTAGAAAAACCAATTTTACATGTAAGTTTGCACTTATGTGTCATTTCCTAGCCACAACTCTATTTAGCCTTTTTTCAAACTTACTTCTGCTTAATATTTTTTCATGTATGGCATTAACTGCCTTGAAAATTGAAGGTATATATTTTAGGTTAAGTCAAATATTTACTTTTATTGTAATCTTGTAATGCCTTGTAATTGTGTGTATTTATTTAACATATAAAATACTTTAACAAGTAAAATTAAAACATCAAAAAAGTTATTAAATTTTGGTTTTATAGATTCTTACAGATTTTGAGTTTATATTTAAAAAAATTATATAAAACATATTTGACTATTTGCTGATGGTATTTTTGCATAAAATTTGATGCAAAAATACATAAAAAAATAAAAGCAAAAACTCAATATTTTTGTTAGAATTTCTTGAGGGTGTTTTATATTTTCAAACATTTTAAACTTTTGCATGTAAGGATCTGAATAGTTTTCAATTCAAAAAAAAAGTTTTGTTGTCATTTGAATTTTAATATTATTTTTTATTTAAGTTTGTAAAGAACTTGAAGCTGAATCCAAAAGTATATAACTTTTGCTAAATGAGCCCTGGGGTGAGTCTGTATGGGTGTTTGAAAATAGCTTGGGATAAATAATTTAGTCATTTTGATATCAAGATAGTTCATGCAATCTCAAAAGCTTTTATCAACAATAAAAACATCTTCATTTTGAATTTGCATTCATTTTAATAATGCCTTCTATGATATTAGCATAAATATTATTGCTATTACATATATATGGATAATTATTTAGCTATTAGTATACATCATTATTAGTACACATTAAAATCATAAACTATAAGAGATTTCAATGCTTGTGCATGGAATATAAAATTTTAAAATTTGAAAGATTCACATTTTTCTCTCTATGTATGTATGTATGTAGCATCCCAAATGCTCGCCACAGCATGCGGTATGCGGTAGTGGTGTAGTGGTAAAGTGCTCGCTTCATAAGCGAGAGGTTCCGAGTTCGATCCCCACCACGTCCCTGGTAGTACCGCGCTCAACTTGTTTCTCAGCGCAGCGGCCTTGTTCGTCAAGGTTCGTGTTTCGGAGTTATAGAGTTGAGAGAGGGTTATAACCACTATTAAGTAATCTCCTCGTCTGTAGTGGCCTTCTCGGCCTTGAGGAGGTGAATAACAAAAAAACAAAAAAAAAAAAAAAAGCATTATCTCTAAAAAATAAAAATGTTCTTGCTCCTTGTGTATGATCACACATTACTTTTTATCTACTGTTTGTATTTTATTTTACTTTATTTTATGTTTATTAAATTTAAACAAGGCTGTGGGTGCTACTACAGTTGAGGAGGCTGTTCAATGGTTTATAATTATTTATTTATTTTAAATCAATATTCTCTTTAAACCCTTTAATTTGAAACATGAATGTTAAAGAACACTGTGCCACTGCAGAAAAACATGTTTTCATCAAGATTTTATGGAACAATTAATAATAGCAATTAATATAAAATAGCAATTCTTCATGATGCATTCTTAATTCAAAAAAATGTATTTTAATTATGTTTAGATAATATAAAATACTTCATACATTAGTTCTTAAGCAAATAAAAAGTTTTTTTTATAATTATTTGCACACCCATATGCAGACCAGTTGCACACATGTGCAGACCAATTAACAGTAAGTGGTAAAAATTAAACCTATGATTTGGATTCATGTCTTTAATTCACAAGATACAGACCAAAATTTAACAAAAATATTAAATGTAAATGTAAAATTCTTATTTTA
This sequence comes from Hydra vulgaris, assembly GCF_038396675.1. Classification (NCBI taxonomy): domain Eukaryota; kingdom Metazoa; phylum Cnidaria; class Hydrozoa; order Anthoathecata; family Hydridae; genus Hydra; species Hydra vulgaris. The sequence continues at coordinate 8,602,681 of NC_088931.1, forward strand.
AGTAATTTAAGTATTTACAAGCCAAAAATTAACTAATATACTTGAATAAGTTTAGATAATACCAGAAAAATTTGATCTTTGCTGTTATGTTTTTTTTTTTAATTTTCAATTTTCTTAAAGTTAATTTTAAACTCACTGATAACTATATAGATTTTATAACATTTGTAACATACTTAACAATTAACTGATAAACTTTATTTTAACCATATAGTTTGTAAGGCATTTGAAACACATACTTAACAACTGACAAAAAGTTTATTACCTGACATAAATTACACTTAAATATAAGTATTCAACAATTTAAATTCACATAAATTAACACACAAACTATAATAACACACAAACTTTCCACACATAATCATTCTAATCAAAATACTTGTTAGTAACTTTTGCGACATATAAAAAATGGTGATATAAACTCTTAGCACTGCTTACATTTAAAAATTGATCTACCCTCATATATTTTTAGATAAAATAGCACATTACAGGAGATATATATAGTTATCAAGTTTATACTAAATAGCTATTTGAAAATTAAAAAAAAAAAAACTATAATAAATTTAGATTTTTTTTTTTTTCACTTTCTCTGAATTTAAAAACTCTTATTCTCACTAAAGATAAAAGTTTGAATTCCATAATCTAGTGTTTTCCATAATCTAGTGTTTTCCATAATCTAGTGTTTTCCATAATCTAGTGTTTTCCATAATCTAGTGTTTTCCATAATCTAGTGTTTTCCATAATCTAGTGTTTTCCATAATCTAGTGTTTTCCATAATCTAGTGTTTTCCATAATCTAGTGTTTTCCATAATCTAGTGTTTTCCATAATCAAGTGTTTTCCATAATCTAGTGTTTTCCATAATCTAGTGTTTTCCATAATCTAGTGTTTTCCATAATCTAGTGTTTTCCATAATCAAGTGTTTTCCATAATCTAGTGTTTTCCATAATCTAGTGTTTTCCATAATCTAGTGTTTTGAAGGTGCAACATTTAATACTTTATTTTAAGTTTGAAATATAAAAAAAATTATTATCATTCCAAAATGATTAAACTAACAAGAAATTTTTAAAAATTTTAAATTTGTAAAAGACTTTTCATCATCATCAGAATAGTGACAATTAAAATATGATGGAAAAAAAAAAATTTCAAAATTTTAAACAACATAATTCATCTAAATACTGTAAAAAATATTTGAAATCATTTATAATCATTAACAAAACATTTTTATAATCATGGCTTTTAATTTTATAACAAAAATAAATATATAACTAAATATAACTTTAAAAATAATAACTGCATTTGTAGGCTTTCTTTTTTATCGAGTTTATAAGGATGAACTTTTTGTTGAAACATTTTTAAATTCTAAATTTCATTTATTTAATCTTCAATAGTATAAAAAGCATTCAGTTTTCCAATGCACATAATTTGAATGTTAGTGTTTAGTTAGCGTTAATCCATCAAATCCACATCTAATACCACACACTTTTGAATTAAAAAACTTTGTTCTTAAATTTTTTTTTAAACAGTCTACAATCTTCCATATTTATGATTATGCATGAATATAGTTCTAACAAATAGTTAAAACAAATTATAAGGTAAATAAATTTTATACTTTTTTATAAACTTTATACTTGTTTCCTGAGTTTAAAAAAATCTTGCTATGTATTAAACTATGACAGCCCCATTCTATAACCTAAATATATTCAAAAAAAATTTAAATTCTGTAATAAAAAGTTACTAAGAGTAATTTAATAAAAAAGATTGAGCAATAGAGACCAATAAAACAAAATTGTAGGAGACAAAACTAAAATTATGGTCAAAGTTAAAAATAAAAAAAATCCTGCATAACAAAACTGATAATATCATTCAAAGCGAAAAAGTAGAAGAAATGATTTTAAATAACTTTGAGAACTATATAAAATGGCCTCATTATACAAGTATACTATAAGATAAATCTATAAACCTGTTGAGAACAGACAAGTGAATGAAATGGTATTAAGATTAGGATTTGGAGTGTCAGTTTCAGTACATCCTAAAACAGGTAGAAAAAGAAAAAAGAAAGAATTCTACATCATTTCCATAAACAAAAATAAGAGGCTAATTGTGTGTGGAGATATAGAAGGACATATTAGTGCAGTCGCATATGATTTCAAAGATCTAAAGAAAAGATCTAAAAACTACATATTACACTTTTTTTAATAATAATTTAAAAATCATTTTATTATTATATGAATTTTAACAATGCAATTGTGCATGTAAAACTCTAAATGAGTGGAAAAAACATGGATAGTAAAGATTTATAAAGGAAGAGGAGAAACTAAAAGTTGGTTTATATTGAAGAATTTATTTTTAAACACCTTCACTTCCAACAAGGCTGCAAGCAACCACTAATTAAAGTTGGAAGTTACTGGAAGAGAAAAGATAAAGATTATAGAGCAAGATAACGATTGACAGACGACTTAAAGGATTGCAAATTATATGAATCAGGAAAGCAAGATGAAGGAAGCGAATTCCAATGAACTGATGTTCAAGGAAAAAACTAGACGAATATGAGTTTTTGGAGCACTTAAGAACAGTTACAGAAATGGGATGAGGCTTAATTGAATGACCAATAACACAAGAATGAATTTTAGCAGATGGCACAAGAGATGCTAGCTCTTTAGAGCAGTGCCCATTATAGTATTTGTAGAAAAGAGAAAGAGAAGCAACATTACGACAATGTGATAATGGTTGGAGGTTGGCTGAGAGAGCAGGTCCAACTATGTTTACAATGCGTTTTTGCACCTTGTCTAAAAGAGAAAGGGCATCATGAGAAGATCTGCCCCAGATATGGCAACAGTATTCCATACAAGACCCGATTTGAGATTTATAAAAATAGAGAATAGAACCCGAAGTAAGAAAGTGTCGAGCTCGATAAAGAGATGCAACCTTAGCAGATGCTAATTTTGCAACTGATTTGATATATGATTTCCAAGAAAGATCAGAAGTAAGAGTTAATCCTGGAAGATGAAGCATAGATGACTCATCGAGTACATCACCGTTCATAAATATGGGAAGATCTAACTTATTGTGATAACGATTGGCTGAAAAAAACTGAGTTTTATCTGTATTGAAGTTCACCAGCCACTGTGAGCCCCATGCTGTAGCAGAAGTGAGATTCTTTTCAAGCTCAAATGCCCCCTTCAAGCAATCAGAGAGTGTTGCCTTCTTATCATGACAGGAATAAATGGTAGTATCACCAGCGAACAATACCACCTTAGATGTGAGAATATCTGAAAGATTGGTAATGTAAATTAAAAAGAGTATAGGGCCAAGGATAGAACCTTGAGGAACCCCTCAAGTTACAGAATAACTTTTATACTACGTTTGGAAAGGAAGGATTCAACAATCTTAAAGATGTTACCAGATACACCATAAGAAGAAAGCTTATGGAGAAGACCAGCATGCCAAACTTTATCAAATGCTTTAGAAATGTCAAGAGCGATGGCCTTAACCTCTCCACCTTTATCTAATGCGCAGTAAACCTATCAGTTATTACTGTTAGCAAATCAGCTGTAGAACGAGAAGATCGAAAAGTTATTAGATTCAAGATGAGAGATTAAGTGATTGTTAATTAAAGATTTAAAAACCTTGCTTATGATAGGAAGAAGACTATGGAGACGGTAGTTAGACGATCATTTTCCAGAATTTTTGAAAATAGGGATCAGATCATTTTCCAGAATTTTTAAAAATAGGGATAACAGATGCCGCTTTCCAGCAGGCTGGAAAACAAGATTCTGATAAGCACTTGTTGAATAATTTTGAGAATATAGAAGACAGCTCTGGAAAACCCTTTTGCAAGACTATAACAGGTATGTTGCCCGGGCAAGAAACTGTAGAAGAGTCTTAGCAGGAAATCACTTTAGTTACAGAAGCTGGAGTGATACGAATGTCAAGCAATGGATCAACCTGTTTGACGGCTATATCAGGTAGAACGAAAATAGTGGAATCATGAGATGATATTGATGAAAAGTTCGTAGCAAACAATTCACCTTTGTTTTTAGGTGAGGTGACAAAGTCTAAACAATACAAGAGAGGTGGAATTACAGATTTGCCTTTATTATTGATACTATTAAAGATTTTCCAGAAGTCACAAGAGCCTAATTTTTGTAATAAAATACAAGATTTCATGACCTGAGAATAGCGGGCTTTGGCATTAGAAAAAACCTTTTTACAATTTCTAGCAGCACAATGTGAGGAAAACCATGGAGAAGAGTGATGCTTGACCTGGAATCTTGACGAGAGGAAATAAAAGATTCTATGCCTGCCTGAATCCACTAAGTTATGTAAGAAGCACATTTGTCAACAGGAAGACCAAAGATTTCTCCCCAAGGGCCATTACGAAGAAAATCATGGAAAGAGTCCCAGTCAGCTTTAAGGTAGTTGTAGGAGGTACGATGATAGGATTCAGATGATGAAGATGCATGAGATAATAGTTTTAGAGAGATCAAACTGTGATCAGAAACACCTAAGGGTGAATGTGGGGAAACTGAGCACTGACTAGGATCAGAAACAAGACATAAGTCGAGTAGAGAAGGTAAATGATTCAGGTTGTCTAGAAAGCAAGTTGGAAAGTTGACTATTTGAGTTAGGGATTGAGCAAAGCAAAAGGTTTGGGCTTTAATGCCTACAGAGTCACTGACACTAGACCCAAGCCATTTAGTGTGATGAGCATTAAAGTCACCAACAACAACAATATTAAAATAAAGAGAGGTCTTGGTCAATATGATCAGAAATAACATCAAAAAGAATGCAGCCTTGAGATGAAGGAGAGCGATATAGAACAAAGAGAAAGGCAATAGAGTGAAGTGGTGCTAAACGAAAGCACATGAAAGAATAGTCAGTGGATTCAAACCTAGTTTCACGATAAATGGGTGAATTCTTACAAATGTAAATGCCCAGGCCAAGCATGTGACTATTGGAGTCTTTACGAATTAAAGGAAGATAACCATCAACACTAAGATCACAAGATAAGACAGCTAAACTCAAATTAGTCTTGCAAAGAGCAAGTAGGTCTGGTGAACTTTGCAAGCGATAAGACTCAACAGAAGAAAAGTTACTTCGAAGACCACGAATATTAGTGAATGATATGTTTAGAGAATTTGGTGATGATAATGGTTTTTTGTGTTTTATAGTTTTTGGTACTTTATTCATTTTTAAATTTGTTAAAGAACCTGACTCAAAGCATAGATAGTACTCAGTACACTGTTTAGTAGCCCAAGCAATTGCCTCATTACTATTAATAAACCCTAAGCCATAACAAAGGACTCCAAATGTGGCCTTGGCAATGCACACCAAAGGTACAAACAGGGACACCATCCATGCGCAACATGGCACTGTTAATACTTTGATGGCTACTTAATTGTGGTTATAACCCTCTCTCAACTCTATAACTCCAAAACACGAAACTTGATGAACAAGGCCGCTGCGCGGAGAAACAAGTTGAGTGTGGTACTACCAGGGACGTGGTGGGGATCGAACTCGGAACCTCTCGCTTATGAGGCGAGAGCTCTACCACTACACCACTACCATAGCTACCACAGAGTTTAAGAAACCTGACTACCAGCGAGCCTCAGAACCATAAAATTGAGTTTTAGAGCTTTACCCTCATAAGGAGATAATAGGATGAGTTGCCAAGTCATAAAAACAGAGGCACAAGCAAAACCCATGCATCGAGTCAAGAAGACCCATCATTCAACATCTTAAACTGGAAACAATGTATTAAAAATACATCTGCACCAGACTAATAGATGAAGAAGTGGTGCGAGGCTGGTCAACGGATAGAATTTGTTTACCTCTTAAGTCTTTGCCTAGGAGGCCTTCTACAAGACAGTAGCTGGATGCATTTAAGATCTGCCCAAGATGAGTATTTTTATCGAGACACCATCTCTAGCCTTTACTCAACCAAGAGCCCCAAGGCAGAAGATGTTTTATGTCAGAGTTGGCATCTCCTAGCCTTTGCCTAAAAAGGCGTATCCTACAAGGCAGCAGGACATGGAGCAGAGTGTACTGGGTTACATGTTACCAGTAGCAGGATAACTTGACCTGACAATTAAACTGGTTGACTAGGTGATAAAGATTTAAAAGAATAATTGCTAAAAAAATAAGAAGCAGTGTATTTATCAATAATAGCATTTTGGTTTTATGCCTAAAAATGGGACAACAGATGTTATATTTATTGTAAGACAAATTGAAATAAGAATTGTTCTTATTATTTAAAAGAGATTTTGGATCAAAACCAGGGATCTTATTTCTTTTTTGAAAGAAAAAAAAAATTTAGGGACAGCATTTGTGGACCTTTAAAAAACTTTTGACAGAGAACCAAGAAAGTGTGTGTAGTAGGTATTCAGGTGTTGAAGAATGGTTGGTAGTAGCTATCATTCTATGCATGAAAATGTTAAAACAGCAATCGAAATAAAAGATAGAGTAATTTGATGAAGGGATTTACCCAAAAATTTCTTAATTTTTTGAAAAGTTATGTAAAATGAAAACCAATGTTTAAAAAGTATATTAATGTATAATTACTAAAAATCAAAATACTGCTTATAAAACAATTTAAAAATTGACAAAACATCTTTACTGGAAATAAAAAATTCTTCGTTATAAGTATTTTAAAAGAATTGCTATAAAAAATGAAGCGAAAGAACTCTCAAGCTCAAAGGTAAATTACCAACATATATCAAATATTTTGTTGCTCTTGCTTAGAGAGCTGGTACTACCTCATAACTGTGGAGCGTGATAAGAGTAGATATTCCACAATGGCATTTTTTTCTAATGCCACAATTTACAATAAGTACGATATCTTAAAGTTGCAAATAAACTATTTAAAGTTGATTTGTACCAAATTACTCACATAAAAAAGTAAAAAAAATCATAAAAACCAAGATATTTTCCTAATAAATAACTTTTTTACATGTTTTGTCCCTTGTTTCTAATGTTTAATACAGGTTACAAACACAAACATTGGAAAGTATGGCAAGTTATAACTTTTTCCTCATTGAGCTAAACAAACAAATAAACTTTTTTTACAACATCTTGTATAACCTCAAATATTTAAAAATTTCAATTTTACTTAATTTTTAACAGCGGAATATATTTTAAGTGGAACTATTTTGATCGGATTCATTGAAAAATTTGTAATATTTTGTCCAGAATCTGATAAAATAGAAATTTTACTTTTTTATTTTTGATCTCCCTTAAAAATTGGGTATTTTACAGATCTGTCCTTAAGTACATGGAGTAGTTGATCTCACAAATTGCTTTTGTATTCTGTAGGAACTTCCTCTGATGCCTGCGCTGGACCTAATGTGTTGATGGACTATATACAACTTTTTTAATGAAACTTCTGAAGACCCACCTGCGACGTACAGCGTATTTGAATATTTTGTTGATGAACTGAAAAACATAAAACCAAAAATAAAAATTTCTCTATAAATAATCTTTCTTGTCATTTTATAAGAAAGAAGCAGGACTTTTTAATTTTAATAGTGACAGTCTCATTTATGGGCCTCTATTTTTTGAAATTAGTTCAAGGACCAGTTTTTCTATATTTTTCCCAATTTAAGTAAGCGCTCATAACATTTATATTCTGGTTTACATCCTGTAGTGAAGCCCTTTTAATTATAAAAAAAGAGATCACAAAGATGACACAAAGGGGTTACTAGATAACATAGAAACAAGGTCAGCGATTTTTTGCCAACTTCAAACACTTTTTGGTCAGCAGTTAGGTTGACATTGCCAAATGTCGACCCTGATTCCCAGTGCTGTGTAGTGCTAATTCCAAGTGCTGTGTGTATACAAGATTCTCATAATACTATTTGTTTTAAGAGTAGAAAACCGACTGTTGGTGAATACAGTGAACTCAAAAAAAGTGGTTGAAATAAAATGGTCAAAAGATAGTGTTGGTAAATTTAATCATCTCAAAGATGTAATCAGATCAGTTAGAGCAGAAGAGAAATCAAGGGCAAGATCTAATGTACCCCTAGGCCAAGTCTCCATTTCTACTTCTAACAGCAAGAGGGGCAACATTAAAGAACAAAGGAAAGTTATACACCACATATGTTTACAGATGATGTTCAGATTTATGTAGTATATTTGTTGTGATCATATTAACGAAATCTGTAAGAAGCTTTATTATACTAATAAACAACATTGGAAATAAACAATATGAAACTGAAGTGTGTATTTAAAGTTTAAACTTTTCTGAACAGAATGAAAACGGTAAGACTTGAAAGGTATTATTATTGATTTCATTATAAAAACTATTGTAAAACAAACTTATATTAAAAAACAATTTCATTATAAAAACTATTATAAAACAAACAAAGTTTTAAGCACCAACTTTAAGAATTATAAATTAATAAATTTCTTAGATGAACCCGTGAAAATAATTTTATAAAAATAATTAGAGGATTTGCAAAAACTAAAGTAAAAAACCATGAAAAAACTGTTAACTAAAAACCAATAAAAGCACCCAAAACAATTTATGCTTCAATTCTATATATGATGATTCTATAGATTTTTGCAGCTAAACTCATGATGAACAGTATTTTCAATCAATCTAATTCAATGTTTAATCATCTTTGTGTCTACCCTAGCACATGTAGTAAATAAAATTTTCATTCAATCCAATTCAATGTTTAAACATCTTTGTCTACTCTTGCACATGTCAAATATAAAACTGTAAAAGTTATATTTAATTAACAATATTAAAACAAAAAAAAAGTTTAGAAATTAACAACTTAATTTTAAAATCAACCAACCATACAAAAAAAACTTTAACTAAATTTAAAATAACCTTGCTCAGTTGAATATTCTGTGCCTCCAGAGAACTTGCTTTTTCTTCTGATTGTTCTAAATGACTTTGAAGATCTTTTATTTTAATAGCAGATTTTTCAAGTTGATTGTGAATACTTTTGGACTCAGATTCAAGTTTTCGAACAAGATCTTGCAGCTGATTAATTCTTTCATTCTTAAAAATATAAAACATGTTGAAGATTTAGGAGATCACTTAAAAGAAACTTTCAGGGATCAGTTGATAGAAATATGAGTTTTTCAATGAAAAAACTAGTTTTTAAGGGGATTCCCTAATTGCCAATCCAAGTGATGTTCATTAATATATAATTTTTATCCGCGTTATGTGTCTTGCAAAGATTAGTTTGGGCTTTGATTTTTTTTTTTTATAGAAAAAAATTGAATAATTGATGAACTTTTGGAGTTAATATTTGAGGTCAATGCGAAAAAGTATTTTTAAAATCACTTAAATCAAGTTATACTTTATGCTGCTGAAGCAAAATCTCTGATGAACTGGGCAAAAAGTACTTTCTGTTGCAACGGTTAGAATTTTTAAACTAACAGTTTAAAATTATTTATTATTATTGTCTAAATACTCCTGTTTTCTAAAAACATAATCCATTTAAATATAACATTCTATAAAATGTTAACCTAACAGTAATGAATATAATACAACCAATAAGTAATGTTTTAAAAGTCTTACTTATATTTGCTTTGTTTAAAAAAAAAGGGCTTATATAAATACTATATATATATATAGTATTTATATAAGTATTATAAAATATTATAATGTTATATAGTATTATAAAATAATATGTATATATATATATATATATATATATATATAATATTATATAGTATTATAAAATAATATATATATGTAATATTTTATATATATATATATATATATATATATATATATATATATATATATATATATATATATATATATATATATATATATATATATATATATATATATATATATATATATACTGATTTAAACACTTTAGAAATGCGCTGAAAAAAGAAATGCTGAGCTAAACTTAAACTGGAAAAAAAATTTCAAGAAAAAAGAAAACAATTCCTTACGAAAAAGAAAATATATAATCTTTAAAATAAAACTCAAAACACTCAAATTCAAAGCGATATTTACATTTTGTTACGTTTTTATTTGCGCTTGAAATAAATTACTTCAAAGCTTATCTTTTGAAATGTTTTTATGCAAAAGTTATGCAAAACGCTTTTAAAAACTACTCCTAATGATTGTTTAATAAATGAACAAATTTTATTTCAATTAGAGCGATAATATTTTTAAATTGTATAAACAATTTATTCAAAAAGTTGCAAAAAAAATTTTTTTTTTTTAAATAACGTAGTCTTTTTAAAATAATAAATTTTAATCATTTCATAAGTCAAGTTTAAAAAAAAAAGCTTTTAAACAATTCTTTGTAAAAATGGAAACAAAAAAAAACAAACCAATTAAATCATTGCATTGCAGCGAAAAGATTTCAATTTAACTTATTCATAATTTAAAGAAACTTAAAAAAATAATCTTTTTGATAAATTTAAATGTTTGAAATTATTTTTCCATCTCTTTCAAAAAAGATTTTTTGAAAGAGATGGAAAAATAGTTTCAAACATTTAAATTTATCATAAAAAAAACATGTCTACTAAAAAAAATTTAAATATAACATTGAATTTACACAAAATTTGTTTATTTCAAACAATCATTATAATTAATTTTATAGTTTATTTTAAGCCATAGCATAATATAAAAACTTTAGAAAAGGTCACTAAATAAAAAGCTAATGACTTTTTTATTGAATTTAAATTATTAAAACATCAAAAAAGCAGAGGTCAAATTGTAAAGAAAAAATTAATTAAACAAAAAAAAAATATCATTCCAATTAAATAAAGAATTAATCAAAAAGTAAAACATTAAGAATTTTAAAACAAAAAAGCACCTTATCAAATGCAACTGGTGTATCACTTTTTGAAATACTTTTTTTTTCCAGAACTTGAATTGTTCCAACTAACTTATCCACTTCTTTAGCAAGTTCTTTTTTATCATTTTCTAGGGATTGAATATACTGCTCAGTTACTTCAGATCCTTGAGTAAGCACTTTAAGTCTTTTAACAGCCTCTTCTTTAGTTTTAAGAAGTTGATCTTTAGCAGCCATCTGAAATTAAATAAAAATTCAAATTTACTTTATAAATTTAACTCCTTATTTAAATTTAAGTAAAACACTTTAAATTACAAAAAAACATAATGCAAAAAAATTGTAATACCTCATCAGCCATATTTTGTACTGCTATATCTTTCTCAGTCATAACATTACGCATTTCTTCTAGTTTATTGCTGATTTTTTCATGAGCTTCAATTCTTCCAGCTAATTCAAACATTAACTTTTCTGAATTTATTCTTTCTTGTGCTTCAACCTTATCCTTGAGTTCTTCAGCTTCATGAACTTGTTGCATGAGTGTTTGTATATTTTCATCTTTCTGCAAATTTAACATTTGATACTCCTCCAATTTACGTTGCAAACGCTTAAGCTCCTCTTTAATTTCTTCTCTATCCTGTTAAAAAATCATTCATTAAATTATTGTTGAGATTCAGATTCAAATAACTAAATCTCACTTTTTTTCAATCAAAATTCTATGTTATGTTATTCTATGTAATTCTATGTTATTCTATATATTTGTTTAAAAATTTTATTACCTTAGCTCACACCACTAATAATTATATATAGATTTATATTATTATAGATTTATAGTCAGAAACAGTATAGATAAAAGATCGTTACAAACTTTTATCACTGTCTTTTTTATGCAATACCTATCATTTATACTAATTTGAATACTTTTATTTGGTCATAATATGTTTAGCATACCATTTTTTATTTATTTTATTGATTATTCCTGCGATATATGAATATATAAAACAGAATTATATATAATGAAATAAAATATGAAATATATGAAATCTAATAATTTGATATTATGCTCAAGGTTGCATCAAAAGAATAGCATCATTACATTAAGAATTAGCAAAAGCTTGCAAAACAAAAATTTTTATAAAAAATGTTAAAATAGTTTATCTCATAAGATCATTGCACGATATAGATTTAATTCCTTAGAATTATACTTAACTCAATCCTTAGAGCTTTATTATAAGTAATCAACTGACAAACTCTACTACTAATAGCGTAGTATAGTGTAATATCAGCATCGTACCCAGATGTAATTTTATACAGTTTAACAAATATGGATACCCAAACTAATAACAAGTTATTATTACAAACTTTAACATAGCCTATTTAGTCCAGATAGTCAATTTAGAAAAATCTGGGTATTTTGGGCAGAAGTTGTAAGTAACTAAAACAAACCACTTTAAGAAATCTTTATTTACATAGCATATAATTGTAAATGTATATTAAATTAATAAAGCAAGTTGAACTTACATTTTGTAAAACATTATCTGAAGAAGGTACATTACCACTTGCTTTCAAGCTTTGAATTTCTTTCTGTATAATACATAAGTAATACATTAATTGTGTGTATATCTTTTTATAAAAAGTTTGTATTTTTTAATTTACATTTAAGTATTTTCATTAAATATTTATATTAACAATTTTAGTATAATAGTTAAGTATTTATTTATAATCTTATTATACTTTTCACTTGTTAAACTACACATTTATCAGCAACACACTTTTGACTCTGGATATCTAAAACTCTAAAGGGGCCATGGGAAAAGTTTGAGATATCAAGAATTCAATATCTCAAAAAAGAGGTTGAAAATTAGGAAATCTACTTTCATTTAAAACACCTTTTTTATCTGATAAAAATCAATAGCAACAAGAAAATAATTTTTAGAAAAAATCTGTTATCTGGCAATACTTTAAACTTTCTTCTTTTTTCAGGTGCATTAGATCTTTAGGTTTCAGTGCTAAGGGGATCATATTTTATTTCCACATTTTGGGCTGTATAGCAAAGCAGCCACGCAATTAGGCCTAGCCTTCATTTTCTAAATTACTAGTAAGAAGTTTCTTCTGTATAGATTTTACCATTTTTTTCCAGCGAGCTAGATAATTTGTTTTTATTTTTAATCCAGGTTGAAATTGTGTTTTGACATCATAATTTTAGGCTGCCTTTTTGTTAGACATTTGTTTTCCCAGATCTTTTAATATGTTTTTACATAAAACCCAAGGTTTAAAAGGTTGCCACTTTGAAGTTATCCAATTGAATTACTTAAAAGTTATCCAATTGATTATTTAATAAAAGACTAAAAAGATAAAAAAATGTGCTTAATAAATGAAACAACTTTGTGATGCTTGAGATTTACATATATTTAATATGACTCATGGTTTAGCACGGTTCTCAGCAACCAATATGCAATTTGTTGATTTTTTTTTTTTTTTTGTATCAAACATATTTAAAGATTACATTTTACATAGCTACACAGATTACATTTTATATAGCTACACATACAATTTTATGTAAAGGAGTTGTGAAGGGTTATAAATTGGGTATTTATAATAAATAGATAACTAAAAAAATCTAATATAGAAAAACCCTGAAGACTCAGAAAATTACCACTGCCATATGGTTCTTTTAAAGTCTGTTTAAATTGAAAAAAAATTTAATATCTTTGATTTTTTTTTTTGTGTGTAAAATACAAATTTAATCCTAAATTTTAATGGAATCTTTCTTTTTAAATTAAGTTTCAATAAATAAAGACTTTAAATAAATCTTACCACAATAGATTTTTAGGGTCATGAATCAAAAATAACATGTCAATATTATTGGAAACAGAGACATGCAAGTTAATCATTATTTTTTTAAGTGTCTAGGCATTTGGAACAATGTTTTTTAAATTGGTTTAATAGTTAATAACTGTGTAGTAGAAACATATACATGCAAACTACTTTGTGTCTTATAGCTTTACAAGCACTTTTAAGGCTGTACAAGCTTTCATAACTTAAACCTTTTTTTTTCAATTATTCTAGTTGGTTTTGTCTGTGCTCATTATAAAACCTTTAAACTTTCGGATGTATTTTAGGTGTAATTTTTGTAGAAAAATGTAGAATAACCTACCTCAGAGTGTATTAAACACTAAACCAATAAAAGAGTTCAAGTCTGCAGTTAACTGCTGTTTCATCAAAAATATAGTTACCTAGCAGTCCTTGCAGTCATATTTTGGTCAGTCACTCGCCGGGCGACTGAGAGTAAAAATTTAGCAAATGTCAGTTGCCTGCCAATATTTTTGGTCATTTGTCACTATTTTTTAATAAAAATTTCAGTGTAATTCTTCTACATTCAAGCCATTTTTACAAAGAGTGCTATGGGTTAAAATTCTAATTTTAAAAAAAGCATGCATCAGCATGAATGACTTTAGTTTTCTCACTTGTTTTAAGAGCTTCTTTTACAAATAATATTATAAAATGATAAAGTCTTTTTAAAAGTTAAAAAGAAGTTCACAAGATTACTTATGGTTTTAAGGCAATAAAACTAAAAACAAAATTTAAATTTGGTTATATCATTATCATTTTTTATATCATCACTCTTCGAAAAAATTTTGATTTAATTTGGCTTTTAACTAAGACAACGGAAGTTTTTTGATCTCCTCCTGTTCTTTGTTTTGTCTTAATGTTTTTCATTGCATGGAAGTCTCTTTCTGCATCAGCAGAACTTAAACTAAAACACAATAAAAAGTCAATCAGTGAATTTATTTTCTTTCAGGATATTAACTCTAATAGGATATTTCCAATATCTACTGGTTTTATTAAATACTATGTAGCACATAATATGTAAATAGTGTATGCTACATACTAAAATATTAAAATTTAGGAATTATTTAAATCTCCAATTAAAATCTGTTTGTGAAAAAAAAAAAGCGCTAAGTTATGCGCACAAAAATTTTAATTAATTTTTACTTTTAAATAAATTCTAATGAATGATTAAACTTCATGTTAACTGTATATCATCAAACAGTATTTAATAATGATATAAAAATATAACAGTATAAAAGTTATAACTGTATATAGTATAAATATATGTATACTAGGGTTATGACCAAAAAAAAATTTTTGACCTGTTGTAGGAATCAATGAACATTTTAATACTGATTAAGAAAATCACAATTATTATGGTCATTCATGCAAAAATTGAAAAAAAGCATTTTTTAGGATGTTTTTTGTTAACAACACCTTCCAATACATTCACTATGCCATAGGGTTTCTTGGTGCAGGAATTTTTTTTTTTAAACCAGCTCTAATAACAATTTTTAAATAATTAGGTTACTAAGTTCATAATTTACAATCACAAGAGATACAAAACTTTGTAAAAATTTTTAGTCAACTCTAGTGTATACTAAATATTTGTATTTATTAAATAAAGAAATCTCAAAATAAAATCTTTTTTTTTAAGAAGTCTATCGAAATAAGACTGTAAAAAAAAAAATACTGAAAAAACTCAAAGTGAGAGAGCAATCAAAATAAGTTTACAAAATTTGAACATTTGTTTTTATTTAAGTAAATTTTAACTGAAAAAGTTATTAACTTTTGAAAACTTGTAAATAAATAGTTCAAAGTGAAAGAACGCCAAAACAACTTTAAAAGATCCAAATTAATTTGTTCTTTTAGGCTTAAAATAACAACTTAAACTTTAAAACTTTCATTATTAAATATCATTAAAGTTTTTGTTAAATATTACTTAAAAATATATATACAATTTTAAATTTTATTCATATTATTTATAATATAAATATGTGACCACTAAAAATGTAATGCATGTACATCGACGTATTTTTTTTACAAATTTATTTAAATTACTCTTTTCTAAATGCGCAGAAAAAGTTAAATGATTAAACATAAGCTAGCATTTTAATTTTTACACAATTTTATTTCGTTCTAGTTAATAATAGAAAAAACATAAAACACAAGTCTCAACTTGTAAAATGTTAAACTTTAATATGAAACTTGCAAAATGCTATTGAATTATTATGTTAGATAGTTAAAAAGTCATCAAAAATAAAATAATTGAAATAAGTCATCTACTTAAAAACACAAAACATAAAATTTAACTTTGGATGTACATAATTATTTTATATAGAATTATTGAATTGTTAAGAAAAAAAAATTGATTTACTTGTTCAGGCAACTCAATTGCATCAAAATAATATTTCCATTAGCCCTTCAAAAGATTCGGCTGACATTTGCCATCGCACGACCGCGACTGTACACAATAACCTAACTATATGCATATTAGTTAATTGATTCTACAAAATTATCTAGTGATTCTACAAAATTATCTAGATTTTTTTAACATTTCCAAGACTAATTTTAGCTGCAGTTTCCCAAAGATACTTAAGTTTAGCTTTAATCCTGAATTCTTGAATTATTACTGGATGTACAAACTTGCAATGCTTTTTCCCACTGAGAAGATAAGGCTGGAGTCTCATATCAGTAACTAGTTTATATCTAAGGCTCATATCAGTAACTAGTTTATTAACAGTATAGTTTCATTTATTTTGATTACTAGTCTCTCAAAAAAGATCCCATATCCAGGCCTTGTTACGAGATTTCGCTGTGTAGCGAAAACGCGTAACGCATTTTTAAGTAACTCAACTCAGCAAATATATTTTGCATCGTTAGAAGTTATATTGCGTCACTAGCGTCTTTTTAAGTACCGCATTGTAATTAAAGTTATTTTATTAACGCGTTAAAAATCATACAAAAAGTTTTTTTTTTCTCACTATAACAAAAGTTACAAATAAAATCAAAGTTCTTATTAAAAAAATCATTTTTATTATTTTTTTCAAATATAAACTAAATTTTATTTTGAAAAAAATATTTTTTTCATGAAACGTAAAATATTTGTTTATTTTCTTATGATATTACATTTGGTTTTTGGTTATTTTATCAATTGTTAATAAATTTTTTCTTATTTAATTTGTGAACTCTTTTTAATAATGTTTTTAAACAATAGAGTTTTTTTTTGTTATTTATCAGTTACCGATAACATATTCGTGATCATAATTTATTTTCATAAATTAAATGAACGTCATTCAAACTTTACGTTATTGAATTAACAATAAACAAAATATGTTATTAATAAAATTTTTACATCAAAATAAATCGTGTATTTTTTAAACTATTATGACTAAAAATAATTTTTATATTTAAAAGGAATTTATATATTTAATTCCTTAAGATAAAACTTAAACACTTTATTTTTTTCAACTAATTTTTAATAAAAAAAAAAAAAAAATGAAACAAACTGTTTCTTTGACAAAAAAATCTATTAGTTTACAATTGCGGTTAAATGCTTTTACTTATGACTTTATTTCTTCTGAATAAACGTCACGTTAACGATAATCAAAAGATAATTTAAATATTCTAAAAGATATAAGTTTTTGCGTAGCACAAAACTGCTGAGCGCGTAGGCAAATCGCCTTTTCGCAAGCAAAATGCGAGCTGCGTAACGCTTCTTAACAAGGCCTGCATATCGTAAAATAGCCTGTGCAGTAGGGAGCTATTTTACGATATGGGATCTTTTTTGAGAGACTAGTAAGCGAGAAGCTGATGTATTCCTTGCTTTTTTTTGGTGCCATTAAAGTTAATTTTAATTAAATACTGGTTAAATGTAATTTATAAGTTGTTATACTCTGATGAAAGTATTTTTACTATTTTTAACAAATCTTAAAAACTAAATCCTAATAGGTCTGAAATAAATATCATCCACTTAAGTTTCTTTTAAAATGGAAATGCAAAGTACATCATTATTTTAAATATTTTTGAAACATGTCTCCTGCCTAATAGTTTATTTATTGGATTACAATATAATAAATATGTTATAAAAAAGATGTTTGCAAAGTAAAAGAAACTTTATTAATGCAAATATATTTTAAAAAGTTTATTTTAAAGTTAAAATTACAGTTGTTAAATATGTAATAAAAAGTTTTATGATTTTTTAATAACATTTTTTAGCGTGCATTATAATAAAAATAAAAAAAATAATTATACATTGAAACATACAACTAAAAAATTTTTTTCATATTATATTTTGATTTGGTATTTTAATTGAAAAATATTATGTTTTAAGTATAATTTTTAAAATTTAAATACTCTTCATGCGGTTTAAAGTGTAAAGCATATTTGTATTTTGAAAATTATAAGTGTATAAAATATTATAAAATTGTTTTTGTTTACTATCAAAAAAGAATTGACTAAGTATCTGAGTAAATGAGTTTCAAGTCAAAAGATAATTTAAAATTTAATTGAATATTTTTAGGCCAAGTCACTAATGAAAAACCTAAAAAAAAAACACTTTAAAAAACTCAAAAAAAAGATGTTGATAAACATTATCACGACAAAAGACTTTAGCTGAGTGTTTATTAGACCTTAAAAAACTGATTTATTATATTGCTTAATTTAAACTTACAAATATCAGATTTATAAAACTTTCAAAAGTTATTTTACTAGTTCCTTAATCAATTGAAAATAAATACTTTAAAAATTAAAAGTTCAACAGATCAACACCATCTTTAATTGAAAAAATTACAATTAATTTATATTTTTTATATTAAATCAATTAACCAGCCTACTAAACATGAAAAAAATGAAAAATAATATTAAAACTAATTAATAAATTACATCTTTATCTCTGAGTAGCTTTTTAAATTGCTCATTAATTGCTTTATTTCTCTGTTGCTCAGTTTCCAACTGGGATTCAAGGTTTTCAATTTTTTGCTGTTCACCAGATACTATTTGATTTATCTTATTCCACATGTTCTTGCTCTAGCCAGATCTATATATATATATATATATATATATATATATATATATATATATATATATATATATATATATATATATATATATATATATATATATATATATATATATATATATATATATATATATATATATATACATATATATATATATGTATATATATACTATGAATATATATATACTATAAATATAAATATATATATATATATATATATATACTATGAATATATATATACTATAAATATAAATATATATATGTGTGTGTGTGCGTATATATATATACTATGAATATATATATACTATAAATATATATATATATATATATATATATATATATATATATATATATATATATATATATACTATGAATATATATACACTATAAATATAAATATATATATGTGTGTGTGTGTATATATATACTATGAATATATATATATATATATATATATATATATATATATATATATATATATATATATATATATATATATATATATATATATATACCATAAGTATAAATATACTATAAATATATGTATATATATATATATATATATATATATATATATATATATATATATATTATACTATGAATATATATATATATATAAATAAATATATATATACATATATGTATATATATATATATATAAATACTATAAATATATATAAATATTTATATATACAAACATAAATATATATATATATATATATGTATATATATACATATATGTATATATATATATATACATATATACACTATAAATGTGTGTTTTGATAACATCTCTGAAAAATACTAAATAGCTTGCTGCCAGGGGCTTCAGTACATATGTTGACTATCTTATAGCCTGCTGCTGCAAGGGATTGCTGCTACATGGACTGAGGGTTTGGCATGGTACAACAACCTTTTCTTTCATTATTTTTAATTTCATTTTTTGAAAACGCTGTATAAGTTAATGTAATAAATATGTTGGGAAAAAATAGAGAATTTAACAAGATTTTAATATTAAAATTTTTTTTTATTGATGTTTTTTTATAAAATTATATGATTTTTAAAATTTTTATATTATTTTGCTTCGTTTAAGAAGTTAATGTAAAATAGGATTACAATCCTAAAAATAGGATTACAATTTTTACAATTACAATTTTTATATCATAACACTCTATGATATATATATATATATATATTTATATATATATATATATATATATATATATATATATATATATATATATATATATATATATATATATATATATATATATATATATATATATATATATTTAAATTATGTTAGTATATTCTACAAATAGAGTGCTAAATGTTCTTAAAGAACAGAGCAATAAATAATAGATTAGTGAAAAATGCTGATCTAATTTCTATCTTCAACAACATGTTTCATTATCAGTAGGGTCATCAGAAAGCTTTTCCAATTTCATTTTTTCTTTTTCATTTTCAGGAAACAAATTTATCTTCCTGATGAACCAACTGCTGATGGTATAACGAGTTGATATAAATTAGATAAGTGTTTTCACTAATTTTTATATATAAATAAATTAAAAAAATATATTTCAGACAACAGGCATGTACAAATTAGGTGCCAGGTCCATAGTTTTTAAAAGAAAAGTATTATTTTAAACTTTGATCAAGTGAATGCATAGAGCTATTCACCAAGGTACAAGCCATCAACTGTTTACGAAAAGCATGTCTATAGTTTAAGATAATTGTATGAAAAGATGGTAATCTGAGCTCTAAAAGCATGAAAGATATACTATCAAATTTGTTGTATCCGAAAAACATTTTAGCAAATTTGTTGTAGCAATACTGAAGACGTGCCATTATTTTATCATTATAATTTGGCCACAAAGGAACACCATATAAACAAATGCAATATGCTTTAAACAGTTTAACCTTCACTCTGGTAGAGCATAAATGAAAGCGTCTAATTAAAATATTTGTACGTGTGTAAAGGCCCTTCATCTCTTTGGTTATATCAAGATCATCGGTTAGGTCATTTTTAATTATATGACCAAGGTATTTAAAAGACTCAACAAAAGCAATTTCACACCCTGACACGAATAATTCTGGGAAAGAGTTTGATATAACTTTTGATTTTTGAGTTGGATTAAACACCATAAATACAGTTTTCTTGGCATTAAAGGA
Organism: Hydra vulgaris; assembly: GCF_038396675.1. Lineage (NCBI taxonomy): Eukaryota > Metazoa > Cnidaria > Hydrozoa > Anthoathecata > Hydridae > Hydra > Hydra vulgaris. The sequence continues at coordinate 8,623,475 of NC_088931.1, forward strand.
CATGTTAATTAAAAAAGATTCCTTATTTGTAAAGCTAATTAGTTTTTGAAGAGAAAACCAAGAAGGTGCAATTAGAACCATATCATCAGCGTAGGCCAACATATTCCATAAAAAGATTCCATACAAAGGTTATCAGGTCCAGCTGCTTTTCCTAGTTTCTGAGTTTTTACTGCAGTCAACGCAACTCACAATAATATCAGAGTTTTCTGTGGAAAATTATATTTCCTTTATTAAACTGAGGTAATATTTTTCATTGTTAGTTGAATTACACAAATTTTGAAAGTGCTCTTTCCACATATTAGCAATAATACTATCACCTGTGGCACCTACAACACTAGCAACAAAGTTCGCTGCATTACTGTTACTGATCTTTCGCACATTATTCCAGAACTTTCTCGAGTCTGTGTTGTTCATATTTTTTGCACATAAATCGGCTTGAATTTGTTCATTATGATGTCTACAATATCTAAGAGCTAATTTAAAAGTAGCACGAGAGCGCTTCATGTTTTTAAAAATGTCACCCTGTTTCTTCTTTCCTTGAAAAATCCATTGCTTGAAGGCATCTCTTGCAATGTCGTGTTTATCTTTAACATAGTCATTCCAACCTGGAGTAATATATTCATGGTTTTTATGTTTAAAATTACAATGAGGTATGGTATCAGATATATATCAGATATCATATATATCCAATAAATATATATATATATATATATATATATATATATATATATATATATATATATATATATATATATATATATATATATATATATATATATACACACCTTTTTAAATAAAAAACCAAACAAATAGTTAGTATTTAAAAGTTTCTTATTTTAAGGGTTCTATTTTTTCAATTTAAAACTAAAAGTTTTTTAAGAGTTTCTTAAGTCTCAATGATTATGCATGTAAATGAAACATTTCTTTTCAAATGTCTTCATTGCAGAAAATTTTTAACTTTGTATTATGTCCTGTCCCTGTATGAAATACTGTTGTCATACTTAGGCTGGTTCTTCTAATGATGCTCTTTCTCTTCTAGATAAGGTTTAAAAACATATGGTAAACGTAGTTGGACCCAGTGTATCTGCTAAGCTTGATCCTCTTTCCCATCATTGTAAAGTTGCATCTCTTTCTCTTTTCTACAAATAATATCATGGTCACTGCCTAAAGGAGCTTTCATCTCTAGTTCCATCAACTAAAACTTATTCTCGCTTGACTTGTCATTCATCAAAGTCTCATTCTTTTATTGTATCTGTTCAAGCATGTTCCTTTCATTTGTCTAGTTTTTTTCCCTGCACTTCAACCCTTTCAAACTTTCTCCTATCTTCATGTTTTCCTGACTCATACAACCTTCAACAAGTCTTCTGTCACTGTTTCCTTGCTCTAACACTATTCTTTTTTTCTAGTAACTCCCAAATAATAGTGGTTGCTTGCAGCCTTGTTTGGAGTGAATCAGAATTTTTTTTTAAAAGTGAAATCTAGGTGAAAATTTAGGAACTTTCTTCTAACTCAATGAAATAAGTTCCTTATTCTATATTAAAAACATATATATATATATATATATATATATATATATATATATATATATATATATATATATATATATATATATATATATATATATATATATATATATATATATATATATATATATATATATATATATATATATATATATATATATATATATATATATATATATATATATATATATATATATATATATATATATATATATATATATATATATATATATATATATATATATATATATATATATATATATATATATATATATATATTGCAGTATTGTTTTTTTACCACTGCTTACAAAATGATTAACAACACTAACGTTTAAAATATATATTAACTCCACAACAGCACTAACGTTTAAAATATATATCAACTCCAAAAACAAAAGTTTTTCCATTGATTAATCGGTTTTGTGGTATTTTGAAAGCATCTGATTTTAATTACCGTAATAATATCAAATTAATTAATGAGATAAAAATTATATAGTGTACTGAAAAAATATTTCTAAAAATAGATCTTGATCACAGTCGAGTAAAAAATATAAAGTTAAAAAAGCGATTTTTCACACTTGCACACTTTAACTTTATTTTCAAACTATTTAATATGTATTATTATTTAAATTATTACTACATAAATTATTCAATATATTTTATTATTTAGATATAAAGTGCAAATTATAAAGTTTAAAAATATAAAGTATAAAGATAAAAGTATTTAGATATAAAAAAATTTTATTTAGATAAAATATTGGCATAATAACAAATATCGTTAATCTTCTACCGTTCGTTTTGATAGCACTCGGTCAATTAGCAACCATTTTTAATGAACGTGGAAATCATTCTTGGACAATGATAATAGCGGAAACGGCATTGTTTATTTTTATTTTATGTCTATTTTTATTTGGCGTTAAAAGGGAGTAACGCTGGAAAAATACACAGTAATTTTATTTAATAAAATCAATTATATATATATATATATATATATATATATATATATATATATATATATATATATATATATATATATATATATATAATATATATATATATATATATATATATATATATATATATATATATATATATATATATATATATATATATATATATATATATATATATATATATATATATATATATATATATATATATATATATATCGATGGCTCCGCGCAAAATCGGACTATCTGCTATCTCCGCCCATAACAAAATTGATCTATCTGCAATCTCCGCGTAAAACAAAATTGGCTTATCTGCGATCTCCGCGTAAAACAAAATTGGACTATCTGAATTTTTGCTAGATGCATTTTTGGACTATCTGCGTTTTTCGGGTGCATAAATTATAGATGGTGTTTTTTTAAATACTTGAAGTTTTTTATAAATTTCAAAAACCCCATTTTGGACTTTATTTTTTCTACTTTTTTTAAATCTGTTATTGGGCAAAAAAATCCAGCACTGTAAATATTACCATAAATATAATTTTTAAATATAACATCAAAAGTATATTATGCAGGAAATCATTTAAGTTGTTATTTTGGGGTTATAAGGCAAATCGGCGTAGAATTCCCAAGCAGTTTTTCTCACAAATGTTTTAAGATTCATCAAGTCTTTATATTTTGACTCTCCTATCGGAATTCTGGATTGATAAGTGTCAATAAGTTCAATTGACGTGTTAATGTTAAGATTTTGCGGAAGAGGTTTGTAATCTTCAGTGGAAGAGTAACTTAATTTATAAAATATTTTTGGCTCCGGAGTGTATTTCAGACATCTTATGTTTGTAACTGTTGCATCACCCTTTTTACTACCTGGTCTGATTTCTGTGTAATATTTAATATTTGAAAAACTTTTAAAAAAATCGTATTTGAGAAATTTTACTTTATACTTTGGAAAAGAAATTTTTGCATTTTCAATGAAAGCAATGTAGTCGCGAGGCTCGTGTACTGCTCTTCCTTTTAGATTTCTTTCAATATTAGCGTGTACACTGTCTCCTTCCATATGTGTATGTCCTTTTTCCAAATATTTCTGTTCAATTATTAAATTATTTTGAAAAGAAAACAAAAGAAGTGAATTTGCTATTACAGTACAACGATTTTGGTAGGTACAGCCGTCAGAATATATTGTCACTTTATTTAAGTTTTGATTTTTTTCTTTATATTCTAATAAGTGATAAAATAATATCGAAGCAAACACATCACTTTCCAGCCCCCCCTCGGTTTCATCCCATAAATAATTGGTTGCCTCTTTTGTGTGGAGGTTATAGATAGTTTGATTATGAATTTTGATCTTCTTTTTAAAGTACAAAGCACCAGCAGATAAAACTGGGCATAAAAGAGTTTGCTGGCAATCCATTGTTAAAACTAGTTCATTAAGGGCAACGTTTTTTTTATCAAAATCTTTACTATTTTGAGCTTGCGTTTTTAAATACCAGTGATCAGTATAACTAGATGGAAGAACATAGTCAGGTGTATCTTTCTTTCTTTCACGAATTTCAACGCAAACATCACACTGATCTTTTTTAGGTTTGTGTATAAATACGTTTTTCTTGTCAAGCAACTCATAAAAAACTGTGTGGCCCACGGGAACCAAGTGTTTTTCTGCTGCTTTAGTCTTGTAGAATCTGCAATATATATATATATATATATATATATATATATATATATATATATATATATATATATATATATATATATATATATATATATATATATATATATATATATATATGTTTCTGAATAGTATTTTATAATTACTCACGGTCACGTATCAATTGGTTTTTGCATCAGAGCGAGGTTACTTATTTGAACATTGTTGCGCGTTGGTTTAAATGTTTGTGCTCTCCATTTTATTCCCGTTGAAAATCCAGATTTTAAGGCTCAAGCTTTTTTTTTTTTTTTTTAATTGTTAGGGGCTAGTGCATAATTGGTATTGATATTATTATTAATAATTAATACGTCTCTGATTACTCATTATGTTATTATTCAATGTTGTAATGGTGATTTTTATAGTTACAACAGTGCATTGAGAATTTAAAAAACGTGGTACAATATTTTGAGCCCCGATCTCGAATTTCAAGTATCTTAAGTATGAATTCTTTCTAAGCAAACGTCAAAATCTTTTGTCAATCGCATTATTAAAAATGTATTGTATTGAAGTAAATGTAGGAAGTAATGTATCAAAAGTTAAAAATTTTCTTGCGCCTATACTATAACACACTGACATACGCAACCCCCCCCCTCCCCACTCTGAACATACGCATTATCAATAATCAAATTGTGGACCATAATATAAAATCAATTTTATATTATGGTCCACAGTTCAGATTACGGAACTTAGAATTGAAAGTTCAAATAAGACGCTAAACTTAATTAAACTTTATGTAAAAGAATATATTGGCCCAACAGCTATAAACCCTTAATCAAAGTATATTGTACCTGAATGTTTCAGCCTTAGACGTCCAGTTATCAACAAGGTAGAGTCTTTTGGTGTCTTTTCGACAGTAATGAGACTCCAATTTTTCTAACGAATCAATAAACTCATCAGCATACTGTTTACTCAATTGAAAACTATCAAGACTAGTAAATAAATCTGGTTTAGATAATACGTAAGGATTTGCTTTTGGGAACTCTGTTAGACAAAAACGTCTTACTGTGCTATGAGACAATGCCAGAGTGTTTAAAAAAAATTGCTTGCATACAGGCTGTATAGTATTTTTAACTTTAAGGTGGTATGCATACTCATTATTTCTTGTGTATTTATCGTATGGGTTAAATACTGTTCTTCTTTTAGTATCGCTTATACAAACTAACAATTTAACCATTTCAATTTTCAGATTTTTATCAAGTAGACAGAACTCGGTTAAAATATGTTGTCTTGTCTCGTCATTAATGTCACAACACCGCAGATTTTTTTGAAAACACATAGTACTTTCGCATCTTGGACCAAGTTCTTTGGCATTTTTTTGAATTTTTTTTCGAACCCCATCAACTAGTTTAGTACCGGTATATTCTTTACCTTGCTCGCGCAGCCTTTTGTTTACGTTCACAAAAGTGCTTTTTTTTATACTTTTTTTTAATGCGTTGTTAAGATCATTCCTAATATTTAATGCATTACTTGATTTGTCAAAAATATTAGGTAGTTCAAAGTTATTTTGGAGTTCAACTGTTAAAAATGTTCTTTCTCTGTCCGATAAACCATCATCATTTACTATTTGAGCCATACTGCAATCAAAATACGTCATTTTAATAAGGTTATATGACATTAAACTTATGAAAACCGGATGCATTTAATACCTTGGTTGACTGTTTCTAGTCACTCTCTTTAATTTCCGTCAAATTTAATTGAACACAAGATTTTTACAAGGGTACTGCCGCGTATAGAGGTTAAGAGCCTCCCCCTCCCCCTAAAAGGCCTAAAAATTTTAAATGCTAAAAAAGCCCTTAACATTGTAAAACGACCCTTAAATTTGCAAGTGGGTCTCTAAATTCGTTAGAACCCCTAATTTGGGTGTGGGGCAGCCTAGTCACACCTCTATCCATAAGTATTATTATATGATACCTTTATTAAAAACTAATACTTTGATGTGTCCAAAGAAATTTGCTAAGGTACGAAAAATTGTTTTTACAACATTAAAATTATATAAAAATTTTAAATTTACTCACATAATAAATAGATTAAAATTATATTAAAAATAGATTGTATTAATTTCCATTAATTTCCTCAAATATATATATATATATATATATATATATATATATATATATATATATATATATATATATATATATATATATATATATACACTTCTAAAAAATGTCACAGCCCAAGGACCCTGACAATATGGTGGTTTCCATAAATCACCAGAAATTATTTATCTTCGAAAGTATATTAACTTGGGTCTCAAAAGAAGTGGTTTCATATATATAAAAAGTTTGTTAAGAAGCGTATTAAAAAAATATAATAATTTTTATTAACATTTTTATTATTAGGCCTAGAGAAAAATTTTTATTATTAGGCCTAGAGATTTTTTTTTTTGATCAAGATAATAGTTAAGGTGACATCTGGTTGTAGTTTACTTTGGGCTGAGCTTCAAACTATAGTTTGAAGCTCAAACCAACTACAGCTCTAACCTAACTAAACCAAATGCGGAGAAACTGATTTTAAACCAGATAATTACTTATGCATGTGTTTGAAAGCAGTTTGTGTTTAGCAAAGTATCATCTACAAAAACAAAAGTTTATATATGGACAATAAGGAAAATTTACCATGGCCTGTTTGCTTATGGAACCAAATTAGATTAACAATGATAATTTTGTTAGTTATGAGCTGGCCTCAAAAAAAAATTGTATGTAATTATTTCATTTTGTTTAATTCACTTGGAAAACTTGAGTATAAATATAAATTTAAATTTTTTTATAGCTTTATACAAAAGATATGTATGTACATATATATATATATATATATATATATATATATATATATATATATATATATATATATATATATATATATATACATATATATATATATATATACATATATATATACATATAAATATATATATATATATATATATATTTATATATATATACATATGTATGTATATATATATATTTATATATTTAAATAAATATATATATAAAGTTAGCGTATTGTATATAGTAACCCAGATCGTATAGTTACGATCTAGGTTACTATATATATATATATATATATATATATATATATATATATATATATATATATATATATATATATATATATATATATATATATATATATATATATATATATATATATATATATAGTAACCTTTATCATTACTAACGAAATTATTGTTATTAACTTATTTTAGTTCAATAAGCAATCAAACCAAGTGGAGTTTTCTTTGTTGTCTACTTAAAACCATTCTTTTTTGGAGATGCTATTTAACTAAACACAAACTAGTTAAAAACTCATGCATGAATATTAAACATTATTGTTACCAACTTTTCTTAAATTTGGTTTATCAATAATTAGAATCAAAATCAAACTGAACCTAAGGTTCAGTTGGATTTGAGCTCTAAACCATTAAACATTGGCTTAATCAGATGTCACGTCAACTGTAGTGATGATCAAAAAATATTATTTGATAATTTTTATATACCCAAGTCTTTGGGATAAAATGATATATAAAAAGGGTTGTTTTTTTTACTATGATAGTAATAACTATGATACTATCAAAAATAGCTGTATTTTTTCTATAAAAGAATAATTACAAAATAACAAAAAACTGCTGTTTTAAATAAACATATCCTTAACTTGTACATTGATCTGAATATCAGGCTTTTATTACTTTTACAGTATATCTAATATAATAAATCATCACATTTTTAATAGACAATATTATTTACTTGAATTTAAATTATAGTCACATTTAGGTAACTATTAGGTAGCTTTAGAAATTATAATTTAACATACTAACACAACTTATCTAAAACATCTATAACTTTGTAGTCCTAACATATTTTTAAGATCTACCATATTTTATTTGATGATAGCAATAATACACTTGAATTAATTAATTTTTGAAGCTAAACAAACCAACTTGTTATTTACACATTTAACCAAAACATGACTGACTGCTATATACTTTATAGTATACCATAAAAAATATAGATAACACAGTAACACTACTTGTTTTTTTTCTGTTGAAAATAGTCAAACTTGAAAAACACCAAACAATGTCTCGAATAAGCCTCGTAAAATTGTAAAACGCTTTCTTAATCCAGTAGCATTCTAATTTGAACACAAAAAGGTGGTTTGCGATCAGCTACACATTGATCAATTCATGATGTATACGCTTACTAATTAAGTTCAGAATTGAGATTAAAGTAGATGCAGACTGTTCTTATTTTAGGTGCTAAAATGACGTTTTAAAAGTATTGTAAATTTTTCATTTGCATTAACATACTATATGTCATATAACTATTTAAGATAATTACTTCTAAACAAAATCAAATGTGGCGCGTTAAACTTTGTGTTAAAACTTAAACAGATTTATATCTCAGGAATAGATGGAAAATAATGCCATTACTGTTTTCTTATTTACAACTTTTATCATCAGATCTGCCATTTGTACTGAAATCACAATTTGTCAAGGCGCAAAATTTCATGCAATAAAAACTTTAAACGCCCGGAGAATGCAGATAGTTCAAAAATGAAGCTGGCGGAAAATGCAGATAGTCCAATTTTGTTTTACGCGGAGATAGCAGATAGATCAATTTTGTAATGGGCGGAGATAGCAGATAGTCCGATTTTGCGCGGAGCCATCGATATATATATTGAAAAGTGTTTTGAAATATATAACAAAATTAAATCGATTTTGTATTCAATAGCTGATAATTGCTGTATAGACATAAAACTTAAAGTACCATAGAAAAAGTTGTTTTTTCTTCGTTAATAGGTAAAGCTACAGCTAAGCGGCCAAAAATAAATTTATTTTTTCGCTTGTTGCGCTCTCGTGTCAAGACTTTCTCAAAGTAGCGACTTTTTAAAATAAACATAAAGAATATTTATTGGCTTCAATACATACATAGACTATCTTATAGCCTGTTGCTACAAGGGAGTGTTGCTACATCGATTATCTTATAGCCTGCAGCTACAAGGAAGTGCTGCTACATCAACTAAGGGTTTGGCATAGGGCAACAATTCTTTTCTTTTATTATTTCGCTTAATATTCCTAATGTTTAAAAAGCCTTCTCTGACTAGAGCGCATTAAGCGAAAAAATAAAATTATTTTAAGCCGCTTAACTGTAGCTTTACCCGTTAATATATCTCTCTATTTGAAATATCTTTTTAATATTGAGTACTCGTTTACGACCTTGAGTTTTGTTTTATTATTATAACAGCCTTAAATATCAATATATATATATATATATATATATATATATATATATATATATATATATATATATATATATATATATATATATATATATATATATATATATATATATATATATATATATATATATATATATATATATATATATATATATATATGAGCGCCCGTAAGTGTTTTTGATGTTTTAGGCCTTTTGAAATTTGGGATGGTGGAGGCCTGAAAACAAAATAGTCCTTAAATGCTTTCCCCCACTCCTTTCTCTCCATAACATTTGCCGACTGCCATTACAGTTTCAATTTTGCCAACTTCTATGTCCAAAAATGCCGACTGATTAATTTCCTAGGGGGGTTAGACACCCACCTCAGGATATATATATTGAAATTGTGCTAACTATAGACTTAACTAGGTTATTATTTATTAAGTATTTTATTAGGGGTGAGAATTTTTTACATTTTTTTCCTAAAATTATTTGCTCTATTACAACCGGTTGAGAAATAAAATAAAAACCATTTTTAAAATAATTTTAACCATAGCTGATTCAAAATCCCTTTTTTCGCAAACTCGTTATTTTGAAATGCTAAAGCTATTCAGAAATTTGGGACAGATTGAAGTCTTGTTTTTGAAAAAAAAAATCGTATTTATCTGGATTTAACTTGGCATTTATCTTGATTTTCATCAAGATAAGTACTAAGGAACTTAATAACGGAATCTTCTTTAATTTCTACTTTATCGTAATTTGTTGGTAGTGAAAATTAAATTAATTATAACATCTTTACAATATTTTTAAATGATTTTATTACCTTTAGATTTAGTAAAATTTGAGTAAAATCCTATAAATAGAAGCTTATAATATCTTATATTATGGTTATCAATACTATTTATAACGGATGGATTCAACTTTTTATCAACAAATAATTTAATTTCAGTGTCAATTATTTTAGGAATTTGAAGTAATTTTTGAACCGAGCTTTAGAAAAATACTTTAAACACGTTTCATCTATATATCTATATTTTCGTTAAGTGGAATATTAGTAAATAAGCTTTCAACATCATAGGAAACTATATATTTTTTAGTTATATTAACTTGTTTTAATTCCTCAACAAAAGAAAAAAAAGTCACAGGTGGAATAAAATTTAGGTATATAAGGAGACAATAAACCAGAAAGAAATTTGGCAAGTTTATAACTATATGTCCTGATTGTTGAAATAATTGGTCTAAAAGGTGGTAGAGAAGAATCTTTACTGAGTTTGTGCATCTTAGGTAAAGCATAAATTCTTGCTGTTTGTGAACCAACAGGATAAATGTTATTGCAAACATCATTTTCAAAACAATTATGTTTTTTAAGTTTCCTAAGATACCCTTGTAAAGATTGTTCTCTTTTAATAGTTGGATCGTCTTTTAACTCCTTAAATTTAGTTTTATCACTTATAATATTAGTTAAAGAATTAATGTAGTCAACCTTATTAAAAATAATTATACCCTTCACTGTGTCTGGCTTTGTGATTATAATGCTTTCATTTTTCTTTAGTCTCTTCAATATTTTGTGTTTCCTTAGACAACCATCAGATGGTGTGTATTTATATACATAATTGTTCGCTAAATGAGAAAGTTTGCTTTTAAGTTGAGGTTCCGAATCACTGCTTCTAAGTTGAGTATTGAGAAACTGTGCAATGCTATAAAACTGAGCGATAACGTCCGTCTTTTTTATAAATACTGGCGGTAGAGCAAAATTAAGACCGCTGTTTAATAATTCTAGTTCATCCTGTTGTAAAGTGTATGACGACATATTATGAACAAAGTGTTGGTGTTTAGAAGGAAGGTTAGTAAATTTTGTGAGGAAGCATAATTTCTTCTTGTGAGTTTTAATAATAGAAAGTTCTTTTTTCTTTACGTTATTATTAATTACTTTTAACAAAAAATACCATTGTATAGTTGTGCAATTGTTTCTTACTTTTTTAATTTTTAATTTTAGTTACAACGTATTTATATAATTGTATAGAAAAAACAAGGGATTAGGTGATAAGGCAAACTTGTCTTCTTCTCGTCCTTGCCATTTATATATATATTATAAAACACGGAACTTGTAAATATTTGTACGGCTAAATGAATTAAAAAAAAAAAAAGTATTCAATTTCTCTATTTTTAAAGCTTTTATATACTGAGGAATTGTCACATATTACAACATAAATTTTTATTTTTTTATTTAGGTGCCCCAAGAAGTCTTATCACGGTCTTATCACAGAGCACCGCGGATGAGCATTTAATCGGGAGTTCACGCCTTCTTCCAAACCGATGTTGCAAAACTTGTCCAGAGGTGGGGTTTGAACCACGATACTTTGTTTCTGAGGTAATATAATTTTGTGTAACATGTTATAAATAAAAAAGAAATTACCTTTCTCTAATTTTTTCAAAGATATAACCAAAGATATTGTCTAGCTCGAAATGCAAGTGCTTTAATAACGTTGTTTGCACCACATTTCTTCAGAAGAGTCGATAGAAGACCGAATCAAGCTTATTCCACGCGCGACTGTTGTCAATGCTTTTTGGACTGCGAATCTGCAAATTAAAGTTTTGCCAACTGCGTTGAGTAAAGCTTCTGCAATATTTGCTGTACAATTTATTGGATATTCTTCATTTTCAGCTATCTTAGCTTACATCTTAACGGTAATTTTTACGCGTTACAATGGGTTGGTGTAATAATTACTTTATAATATCTTTTAAGATTTCACTATTAGAATTGCCTGTATCATCAAAAATTGACTAAAATTTATTTCAAGTTCTTTCCTTTTTGGTGGCAGGTCTCACGGATGGGTTGTAATAGGCTCTGTCACATTACGGGATTGAACTTTGCACCCATTGAATAATTTCTGAAGTTCATAAAAAGTTTTTAATTTTTTGGCAGTAACTAAAATAATTTATCCCAACTATTTATACTACTTGTTTTCTTATAAACACTTTGTATTTATATGTTATATATAATTATAAAACATATATGTACATTATACATTAGAGCACATTAAACTTATATGTTTTTGTAATTGAGCCGCAAGGTCCAATATCAGATTACGAATCACGCACAGAAGTCACATGTAAAATAAAGATGCAGTTTATAACGAGAGATGAAGTACAGAAGAGACTCAAAACTACTGACGAGAACGAGTTGATGGGTACCGACAACGTTCATCCACGCTACTAAAAAGGTGTGCAGCAGCGTTTTCTTACTTACACTTATTTTTAAGACTTCGTTTACAAAAGGTGAAGTTCCGGACAATTGGAAGCACTCAAATATAACACTAATATTCAAGAAGGGATCCAAACTCAAAGCATTTAATTACAGGCCAGTGTCACTTACTAATATCCCTGGAAAAGTTATGAAGCGTTTTGTTTGAGACCAGATTATAAATCATTGCATTTTAAACGGTTTGATATCAAAAAACCAAGATGGTTTTGTTTTCAAAAAGTTTGAAAAAAATATCAACACAAGAATATTTAATGCTAGGACAAGACGGCTTGCTACTTGTATTTAAAGTTGCTCATTTAGAAATAGTTCTGGGAGTTCTAATTTTGGAAGATCTTAAACTCAAGTCTCAAGTTACGGCAACTGCTGCAAAAGCTAACCGATGCTTTGGGAGATTAAAAAAAACTTTTCGTAGTTGTAGTTTACCAAAAATTAAACAAAAAACGATCTGAGTAGAGAAGAGATATGTTAGGCCTCACAGTACGAAGAGAGAAGAAAAAGAAGTGATTTTATCCAAGTTTTTAAATAATTGCACAAAATTGACGAATTAAACTTCCACGTACCACTGAGTTGCCATCATCATTAAAGTATATTATACGAGGTCATAATTAACAACTAGCACAGCAACGAATACTGGACTACATACAGAAAAAGTAATTCTTTACAAACCGTATTGTGTACCAGTGAAATACCTTGCCGCAAAATGTAATTGATGCAACCTCACTAAATATGCTTAAAAATTGTTTGGATAAGTATTGAAATTGGTCAAAGAAAAGCATAATAGCATAATGTCTTTTAATATATTCTTACAATAAGCTCCTTGTGTGACAGATGTGCACGAGTACCAAAGACTGTCAGTGCAGAGGTGCCTGATGCAGCACATCTTCGTTGATAATTTTTAAACAAAAAGTAGCAAATATTGTTTTTAATTTCTCAAAGCATGAAAAATTGTTACGGATAGTTGTAAATATTTAAATTTATTGACCACTGAAATAAACTAAACTAAACTTTGTGTTGATTTAATAACAAATTTATAACTTTGAATAGCAGACTTTACTCTCCTTTACAGAGATTTTTCCTGTAAACATGGTATCGTCATTTTATTCCATAATTGACAAACTTCATTGAGATTTATTGATCAATAAAAGTTTAAAATATCAAACAGAAATCATTGGTTATATGAGTTTTTAGTTCGGTCAAAGCGTAATCACTTGAATTATTTTTTGAAGCCAAATTAATTCTTGTTCAACGTGTTGCTTCCCATTTGCATCATTGTTAGTTTAACATTTACGTACTAAAGAGAACCATTAGCTTTGATTTTGGACTGCAGGCTAAGTAAAGCTCATCTAAAATTAATCAACAATTTTCCTTGGCACTATATTCAAAAAATAAAAACTGTATTTAGTTCATAATGAATTAGGGGAAGAAAAAGGTTTAGGTCGTCAATGTAAAATAAAAAATACTAATTATTTAGTTTACGCACAAAGCCTTGATGACCGTACCAAATATAAACTGTTTATATTTTTTTAAGGATTATATAAAGTCTTCTGAATACTCTATACTTGTATTTGTACGCGAAGTAGAATTAGATTTAATGTCATCATACAAATAAAAGTCAGAAGGTACAATTGGTATTAGTTCTACCCTCTTAGTACTACCATTTTCAATTTTAAAAAGATATTCAGGTCATTAGATAAAACTAAAACTTTAAAAACAGTAGTTTGAGCCCAACACCTATTAACTTCTATATTGTTGGATTGGTTGGATTTTGATTATATGATTTGTTCTTTAAGCAACTCTTTTAAAATAAGTAATATCTTTAAACATTTCCCTTTTAATATGAACAATCTAAGTGCTGTTTTCAAAAATTAAGCGTAGTTTTTACTGAGCTCAAATTACGCACATTTATTATTGTATAAGGTGCTTTGGATGATGGTTCTTGTATAAGTTCTTTGAATGATATCTTTATAAAACTGAGGTTAATAACCGGCTTGAGTGAGGAAGTTAAACGAGTTGTTTAAAAAAAAATAAGTTTATCAAAAGATACAAAATCTCTTGGGTTGTGCTCAACTGTCAGTGCTCTTAAACAAGATTTCAGCTACAACAAATGATGGAAACCTGGTACAAAAAGTATTCTAAAACTATACGAAGTCCGCTGATATACTTACCTTTGAAAAGGAAATTAGTTTTTCATAATTGTTTGTGCTTTTTACTTGATTATCATATTGACATCAATGAACTTACAGTGTATATCAAAAGAGTAAGGGTTATTCTTTTCTCTTTATCCATGACTCCCAATGCTCCAAAATCTCCATATAATGTTAATTTATATGACTCAAATTAGTAATTGATAAACCAGTATATGTAGGTCTATTTTTTTTATGACTCACGGGAACAGAGACGTCACTAGGGAGTGCAATCCGCACCGAGTGACACTATCACAACATGACATAGAGGGTCAGGGCCGTCCCGAACGGGGGGTGTAGGGGTATCCCCCTCTCCCCAAAGCTGTTATATATACATTTGAGTTGGCACATTTGTACATTTAGTATTTTAGTTGGCAAGTTTTAAATTACATTTATCAAATGTCAAATATCTAGGACTTTGTGTGTGTGTGTGTGTGTCTCTAGTTGGCAAAAAAAACCTCCTCCATCAACCCATCTCTTCAGGACAGCCCTGTAGAGGCTTACACCAAAATGAATAAAAAGCAAATTATCAAAGCCTTTTTTTTTTTCTTATAAAATTATTTATCTCTTTTTTATTCTTATGTTGGTAAATTTTATGAGAAATATTTGTTTCTTGAAAGCGAATGATTAATTTTTGTTCGAGTTCTTTTATTGATAACTGGCAATAAGTTTTTTGAATTGTTTGTTTACCGGAGGTGAGGGGGGGTTGGGGTTGTTTTGAAAACATAAAAACTAAACATAGCTAAATCTAAACATATTTTGATAAGTGTTTATATTCTAACATTAAAGAAATAAAAAAGGAATTTGAAATGAATTGAAATTATTTAATACTAAAGTTTCGCAAAAACAAACAAATTAAGCCACTAGATATGTATAATTTATGAAAACTCGTTTACCGTTGAAATAAATGAAGTGATTTCGCAAAACAACGTCAAAAACATAATTAAAAAAAAGCTTTTTTAAATGTTAGAAGTTTTTTTCCAATTAGTTTCTTGAATATTGTAATCAAATTAAATGTTGTCAGAATGTTAAATAAAATTTTTCGTTGTTATTGACATGGATACTGAAGAAAAGGTAAAAGTGATATGCTTAGGCGATAGTGCTGTCGGAAAATCTAAGTAAGTTTAAGTAATATAGTATGCATATGATATAGCATGTATATAATATAGTATGTTCTTTTATTGCATTTTGCATATGTATACATACATAAGCAATAGTTTATTTTAGTTCATAAAATTTTTATTGAATTGAATAGGTTGTTCATTATATCTTTGAGTAATTTTGTTTTCAACAAAACGAATAAAATCTCAAAAGTTAAATATAAAAAAATTTATCTTTTACATTTAACTTTTACTCTGAAATGTTTTTTGAATTAATTTAGGAAAAGCTGGGAATACTTTGGTGGCCTAGTATCTGTTTACATTTTTTACACTGGCCACTCCAAAATAAAAAAGTAGTTAAAAACTAGAAACTATGTTTTCTACATATAAGGGCTCTCATACTTAAGCCAATAGTATCTTTTGCTCTTTCTATTTTTTGAACTTTCATAATTATGAACTGTAGTGTAGCTGAGTTTTTGTTAATAATTAAATTTTACAAAATTTGAGCTTGCTCACATTCTGTTATAGTAAGCAAAAAATAAGTTAAAAGTCTGTGCTTAGTGGCAGAACAAAAATAAACAATTAACACCAAGAAGATATTTAGTATAGTATTCTGATTAGATGTTTTATCAGTTGCTTAAATAGAGTTAAAGCAGAGTGTCTACTTGCTGGAAAAATTAGAATAGGCTGTTTTTGGAAAACATGCAGGAAAAACTGGAAAATGAATTTTTAGAACATCATTAAACCAGTGATGCTCAAAAATACATTTTCCAGTTTTTCCAGCATCTTTTTCCAAAACAACCCTTTCCAGTTTTTCCAGCAAGTGGGCACTCTGTGAAGTATTATTTCAATCATTGTGTTTGTTTTGCTGCTCTTTAAAAAATGTTAAATTTATCAAAGGTAATGAATAATTTAAAAAAAAAAAAACTGTAGGCTCAGTTTAAGGAGTCACAATATCGCTTGTACCAAATGTAGTAGTACTATGTGTGCAATGCAAATGATGAACTGAAAATTAGGATATTAATATTAAGTGTGTGAAGTACTTGTAATAAAAATAAAAACAATCTTGCTACTAATAAGTTTTTCAAAAAGAAAAGGTAATAAACAAAATCACCACATTTCTGCAGCCATAAAATAAACAGAGTTTAAATTAAATAAACAAAGTTTTTCACATTTCTTCTATAAGATGTTATGGTTGATGGATCACTTTTGAAGATTTATGTTTATGTCTTGTAGGTGTTTTTAATAACATATGGAATGTCACACAAGTGTAATTAACAAGGTTTTTAGCTGTTAAAGGGGAGAATTATTAAATAAGTTTTCTGGAAAGTTATTAGCTTAGCCAAAAACCTCAGTAATTAATTGTTTATAAGAGGAAGAATAAGTATAAAAATTGAGAATACTTGTAACAAACATTTAATTACAGTCTGAGTTGAAATACTAGGGTAGGGGTTTACGAATAGAAAATGAGAATATTCATTAATTATAATTTAAAAAAATACTTGTAATTTCCAAAGAAAGTGATTCTTTAAAACTAAGTTCAAACATTCTTATGATTGTGTTGTCTTTATCGAATTAGATTTCAATGGTTTGTGATATTTTGGCTCACATTCAAGACATAATTTGCACTGTTTAGTTATTAGTTTAACATCATCAAGTTAGAAAGCTAAATTATAATTTTTGATAAAAGCATAGAATCTAGTTGCTCTTTAGATGACAGAGTGATGAAGTTGACTTGAGTTGTCAGTTTTGAAAAGAATCTGAAAAGAAAGCAACAGG
Source organism: Hydra vulgaris (assembly GCF_038396675.1). Classification (NCBI taxonomy): domain Eukaryota; kingdom Metazoa; phylum Cnidaria; class Hydrozoa; order Anthoathecata; family Hydridae; genus Hydra; species Hydra vulgaris. The sequence continues at coordinate 8,641,193 of NC_088931.1, forward strand.
GGACTTAAAAAGAAAGCAACCGGGTGGCCATTCTGTTTAAGAACCACAGCTATTGCAATGTCAAATGTATCCGTTTTTACTTCAAATAGAACATTTTCATTGCCACAAACTGTAACTGTGTATTTAATATTATTTTTAAGTAGGCTGAAATCATTTATACAATAATAATTTAATGAGTATTTGGTGTTTTTAGTAATAAAAGCTATTTTGTCAGAAAATTTTGAGATCCATTTAGAGTACTATGAGAGTAGTCCTATGATACGCTTCATGGATCTGCCATCATGTATCATAGGAGGAAGCATTTCTTTCATTGCTTGAAGGCGGCTGGGATCTTAGCTTGTATTTCCCTCTTCTGTAGAGTAACCAAGAATGCAAATTTTATTTTAGGAAAAGCTACATTTATCATGGTTATTTTTAAGATTAAAGTTTTCATCTGACTTTTTTTTTTTTTTAATCTTATTCACCTTCCCAAAGATGAGAAAGCCACTACAGTTGAAGAAGCTATTTTATTGTGTTTACAACCCTCTCTCTTTAACTCCAAACAAGGTCACTGCGCAGAGAAACAAGTTGAGAAATGCATCATTCATGCTCTTTTACCACATATTGTTACGTTATCTAAATAATATACAAAAATATACAAAAGTATTTAATAGTCCTTTTCTTTCTATAAATTTGTTTGTAGTCCATTGAAAACAAGCAACACCATTTTTAATTATGAAAATCATTAGTTTAAATATAGTAATATAATATAATAAGTAAGTATCTAGTTGAGTGTATTCATTTTTTTGGCTATACTTGGCGGCTAATCTATTCTTAGAATGCTTTCTATGAGTCACAACTACTTGAGCTACTTGAGAGGATTAGTGGGTCAATAATGACCTACTAATTCCCTCTTTAGGCATACATATTGTATAGAGACCTCTTTAAGTATATGTATTGAATAGAGCATATTAATTGACTACTTCCATTTCAATGAATAACTGACCTTTGCTGTATCGACAAGATTTTGGATTTACAGTTTGACAATAAATTTCCAAATAAGCTATACAAAGATCCATTTAGTTTAACTAACCACAAATTAACAGTGGAGTTCTTTTTCATCAAACTTGAGGGTTATAGATTTGCAGGGTCATAGATTGAGTGTTATAGATTTATATTCTTTTTAAAAATCAATATCTAGAATAGCATTCTTGCTCATTCAAAATGTTTCACTTCATTTTAATGCTCATTTTTTATTGAAGCATTAATAAAAATTACTCCACAAATTGTGCTAGATAAAGAAGATGAAGCCATAAATGCCAGTTTTCATTTCCACCTTACCTTGCATTAGACACCTGAAGTACTGCAGAATTTAATGTTTCATGTTGGTGAGAATACTGCACTGTTTTCTTGTAGTTGCTGCTTGATGCTTTGTGAATAAACATATGTTTATAAATGCATCTCTAGTATACTTATCTCAATATTCAGTTGCAGATATATTTTTAAAGTTACATTTATTTGTTAAAACATTAAGAGCTTACAGATATTTGTCAAAGCCTTCTCCTTGCTGTTGTTTATGTGTTGCCAAAAGATGTTGTGCATAAACTTCATTTGATACCTTTATGTAAATGAATTGTAATACTTGTACTGAAAATAACAACTTATTAAATTAATTTTATTAAGTTTTTCTAATCTGAAATAAAAAAGTAATTTTAACGTAAAAAAACAAATTTGTAACATTCTCTGCAGCCATAAAATGTTGTCTTACTTATTAGTTTTTATTTGCATTTATTTGTAATTACTATTTATATTTGTGTCTAACTGTTGACCTTGTGTATATGTACATATTCTTTGATATAAATACATAATACTATTTTTTTCCACAGATTGGTTGAGAGATTTCTTATGGATGGATAGTATCTTTTTTTACAACCTTAAATTTTACTTGTAATATATTTTTATCTATTTAGTAAAAAGCAACGTGTTATAGTAACAGTGACATATTTTGTGTAGATTATATTATTTTTATGTTAAAAATATTTTTTAAATATCTTTTTTTTATATACAACACAACTTACAGAATATTTAATAAATATTATGTTGTTTTTTTTTACTTAGAACCATCTTTTTCTTTTTGACCAGTAGTCTTTTATTGTTAGCATTTAAACTTAAATTGTCTGCACACATTGTTAATTTGTAGACATTTCTATATTTTCATTGTCATCATCTTGGTGGCTTATAACTCAGCCTAATTTTGAAATTTCATAAATCGTAGATTATGACGTTTTCGATTTTCAACCAACAATTTTTGATTTTTATATTTACATCTATTTAAAACATGTACTACTAATTTTCCAACCTACTAAATTGTTGACCTGCTGTATTTTTGACCTATTAAATTTTCAACCTACTGAATATTCAACTTACTGTATTTTATAATTACGTCTTTCCGGTATGTATTTTGTATATTTTGTTGTTGATTTAAATACAAGCCAAATTTGATTAGCCTTGGTTGGCGCAGTATTTGAAGAGCTGTCTTCAGAATTGGAAGGTATAAGGTTCGATGAAGTTTGGAAAACTTGTTGATTGTTAATTTAAAAAAAAAAAAGTTGAAAATTAATTTATCTCAAATCAGTTGAAAATGAAAATTTATAAAATAGGTCTAAAAATAAATCAGTTAAATATGAAAATGTCATAAATTAGTTGAAAATAAAAAAGAGTATAATCAATTGACAACTATTTAGTCCTCAGTAGATTATCTGAAAATTAGTTCCACTTTTTGTAGATGTTCTTTTTGTAGAACAACTTAGTATGCCAAGATTTTTGCAGGTCTAATTATCTGACATGATCATCGTTATCATCATTGTCACTAGCAGTATTATCATTATCATCATTATTATACTACTGTTGTTACATAATTCTGTACAAATTGTTTATTGTGATAAACTGCTATATAAGATTTGCCTTTTAGGCGAAGGCAAGTAGAAAATTACTCTAATATGTAATTCTTTTCTGTCTTAGAGTTCTTTGTTGAAAATACATTCTGCTATTTTCACATTCACATTCTGCTATTTTTGCATTCACTTTCTGCTATTTTTTTGTAGAAAATTTTAGGGATAAACAGATTTCCTTTCTCCCATCTTAGCATCCTTTCTTCACTTACTTCTAATAGACTTATTTACTATAGATGTAAACCATTGTTAAGTTGTTTCTAAGAATGGTTTCCAAAGCTTATCTCATTTATCTAATTTAAAAAATTTATTAATTAAAGAAAACAACAACAATTTTTTAACAAAGTTATAGTAAACCACAGCAGTTATCAACATATGCTCTTACCTTGTTTAAATATTTCACAAAGATAGATGATCGTAATGTTCATGTTGGTAAGTTTGTTTTTTAATTGTCTTTTTTTTTTTAAATATCATCTAACAGCAGTTTCTTTACTATAGTGTCTATATATCTCTCCTTCTGTAATTTATTTCAGTATTTGCTGATTATCTTCATTATAATTTGTTTCTTTTTCAGTTATCATAACTTAAGTTATTTTCCAATGTATGAAAAATTTCCGAATGTATGAAAAGAAAAATTTTTTTTTTCTCTAAAATAAAAAAGTCTTTTTCTTTTCCTACATTCAAATATTTCACTTAATTAGTTTAAGAGTTTATATTTCATTATCAAATTATCAAATTTCATCAATATTATCACAAATTTTCATATAGCTTACAATACTTTCATATAATTTTATAACTTTATATAATCTTTATTCTTGTACAGTAATAATTTAAATTTTTTAATGATGGCAACTCTATCAATATAACTTGAAAATCTGTTTCCTGATAATTTAAAAAGAAGCATGTAAAGAAAAGGCGATGTAAAGAAAAGGCGATGTTTTGAGATTCAGTTTTTTTATTATTGCTTTGTTGTTTAACTCTTTCCATTTATAGTGATTTTTTAAAATTTTATTTAAAGACAGAAAATAATTTTCAATTTATTTTATCAACTTGAATTTTATTCAAAAGATTTCTGCAATAAAATGATAAAACTTGTTTTGGTTACATTTATAGTATTTTTTTTTCCGTAACAGCCTGCTAATGTTAGGAATAAATTCTCTTTCTCTCCTTTTTTGCTACAAGCATCACATTTTGCTTTTAACCTTCAGATTTACTTGCGAAAATGTAATCTTGAATGAAACAAATATTTCTCTCTGTGCTGTCATTAGTTAATTATATGTTTTTCACAAACTAAACAAGCTTTTTTAGTTCTCAAAATTATTCCAGAAGCCAGAATCTCACTTAGCAATATCTCTTAATCCATATATAAACATCTTCCTTAGAAACACTAACAGTGTCAAAAAGGATCCTATTTTCTGGACCAACAAGGTTAAGAATAGTCAGGCTACTATCCAAATCAAAAAATTTTGTGGATGGACTGCGTCTGAATGTTTTTGGCTTGAGATGTATTTTTCTTTATCATTTCTACTTTTTTGTTTTCAGGCAGATCTTTGTCTGCTAATGCAAGAACATATAGCTGTTCATTCAAATATCAGGTGTAACAGCGTCAGCTTTTTGTTAAAACATTTCAAAAATCTTCTTACTTCTTAGAGCAAAAATAATTCTTCAACTTATAAGAGTCTTTTAATGCCTCCATGTTGCATCTTTGAGCTAATCCTGCTATTTTACTCTTCAGGAACCATGGGACATACATAACACTTATGAAGAAGTTAATATTATTAAACTTCCCCTCCTTATCCACTGTTAGTATCATGTGTGTAACTTTAGTCATCTGCATTGTCAGAATATATATTGCCATATTAGCCATGAATCTTGCTTCACATATCATATATCAGCCATGAATCTTTCTTCATATATCTTATATCAGCCATGAATCTTGCTTTATGCATTGCACCAGGCTGTGGGTATCTAGAGTTCTCAATAACACCATTTATACTTAATTTGACTAAGTTGTGATAACCATCTTTAGCAAAGGTTTCGTTTTGAAGTACATAAGTCAAGCAGGTTAGGGCTTCTTTGACTTTTACATAAAACATTAGAAGTTAGCGCTCCAATGAAAGATTGACACTCTCAATCTTTTTTATTTCATTAAATATCTCTAAACAGAGCTTTTTAAATTTAACATTTTGTGATTTTTGTGGACCCTTAGTATCTCCAAACTAAATTACTTAGAAATCTGAAATGTGGACTTCTTATATGTGATGCCTCCAGAGAGCCCAAAAGTATGGTGGAGTCAATAATATTAGTTAGAGTTGCTATTGCTTGTTGTATTGTTGATATTTTATATTAATGCAACTTGTTGTATCTGAATTAAATGAAAACACCTGATCTACGCAATCATAGTACTAAAGAATGTTAAAAATCTCTCTTGTCTGAACTTCTCTCTGAGTTTTCAATTACGTGAACACCTAATAGAATGTTTTCAGAATCTGAAGCATTTTCAGTGTATACATATAATGCCAGTCAATCATTTGTAACAGAGATGTTTTTATGCTCACAAATTTGCGTCACAAAGTTTAGTGTCTATAGCAACATTAATATTTTGCCTTTCAACCTTTCTATGATTTCATTTCTAATAAAATTTCCCTGTTTTTAAAGTTTACAAGTTGATGTCTATGAAGAGTTGATAGAGAGAATTAACATTTTCGATATTAACAATAACAACATGCTGAATACTAGGTAACATATTGAAATGAGCTCTATAACTTATATTGTATCTTGTAGCATGTGCAGATGTTACTTAAAATTTTTTCAATAGTAAGCTATATGAGAATCTTGTTGTATTTATTCTGTCTTCAACAAATATAATTAAACTCCAAGACATAAGCATCTGAATCATATTCAGAAACGGAACACTCAGATGCAATATCTTCATTTTCTGAAATGACCTCAGCTTTTTCTGTAACAGGTACATATTTTTCTGATCTCTGTCTTCTCTTTCTCCTTTTGTGTTTTAATCTAGCTTTGCAAGCTTATATATAAAAAAAAACATTTTTTATTTTTTAAAGTTTGCTTTTTTAAATAGAAATTTTTTCAGAAAATAGAAAAAATTCCAAAAATTATTCATATAGTAACTATCTTGTTATTACTCCTATGCACACACATATGTGCATGCACACACACACACACACACACACACACACACACACACACACACACACACACACACACACACACACACACACACACACACACACACACACACAAATACAGATTTAGATTGGCAATGTACTTATATATTTTACCCAATTTTTTTTTTTAAAACATCAAATTTAATTCAGAAACTTTTTTAGATAAGATAAAAATATATATCAGTGAAGATCCCAGAGTTTATTTTGGAGTACTTTTTTTTTATATTTCACTTATGCTAGAGTTTATTTAGTTTAGTTCTACTCAATGCTAAGGAGGGATTTGAAATTTTAGGTACGAAGGTATAAATAAAGTTTGTTTAAATAAACTTTTTTCTTAAGTGAAATAAATGTAAAGCAAATGACATTCATTCAAAAGTTGATCAAAACATTTTTTTTTTTTCTAGAAAAAGCTTAATTTTAATAAATTTAATTGTCTTCAAATTGAGTTTTACAAAAATTTATAGAAGATATTTTAAAATTATTTAAAATCTATTTTAAAAATTAGGCTGAATATGTTAGTACCGCATCTAAAATTCAGGAATTTAAACTTTTTTTTTTTTATTAATATTGCATGTTTCTTCTTGAAGAGTTTTGGGATACTGCTGGTCAGGAAAGGTTCAGTAGTATGCATCCATCATACTACCATGCTTCACATGCATGTATACTAGTAAGCTTTTTTTATTTTTGTGTTTTTAAGTTTTGCTTTCATAGTTAGATAATGTAAAATAATGTTGGAAAATAATTTATTGTCATCAAATGTGAGTTTAATTTCAATTGATTCTTTTGAAAAAGATATAGTTTCAATAATTTTAGTCCATTCAACTTTTTGATCATATAAGAACCAATCAAAAGACAGTTATGTGAAGCAAGAGTATATATACACTCAATGCTGATGCTTTAAAAAATGTCTACTGAAATTGGTTTTTCAAATGATAATTATTTTCTTCAGTAATTTATAATTGTTATCTTGATATGAAAGGTAAAAATCTTTATTTATTTCTGGATTTTATTTGGAGCCATATTCACATTTCTTCGTTATGTTCATATGTTCATAATCACCCTGTGAATAAACACTGCGGTTAGCTAATGGATAGGTAAAATAAAACAGCAGTTTTTATTAGTTAAAATAAATATTTGTTCTTGTGTCCTCCATTTGGTTAACAGAAGGATTGAATCAAGTTATTGAAAGATAATTAATGATTGAAACTAACCTTGCTATATTCTACAATTAAAACTGCTATTGGAGGAGTGTTATAAAATATTAATGTTTAGTTGTAATGTAATAAACACGCCAAAAACAAGTTTTAAAAAATTATAGAGACTTCAACAGAAGTATCATCTTTTAAAAATTTTTTCTACCATAATATAAAATAATAACTTGACTGTGAACAAAAAATATTACTTATTTGTCCATTTTGTCATTTAAAATGTCAAATATCACTTTAAACTCTTTCAATAGTTTAAAGTTAATTAAACTAACAAACCTTTTTGGAATTTTTTGACAGTAAACCGGTAAAAAAATAAGTAAATTTAAGGAATAATTATTTTAGATCTATTGATAAACAAACAATTGCAGTGTTAATTGTGTTTGATAAAATGTAGGCATTGCAACCAATGCCAATGACTTCATGATTAAGTTTTTATGAATTTGTATATATTGTTTTAAACTTTAAAAGTTGGCATTGTCTGCAGAAAAACTTTTAAAGAAAATATTGTTTCGTTTTGACCAAACTTCTGACTCTTCATTAAGTTTGATTTTTTTTTTGATATGGAAGCATCCTATGCCATTTTGTGTTTAACAGACAATAATTTTTAACTGCAGTCTATCCATGACTACTAAAAAATGTTGACTGTTTTTTTTTTTTTTTTTTTTTTTTTTTAATTTTAAAAAATATTTTAGAAAAGATTTTATGAATACTTTTTCCTCTTTTTTAATGGGAATTATAAAAACTTTAAAGAATTTTTTGCTTTCACTTTTGTTTCATTTTTGATAATACTTTTTAGTTACAGTTATTCTCTTTAACAGATTGGTAAAGTTTTTTTTCTTGAGAATTTAATTTTTATAGTTTTAATTTTGTTAGTATAATTTACACACAAAAGTTTAATTTACTAACATAATAGTTTAAATACTTCAGTAATTTTATTTAATTCAATAAAGTTATTTAAGAGAATTTTATTTGTATTTATGTATTATTATGAAGATGACATGATGATATTATTAAGATAACATGATGGCATTATCAAGACGGCATAATGTCATTATGAAGATGATATGATGACATTATGAAGACGATATGATGATATTATGAGGATGGCGTGATTACATTATGAAAATGACATGATGGCATTATCAAGATGACATTTTACCTATTGAGATATTATTTAAAACAACTTTAAACAAATAACTTTATTTTTATTTATAAGTAAAAGCAAAACCAAACTTCATTTTAATCAAACAATTTTAATACTTTAGGAGAAAAATGTTTTTTTTTCTCCATTTATTGATTAAATAACATGCGGTAACTAAAAATCTGGACAAAACTAAAAATTGTGTAACTTGGAATTGGAATGATAAGTTTTATTGATTTAAAAAAGTTTTTCATGCCATGGTGACGAACAGTGTCCACTCTTGTAAATGTTTTCTCTAATTTGACAAGACATTTTGAAATATACTTGTTTTCATTGACTGCTTGGCAATGTAATGCTGAGAGATTCCTTTTGTTGAGAATGCTATCCAAATGAGTAATTTGGGCTCAATTTGTCTTTTCTTTTCAACCTTACATCATTTAATGCTCAATTTATGTCAGAGTAGAATCCAATGCAGAAATATTGATGTGGCTTAAATAAAAGTATGATTCATTACCAATAACAATTATTTTTTTCCGAAAAATCAAAACTAATCTACAGTATTTCAATCAAACAGCTTTTAGGTGTTCTTTTAGGTATTTTAGTTTTTTTATGATTACATTTGTGATTGTCATTTTGATAAGGAATTGATAATTTTGCATATGTATGGTTGTAATACATTGAATCGTTTTGCAAGACCATGCTGTTAAATACCATCCTTTTGATCTATCAATTTTTGAAAATGCTTTATCTGATTTTTATTGCTTTGCAACCACTTCCAACTTTTCTTTTTGGTCCTATATTATTCTCCTTTCTTTTTAGTATATTATATATAATAAATTTTGGTATGTTTTCTATTTTTAAATTTGTAATTAAATAGGTGTGATTGCAAGTTTATTAATTTATTCCTTCATATTTTTAGCTCCTGCATTATCCAAACTTATTTATGTTGTATATTTTTTGTTTATTCAAGTTCATTCATTTTATTTAAGGTTTTTGATGTAACTCGCAAGACTACTTATAAGAATCTGTCTAATTGGTACAAAGAACTTCGAGCATACAGACCTGATATTCCTTGTATATTAGTTGCAAATAAAATAGATGGTAAAAATTTTCATGATTTTTAGTGTTACAGAATTTGTACATTTTAAATAAATGTAGTTGTGTGCTAAGTTGATACTCGCTTTAAAATGATGTCTTTACTAATAGTTTTATATTAATTTTTAATCTTACTGGCTGTTTTGGTTGATCTTAAATAAGTTTGGGAGGATTGAAATCTGTATCAATTGTTTGAGAGTTGTTTAACCCAAGATAAGATATTAAAGCTTTGTTAATTATGACTAATAATAGTAAGAGGACTGATGTCATTTTCTAGCAAGTTGAAAAATTCAGTAATGCTCTGTTCAATAGAGAGTATTGAAAAGAGTTCACTTTTGTAAAACTTTGAAATTTGAATAACAAGCTGTAGAATAGTTTAAGTGAAAAATAACGCAACTGAAGCCAGAGTGGATGTCTAACAATAGCTTAACCTTTTTTTCTAGTATGATTAATATGTGATCATAAGATTCAAGAAATGAATTAGAGAAAAAAATTTGCTTTAAAATAGTCTTATTCTTGGAAAAAGTATAATGATCTGATCAATGTATAAATGATTGAATGTTAGACACCTTTGTTAATCTGTTAGAAATTTTCTAAAAGTCTTGAGAACCTAACTTCTTAAATAGATTATGAGATTTAATAATTTTAGAATAATAGATCTTAGTATTAGAAAATACCTAATTGCTTTGATTTCTTGTAATGATGAAAAAGACATTTGTCCTCAAGAGAGTTGTGAAAAAGATGAAGAAAAAAAAAAATGATGATGGAAGATAAGATTTTGTAAGGTTATCTAAAAAATGAAAGATTATATAGTTTTAATAATTTGTTTGTTTTAATTAAATTTATATTATTTCATTTTTAAATCTCTATTTAGTTGATTATAATTCTACTAAAAGAAGTTTTAATTTTGGTAAAAAGTACCATCTTCCTTTCTATTTTGCTTCTGCATCTGACGGCACGAACGTTGTTAAAGTAAGCCATTATAAGATTTTTTAATTTTAAATTTAATTTAAAAAATATCTTTTAGTCCAATTTCACTCAAACTTTGAAATATGCAGGTGTTTCGAGAAGCAATCAAAGCAGGACTTCATTATAAAGACAACTCAACAGATTTTGTTGATGAAGTATTGAAAGAACTTGAGGTAAATATCGATGGTAATATTAGAATATTAAAATGTTGATGACGTGTTAAAAGAACTTCAGGTTCACTAAGTATTAAGAATGAAACAAAGGTTCAAACTGAACTCCTTTTTTTTCTAAGATGTTTTCGAAATTTTTGGTAATGAAAAATAGTAAATTTTTTAGTGTGTTAAATGATGTAAAAATAATTAGAAATAATAATAAGTCTGAAACATTAAATTTTATGAAAAGTTCACGCCTTGGTTCTACTAGCATTTTCCTCATTTTGTAATCTAATTCACTCGTTTTATTTTAGAATTTTGATGATATGTCTCTGCAAAATCCAGCAAATGGATCGTCAAACGGATCTGATCTGACAACATCAAATGTCGCGTTGCCTTCTAAAGATAAATAATTTTAAAAATGAAAAAAATATACATAAAAATTTAAAACATATTTGTTGATTTATAATCAATATTTGACGAAGTTAAATAATTAGAAAAACTTTTTAGGCTTTTTAGAAATGAGAACGAGTTTTAAAGTTGTAAAATATCTGAATTTTTATACTTATCTTGCTATGTACAGTTTGCAAGTTGAAACACTTAACAAATTATTAAATATTTTGTTTGTTAGATTATGAAACTTTTAAATTTTTTCTAATATAAAAACAAATAAAAGTTCGTCTCTATCGCGTTTGTTATTCGATTATATAGCGTGTTTTGAAATTCTTTAATCTAGTCTTCACCTTATTTTGAAACAAACAATTTACTGCAAGCATAAGCCTATAAGTTAAATTAAATGTACATTTTAATAACCTTTAAAAAATTTTAAAATTTTTTCTAGTTAAATTCTGTTTTTGTATGTAACATTTATGTAGCTTCCGTTTCATTTTTTGTGTTTTTTCATTTTTGTTAAAAAATAACTTGTATAATACGTTTTTAGCAATCGTTTTCGGTCGTTTAGAAATAATACAAAATGCGTTTCTTTTAAGAGATATTTGTTCGCAAAGTATTTTATGAAAAACTATCATTTCCATATTGTAATGACTTTTACAAATAGAGTATTTCATTTAGAGACGTAATATAATTGATAAAAGTTTCGAATGAAGACCAAAAACTGATAAGCTTTGCATTTTTTCTAGAAGACACATCTCAGAAATTATAATTAAGTAGTCACTTCAGTTTATTTTTTACATTTGCATCTAAAATGCTAATTTCGATTTTATTGGATTCAAACTGTTAACCTTGTTCCGAAATGAGTGGAAGTTGGATAATTGGACCACTTTTTGGAGTGGTAGTTCTTGGTCTTGGCAAGATTTTCCTGGATTAATGCCAGGGCCGGCCTTACGAATTGCGGGGCCCAATTTAACGAATGCTTGCGGGGCCCACCTGATTTTTTTTTTACAATAACTACTATTAAGAAAATTATTGAAACACATTTATTATACAAAAAAACATAACTCCACAAACGAATCAATAAACAATAATAAAAATATTACAATGAATTTAAACAAAACAGTTCTTGTTAATATCATAATAAACAAATAATCTATAAGTCAAAGTGGATCTTTCTTGCTTTTTTGCTTGCGAAATCCTTTAGAATTTTTTCATAATTAATTTCTCTACTTATAGGAGATTTAATTGATATTAGTGCCAAATTGTTTAGTCGTTCTTGGTTAATTACTGACCTAAGGTAGGTTTTAATTAATTTTAGTTTTGAAAAACTTCTTTCACCGGAAGCGACTGTAACTGGAATTGTCATCAGTATTTTTAGGGCTATGAACAAATTTGGAAATGCAGTCGACCTATCATTACAAGCCAAATATTTAAAGAGTTCTTTGGGTTTTTGTTGTTGAACGGGCAGTATTGGCTTAATTGCCTCCATTTCTTCGGAAAGCATGAACCCTTCTATATCTTTTGTAATGTCTGTCAAAGCAATTTCTAGGTCGGCTGAATGTTTTCTGAGATCTTCTTTAGACATATTTCGAAAATTATATAGAAATCCAAAAAGTTTATGGTGTTCTTTCAGCTGCATAAACCGTGGTTGAAGAGATTGCAATGCTTTGTCTACAACTTGATTGAAAAAATTTACCCGGAATTCTGTCTTGGGGTCTAAAATTGGTTCGTCAGAAGATTCATAAAGAAACATTTTCTTTTTCTTGTAACAGCGCTTCTGTTAAAATATGGGTTCAACTTCTAACTCATTTGCAAGCTCTTTGGCATCAATCAATGCTGCTACAAAGCCTGTCTCTCGGTATGTCTTCAACCAATCAAACAATTTTTCAAAAGATGTCAGCCCCGCGGCAATGTCTATGGTATTGCTTTGAAGTTCCTTGCTAGTAAAATTTACTTGAAACAATAAAGAGTGCCAAAAACATAGTGCAACCAGAAACCTATAATTTGTCATTTGGCTTACTAATGATTCAGCCTCACTTTTCCCTTGAGCATCATTTGTGCTTTTTGCTAGTTCTTCTAAAGCATCACACACTTCTGCGGCTTGAAATCGTACAGCTTTAACACTTTCCATTCTACATTCCCATCTTGTTTCTGATAATGGTTTAACAGACAGGCATTTCACATGCTTTTTAAAAACAGTCCATCTTTTTGTAGATGAAGCAAAAAGGGTGTAAATACGCTGCAGGGTTCCAAAAAATGTCATGGCATCTGAACACGTTTTAGCCATATCTCCTAGAACAAGATTATAATTATGGCACACACAAGGAGTATAGAAAGCTCGTGAATTTCTTTCCAAAAGTCGTGCTTGCACTCCAGAATTGTGCCCTTTCATATTAGCTCCATTGTCATACCCTTGTCCTCTGATGTTTTCAACATCTAGTCCTAGCATTTCAATTTTTTTCACAAGAGTGTTAAATAAATTTTCACCAGTGCTGCTCTCAACTATAATAAACTTTATAAAATGTTCATAAATTCCTGCTGGGACATCTGAGTGTGTGCCATCAGCGACATATCTTAGCACCATTGACATCTGTTCCTGATGGCTGATATCAGGAGTGCAGTCAAGAATCACTGCAAAATACTTTGCCGACTTAATTCTAGCAATAATTTCCTGTAGAACAGCTTGGCCTATAGTATCAATAATTTCATCTTGTATGGTCTTGCCTAAATAATGATCATGAATGTCTTTGTTAATAATTTTCTGTATATGATCTTGCATAACTGGATCAAATTTTCCTAGCAATTCAATGACGCCTAGAAAATTGCCATTATGTGGATTTCCAATTTGTTCTTCAGACCCACGAAATGCCAAGTTCCTTATTAATTTTTCATTTAATGTATCAACAGTTAATCCAGTAGATAACCTTTGCTGCAGTTCATAGCAATTAAGTGTACATTGTAAATGTTTTTTTGATTTTTCATGATCCTCTAATCTTGTATGAATATTTGACCAGCTGTCAAATCCAGAAGTAGCAAGTGCAGAATCAGAATTTGTGTCAAAAAGTTTGCAATAGTAACAGTAAACTTTATCAAATGATTCAGAATATATTAGCCATGGTCGTTCTATAACTTCCCCATTTTTTAATTTTCTTTTACAATGAAATTTCGAAAAATGTAACCCTTTTTCATTTTGCGGAAAATTTTCTACAGTGATCTTAGGGGGTTCTTTGTTCACTAAATAATCTCTGACATTTTGATTTATTTTATTTGGCCATGTAGCAGGGTCATCTTTTATCTTTAAAATATCACATAGTGCTGGGTTTGAATTTTCTTCTCTTGATTCTGAAACATCCTCATTATCCTTGTGTGTTATATTTATACATAATTCAGATGTATTTTGTTGAGCATTACATCCAGAAAGAAAACTACTACTAGCTTCTGATGTAATTTCTTTAGAAATATTTGTTTCAATGTCGTCTGACTCGACTTGTCTGTCTGATTTTTCAGTTTCAAACAGATCTACTGATTTACTCAAATATTTATCTAACGCACCTTTTTCTTTTTCTGCTTCAGTTTTCTTTACCTTAGCTAAGGTTCTCTTCATGTTACCACTTAGATATTTTCTACCGACGTCCCTTTGTCTTTTACTCATATTTTGGCTTGTATTCTTCAAAACTAAAAACTTATCTCTTTTTTTACTACTAAATTGCACAATAAAATAAAATAGTTTAATTAAACTAAATTAAATAAAAAATCCCCCTTACAAAATTAAAAGTAAAATTAACAAAACTAATATAAACATTTTCCCTTCAATTAGCTAAAACAATATAGAGATAAAATATAATAAAACATATTGATAAAGAGATAATAAATAAATAAATCCATTAGAATTATAGTAAGATTAAAACATAAAAATAGCTTTTTTTATTTGAAGCATGAAAACAAACTTAAAAGTTCTTTTGTTTTTAGTTAATATAATGTTTACTGAAGTATTGAACTATATAGACTATGTGATTCTAGATACTATAATATAGTATCTAGTCTAGATAAATAAATCTTAAGTATCTAAACAACTCAACAAATTAAAACATAAATAAAAATGTAAGCAATTGATTACTGCAAATATCTTAATATAAATAAACAAACATTTAATATTAAGATTATTTATTAGACTTGAAAAAAAGTACTCTTAAAATTATCCAATAAAATTTATATTGTCTTAAATATAAAATATTTACTGAAAAGCGAGAAAAGTTTGCGTTAAACAAAAGTAAATAAAACTAATAGTAAACAAAATGAAAAATAATTATAGCATAAACAAACAAAAAATATATTACAAACATTTCAAAAGTAAATACAGCTTAATCTTTAACAATATAAAAGCTGCCGCCATGTTCATTACTTGCCTCGTGAATTTTCGGAAATAAGTACTTCTGGAACTTTCGAAAGTAGATTGGAAACTAATATATTTTATACCATATACCGCAATAACTAAGATAAACTAAAAATAACAATAGACGTTACCATGCGCATTAAACGTTCAACGTTAACTGTACGAATTATATTAAGATTGATAGAAATTTATAAAAAAAAATTACTGCCATTTATAATGATATGCTATAAATTGCGGGGCCCCTACCAAGCGCAGGGCCCTATTTGGAGCAATCGGTCAAATCGGCCTAAGACCGGCCCTGATTAATGCTATCTCTTGACTCGATACTGTGCATTATATCATGAACTTATGTTAGGTATTTTTCTTCTTTTATTTGCCGTATAACAATATTTACAATGAGATAGATTGTGTAGGAAAAGTGGGGGCATAACTGCCCCCTTGACGTTTGAATTAATGTTATATGAAAATAAAAACGATGAATTTAAATAACCACGTTATTAAGCTCATTTTATTAATTACTACAATTATGAAATAAATAAAAAGTTTTTTGAAAATGTTATTAAACGAAACTTGCAATTAGTTTAAAAATTGGTTGCGCCTCCATTGTGCGGCACGACTACTCCCTCACAGAAATCGTTTGGAGTACACTTTGCGTATTATATTTTCTTTACCAGAGTCACTGCTCTGCCTACCTTTTATTCATAAATTTATTGCACGTTTGCATATTTTGCATGCATTCTTTGTTTCTAGAGTATAAGTTTTCCCATTTAGAATACTTAAAATTTCCGTGAAACATTCTTTGTTTCTGTAGTCTTATTAACTGTTTGGGCATTTGAATTTTTTTTTACACCTTTTAGAGCCATGTGCGTTTCCAAATCAGTTTCATATGGTGAACTGGTGAGTATAATTGTTTTTCCCTTTCGGCATTGTCTTCGAGATTACTAAGTGCATGCGGTTGTGCGTCTATGTGGTTCTGGCCCCAGAGAAATAGTTTTATTACTTGATTATTAGGTTGTGTTGATATCAGGTTTTTACTTGATGAAATAACACATAAGTAAAATACTAAAAACAAATATCGTTTAATCCACAAAAAAAAGCCCTTAAAAAAATATGATGTGATTATAAATTATAATCACATCATATTTTTTTAAGGGCCTTTTTTTGTGGATTAAACGATATTTGTTTTTAGTATTTTACTTATGTGTTATTAGCGCTATTTCATCAATTAAAAAAAAAAATGCCTGTTGCGTTTCTGAACATTGTGTATAAATTTGTTCATTTTGATAAAAATATTATAATATAATATTTTTATCAAAATGTTATAATGTTATTATAATATAATATTTTTATCAAAATGAACAAATTTATACACAATGTTCAGAAACGCAACAGGCATTTTTTTTTTGACAGTAGCGAAATGACGGAAACAGTTTTACTAACGCATAGTATTTGTGTTGCCATACTAGATAATATTTTCCATAGGAAAATGTTGGAAAACTGGTGTGCTTCCATATGCGGTTATGCCCCTAAATCTACGCATATAATGAATTGCTGAAACTAGAAAAAAAACATTCAGTCTTATAACCGAGCCCCGTTTACATAGTCGCTGTCAATCTTTAAAAGTGCAGCAATCTTTCGTTAAGACTTGCTGTCCTCCATTAAAAGTTATATATATAGCCAATTCCATAGTTCAGTGACGCATCATGCGGAGAGATTTTTTTTAATAGAAATTTTTCTATAACTCAAAAATAATTTTTTATTACTCTAAATCAATCTTGAATTAAAATTTTATAATATAAACTAAACACAATTGTATTAACATAACACTGCTACATAGCAAAAATTAAAACATGAGTTCTGTGACGCAACGCGGAAAAAAGTGTTTTTTTTATCAGCATACTTTTAAATGGAGTTTTCGCTGAAATTTTAGTTCTTGCTTGACTTATTAGATTTTTTTGTTGTAATTTATTCATTTGGCAATAAGGTAGTCATAAAAAAAGCCACAAACAATAAAGTTTTCATATCGTTTTATTTTACAGAAAAAAAACCATCAGTTCAGTGATGCAACGTTCAGTGACGAAACAAAAAGACGAAACTAAAATCATTTTAAAAAGTTTTGTTATTTTGTAATAAATTTTAATTATACTCAGGTGAAAATAGCATCGGAACAACGTTATCATTCTGAACATAAAAATAATGTTTTTTTTGATATACCTTTGATTTTTCTTGAATAACATAGAATTGAACTGAATCCAAGTTCATTTTTTTGTTGTCTTGTATCGTTTTCTGATATGTGAATTACAGATATTTGCAAATCTTGTAATGCTAACGCAAAATCTGCTGCTGACCTGATTTCGTATTGACTAGTTTTAACTCTCAGGGCTGCGATTCGCTTAACATAATGCTTAAAATAATGCCATAATGCTTTTGTTTTTGAACTGAGAAGTGGCATTATAGTTGAACATGTGTACTTCTTTGACTTGATCAGAAATAAAGTGAAGGATTTTGTCAATGTACGGTATAACGGAAGACTTAGTATGATCAGTTGAATCTGAAACTATGGCAAATGTTTTTAACTCAATGTTCCAGACTGCTAGGGTCATGATAGAAACTTGATTTTGACCAAAATGAGCCGCTTGTGGCTCATTTTGATAGAAACAACTAGCGTTTTCAGCCCAGTCAACTTGGATTACCGCAATTTCAGAATTAACACTCATCGAAACCTCCTTCAGTTTATTAAAAATTGTTGATTGGTTTTTCTTTACAAATGCGTGTTTAACGAACTTATCACGCATCGCTGATATGTGTTGGATGAGTTCTGTTACAGTAGACTTTTTTGAAATTTTTTTCAAAGGAGAAAGAATTTCAGATTATTTCTCCTTTGAAGTTAGTAGTGCTTTTAAAACTTTTTTTCAATGCTTTTCCTCTTTGTTGAACGTTTTTAAAAGATGAGCTTGGTCTTTGATATTGATTTAAAAGTTTTCTTTTTAAAGCGCGACTTTTTAAAACTCTTAATTTTGCTTTAGCAGCATAAGCTGCTTTTTTATTAGGATCGGCTTTCAATTTTTCTCGATATCTCTTAGATCTAACTCTGGACATTTCTTTCTTTTTATCAGCATTCCGAGAAACATAATTAGCTTGGTATTCTGCATAACGTTTTTTTTTTTACTTCTAATTTTGATTCCATTTCTTAAAAATTTACAACTTTATAAGAAAATGTTAACATAAATCCAAAAGTTTACTAATGTTTACTAATAGCCCTTCACAATACTAAAATGCAAAAATTTATTCGAATTTGAAAAATTTTAAAACCCACAACGAAATGTGAACTTTTGGATGATATTTTGACTTCCTTACCGCGCTATTTTATAAAACGCTAATTATCCCGTCGATGGGTTCAGTGACGCAACAGCTTTTAAACTATAACTATATGTTAATACAATGCTTTTTGACCAATTTTTTTTTTAGTAATGATTAAAAGTTTACATTAAAATATATAGTTTCTAAAAAAACCTCGCCATAAAGCATAATTTCATTGCGATAATTAAACTTTTTTAGCTTTTAGTTCAGTGACGCAACGTAATTTTTGCAGATGTGTATGTGACAAAAAAACACTTGAATTATTTTTAAAGAGTAAAAGTTTTTTTTACTCAAGACATATATGTAATCTCAAAGATTCTTTCTAAACAAAAATATGGATATGTTTTGTTTAAAATATTGCAATAACTCGCCCTCAAATTTTACTCACTTTTTCGAATAATAAAAAGAACAAACAGTTGCTAACATTCATCAAATTTATCTACTCGGTTCAAACATTTTCTACTCAAAATTTATTTTAACAATAATTTTAAGGTGTTTAAACTATAATTAAAGGAATAAAACCTTTTGAAAAAAGAAATTTTTAAACACGAAATTTATCTCTTCCATCGAGGAAATAGCCATATATATATATATATATATATATATATATATATATATATATATATATATATATATATATATATATATATATATATATATATATATATATATATATATATATATATTAGGGTTATGACTTTTTGATTTTTAAAAAAAAATAATTTACTGCGTAATAAATCGTCAAATAAACTTTTGTTAGAAAACATGTTCAATTCCTCTCGGTTGTTAAAAAAAGGTCACCCCGCAATTAAAATAATGAACCGTCATTTATTTAATCTTGTTACGCTACTACTAATACGTGTGGCTTTGCTAAAAATCATTTAAAACTTGTATAGATTAGAAGTGTTTAGAACTTTAGAACATTTTGGAAAATTCCAGAATATTTTAGACAACTTTAGAACATTCTGGAACAATTTAGAACATTCTGGATCAGTTAAGAATATTCTGGAGCAATTTAGAATATTCTAGAACAATTTAGACTGTGTATATATAACTGTTTATCTAATTTTATAGTTATTAAAGAAGCAACACACGGCGACGTATAACCCTAGCGATAGTAGCATTCAGAAGAACAAGAATGTCTGGACCAATAATCTGATAAAATTGGAAGACTCTCGTAAAAGATGAAAAATGAAAAGAAGAATAATTCTCCAAAAGCCAATTATCGGACGCTACCATTTCCTTGGACCAAAAATCAAAGGAAGAAAGGAGCGAATAGCGGAAATTTCCAAAGAAGTCACCAAATTGTGGAAGAACTGAATTTTCCTTATGTATCTGATCAAGTTAAACAAGCAAAGCTTGATAAAATACTGAAATGTTATGATGAATGTGTGTCAAGCGGGGAAGCTACGAACTCCTTGATGAAATTTTTGATATTACTAAAATGAATGGAACATGGTTATCTTCCGAGGACAAACAATTGTACCATCTCCAAGTGGAAAGCAAAGGAATAGTGGTATACTCTACAGGCTAAGCGGTAAAGAAACAATCCATCCCTTTAAAAAACAAAAACTTTCTAATAGGTCATCCAACTCGTCATCTTACTATCCTGGTTTTAGTGATCCTGACAGGCTGATGACAGTGAATATGAAAACGATGAACAAGAAGAAGATAAGACTACTCCTACACCAAGCAGAAAACATCGTAAAAGCAAAATTGCAGCCAATTTGGTGACTACAATTTTGCTGGAAGCGAGAGCATCCATACTACAGATCCCCAGAAGTAATCAATGCGTAGAGCGCGCAATCAAAATAATGAAGGAAACGTGTTTGTCATGCAAAAATATAGACAAATTGCACCTTTTATTCCTTCAATGCAACAAGCAAGAGCAAGTTCAACGGTCTGAGTCATAGTTGTATTGAAAATTTATTGTATTACATGACTATGACATTCTAAATACATTTGAATACATTGTAGTACTTATGCCAAAACCAATTTTTCAATGGTGGGGTGAACTTTTTCCAAAAGATATGCAATAATAGTTCATTTCGTGTTTTTTAGGTAAAAGTTCTAACTACAGTACGGAGCATGGGGTTGAAAAAAAGTTATAACCCTAATATATATATATATATATATATATATATATATATATATATATATATATATATATATATATATATATATATATATATATATATATATATATATATATATATATATATATATATATATATATATATATATTTATATATATATATATATTTATATATATATATATATAGTCTTTTATTTATTTTGACATACAAAAAATTTTAATGCATAATTGACCTTAAAGTTTATAATTGATTTAGCTTTAAAATAGCAGATACACATAGAGATCTGATTTGACTCTATTAAAGAATTACATCATTAAATTATGAGCAAATAAAAAACCAGCATGAAAACTATCATTTTAAATTACTTCTGTTAATTGTATCAAGGAGTTATTGTAATTATTCAACAAAATGTTTATTAAAATTCGGTAATTAAGTAGAACCACTTTATTTTAAAAGCATATGTTAATTTAAGTTTCTTTTCTTTCTCCGATTAAAAGGATAACTAAAAATATTAAAAAGTATAAATATTATTAGCGAACCGTCAAAGTATTATATTTTTAAATTATTCTCGACATCGTTTTCTTTTTGTTTGCGAAACAAAAGGTATCAAGCAAGGTCACTAAGCATTTCAATGCATTTGAACTTCCTTCTGTTTTATACTTCCATGATTAGACATAAATATTGTTAAATATTACTTTTAAATAAAAAATTTATTCATATAAATAATATATTAAGCAATATATTTTTCTTTATTCTGAAGAGCACCTTTTAAACTAAAATGGTTCTTCTTTGACAACTTTATTATTTTATGATAACTTTTTATAAAATTAATAAAAAAAATTTTCTAACAAACGAAATCTTTTTGAACAAAATGTTTAGTTTTAATAGCTGTGACAGTTTTGCATTTTTTAACTTATTTCCAACTTAAAGAAAGTCAAATTATTTAAATCGTTAAAAGAATATTTTTTATATTTATTTTCTACCATGCTTAACTTCTGTTTTACGTAATACAATTTTCTGCAGGTAAAATTTTTTCTTCACAAAAAAATGCAATTTTTACCACGTTCATGCTGACTATAAAAGTCGTTTTATTTGAAACTCGTTTTACATTTTTTAAAATTTTTAACTGATTATACCCTCAGTAGCTCAATAGTTAGGTGTGCTGTCCTCAGTGCCAACTTCATAACTATTCCGTGATTTCAAATCCATTGCTAAGACAAACTTTTTTGATGTTTCAGTTATTTAAACCCTCGTTTATCTAAAACGGTCAGATGGTCAAACTGTTTAAAACAGCAGTAAAACAAGATCGCAAAGTTATTTTATATTTACACCAGCTTTTTATATTCATAAAATAACCTTACAGTGTCGGTTTATTAATTTTTTAGACAGCTTTTTACAATAAAATTTTATATGCTTTTAAAATAAAACGTGCGTATCGTCAGTATGAATATATGAACGGGGTATTAGTAATTTTTTTCAAAGTTTATCAATCGAAGGTTTTAATGGTTTTATTAATGCTTTATTAAGGTTTGATGGCTTTTTTTAAAGGTTTTTAAATAGTTTAATAATTTTGAGTTTTAATAATTTTAAAGTTTAATAATTTTTAAAAGTTTAATATAGTATTTTATTAAGGTATTTAATAGTCATAAATAGTTTAGTTATTTTAAATAATTTGAAATATTATAGGATTTTTTTCTAGTTCTTTGATTTCCTAGATTTTTTGCTTATAAATCCTAATTTCTTAACTTCTATTTTTCTGTTCAAACAAATACTTATAAATCTTAATTTCGTAACTATACTTAAGAATTGGCTTCTGAAATTTGAGCACAGCATTTTCAAAAATTTGTTGTTTAAGCATTAATACCAATTGTATAACTCTATGTTATTCATTATGCTATTATTATATATTTGATATTTTTATAACAGTATTGATATTAATGTAACTATTGCTATATTACTTTGTTGTTAAACAATCTTTTTTTAGATAGTGAGGACGATTGGGTATTGAGGATACTTGAGCCTATGAGGATACACCTCTACAGCTCTTATACCCTACCCATGATATGAGGATACCCCTCTACAGCTCAAACGAGACATCCAATGAAATTGAAAACTAACTTTTTAACAAGCCATTTTCTATTTCAAGCTGCAAAAGCCAGATTTTCACACCCATTCTTCTTAATTTAAGTATCGCAAATTGAATACAAGTCTTTGGTAAGTAATTTTAACTAATTTTAACAAGTTTATGTTAACTTGTACCCCATAAATACTGACGATAAAACAAGTTTTATCTTTAAAGTATGGTAAACTGTTATTGTAAAAAAGCCTACCTTTCAATGACTTTTTTGATAAAGTCTGGCAAACTGGTCTTCTCTATGGTGTGTCTGAGAGTTTTTAAAAACTATTGAATTATTTCTTTTTAACCGCATTATTAAAGTTGTCTTTGATAGACAACACTCTACTTCATTTCCAGTAACTTCTGGGGTACAATAAGGTATAAGGTATAATAACCTACAAGGTACAATATTTATTCCTGTTTTATTTCAATCTTTATTAAATTATTTGCTGATAACGCAACTATATAATCCAGTCTTGAAAATAGTCATCACTTTTTGAAGGCTGATCTTAAATGTGTATATTCTTCAGTGGTGTAATTTTATCATAAACAACTTTTAGTTGTTATATTATTATATTGTTATATTATAGTGTACTCGTTTGACGTTAAATTAGCCATCGTCTTGTACGTAATCTGGAAATCGTCATCAGTTGTTTTTGTTTGCATTTTTGAAAATCGTCGCAATTTATTATTTGTTATCAATGCATTATCTTTTATTATTTTTAGTAATTTTTTTAAATTATGATTAAAAAAATCGCTATATATATAAGTTATGATAATAAATTAATATCACGGGTTATAATGTAAATTTATTAATTTATTATAATTTACATATATTTGACTTTTTTATTATTAATTTTTTTTTATTCAATAAAAAGATTTTATTTTAAACATTAATATTACTGTTATTCGTATATTTATTAATGTTATATGTTATTATTTTTGTTTTAATTATTTATTTACTATCATTAAAATTTTTGTTGTTGTTATTGTTATTGAAATTTTCAATGACATATTTAAATTTATATATGTATTTTTTTAAACAACCATAAAATTGAAATTTAGTTAAAATGCTTAAGGTGTAAATATTTAATGACTTTTTTCTTTATATTAGTAACTATATGTATTTATAGTAACCATTGTCTACCTGATTTTTTAAAACCAGTATTTGAATTCAGCATTAATTTTTAGTATTATTATTTTTTTGAGTATTTAACTGGTCTTTGAAAACTAGTGTTGTGAAAAAAACTATGATTCTTTAACTTCACCCCTCAAAAAACTAAACAGCTGAATAGTAATCAAGAAATTAGGAAAAAAAAAAACAACTAAAAAACAATATACCTACAATTATAATAAAAAAGTCATATAAATTTTATATAAAATTTTATGTGGCTTAATAACTAAGTAAATAATAATATTAAAAAAAAAACAACATTTTTTTTTTATCAGTGATCTATATAATTTTGATAACATTTAATAGTAATAATAAAAATAATTATGATAATAATGATAACATAAGAAGTGACAATTGAGTTCATTGTGAAACAAATTTATAGAAGACATAGTGTTATGATGACTTTAACAAGACGGCTTTTTCAAAATAATATTGCTTCACAAAATTGGTTTGGAAAAAAAACACAACATATGCTAATATATAATCAATCAATCAATCAATATATTTTGATAAAAGATTGTATACCATAAAATAATATTAATAATACAAATAATAATGATAATAGTAATGATGATAAATTAACAATTATAAGAATAATAAGAAAATTTTATGATAATAGACCAATATCAATTTTAAAACAATAATTGAGTATTACACACAGACAGGAAAGTTACAAACAGTTATATACTGATAAAACATAACAACCTACCTGTTTAACTAAAACAACTACTGCAAAAAAAAGTAACAATGGTTTAATAAATATAATAATGTTAGTATCCAATAGTCATAATAAAAACAATAAAAGTACTATAAATATTTCTTTAAAATATAACAATAAATAAACAAATTTCTTTTTCCAATAACACTCACAAATAAAAATGTGTCACACACACACACGCACGCACACACAAACGAGCATTTAGTCATGTAAAGTATAGAGTGTTCATAATAAATGAAAATATTCAAATAAGAAAAGAAATCTTATCAAAATGCTCAGCAAAGCACATTCACTTCCTTAAAATTAATAAAAATAAAGAAATAATTAAATTTTAAAAATTATTATTTTTAGTTTCTTTAAAAACAAAGATTATCAATTGCTTGATAATTTTTATATTTTATTAAAATTCTTTTAATTACTTTCCATTTTTAAATGTTTTTTTCTTTTAACTTTGGTTTTTTACTGTCTTGTTTCTTTTCTCTTTTTTTCCTTTTGTTTATTTGTTTAATTTAGTTTTTAATTTTTTTTTAATGTTTTTTGCTTTTTTATTTCTTTCTTTTTCTTTTCTTCACTCTCTTTATTTTTATTTTATTTTTTTAAACTTCCATTAAACCTTTACTTTTTCTTTTCTTTCCTTTTTTTTTTTAAACTTCCATTAAACCTTTACTTTTTCTTTTCTTTCCTTTTTTTTTTTAAACTTCCATTAAACCTTTACTTTTTCTTTTCTTTCCTTTTTTTTTTTAAACTTCCATTAAACCTTTACTTTTTCTTTTCTTTCCTTTTTTTTTTTAAACTTCCATTAAACCTTTACTTTTTCTTTTCTTTCCTTTTTTTTTTTAAACTTCCATTAAACCTTTACTTTTTCTTTTCTTTCCTTTTTTTTTTAAACTTCCATTAAACCTTTACTTTTTCTTTTCTTTCCTTTTTTTTTTTAAACTTCCATTAAACCTTTACTTTTTCTTTTCTTTCCTTTTTTTTTTTAAAATTCAATTAAACCTTTACTTTTTCTTTTCTTTCCTTTTTTTTTTTAAACTTCCATTAAACCTTTACTTTTTCTTTTCTTTCCTTTTTTTTTTAAATTTATTTATAAAATTCATTATAAAAATGCGTCCGCCATTCTGGAAGTCTCTGCACTGATAGAAAATAAACCTTTCACTACAAATTTAGCAGTATTGACTCATTTTGTTAAATAGTAAATAGTAATTATATGAACTCAAATTGAAAAAACTAAGGGATAAATAATAATATTCTAATTGTGCAAAATCTTAATAATGTACATTATTATTTGTCTCATTTTACATATTAAAAATAACATCCAAAAAGGCCAAGCAAGTTTAGACTCGCAGTTAGAGAAAATTAGATGGATGGGTTGCAGTTTGTTTTTTCTTTTTTTAACACAATTGTTTTTAAAATTAGATATTTAACATAAAAAATATAATGATAAAATAGTGCAACACAGTTTAAATTTTTTAAATTTATATAGAAATTAGTATAGTTAAATCCCCCTATTGCTTTTTATTCAGGGTTGTAATTTGTCTTGGTATTGGTTTAATAAAGTTTTTAATTATCAGTAAATCAAATGTGCTATATAGCATTGTATTGCAAAAAAGTGTTGATCAACCTCAAATTTGAAGCTGACCAACACTGGTTATTCTAAATTTTTTGAATACAAGTTTGTATGTATTGCATCAAATATTCCTCAGAATCTTTGCAACAAAGCTTTTATTTTCTCTGGTAGTAATTTTGAAATTGCTGTTGCTAAAATGATCATTTTTTATTGTTCCTTCATAAAATACCACCTCTATGATATCCTAACTATTTTTTTTCTCTCTAAACTGTTAAACTATATCCATAGCATAAATAAACATTTGAGTATTAACTACATCCAATCAATTCATCAACTCAATGGGTTATTATTTAAAAAAAATTTTACACTTTAAAAAAACTGAAGTTTAAATTTTTTATATATAGTATATATATTGTAACAACCTAAATGATTTTCAAAAAGTATTGCATTATTTAAATAACAATGATTATAATATAACACCACTGTTATTCTGGCTGTTTAATGTTTTGTCTTTTTTGTTTTAAGCTTTCATATAATAAGTTAAATTGCTTGGGATGGATGGTTCAGAGAGTGAAGAAGAATTTCTTAGTGCAGATGAGGGTGACGGTGATGAAGATAGTGCGGAAGAGCATAGTGTTGTTAAACATGCACTTAATGAAGAGCCAAAAAGTGATCTTTTATGCACTTTTTCTGATCATGTAACAGTTAATACAAACAATAGCTTTCAACCTGAAAGTTCTTTAAACCTTGAAGAACAAAGTTTAAATGCTATCTGTCCAACTTTGTTGGAAACTGAACAAACTATAGATGTATGCAAAGAGAAAGAGACTAAAATTATAATAGAAAATAAAGATTTGGAGAAAAGAGATGCAGATGGTAATAAAATTAATGTTGAGAAACTTTTGTTAGAAAATACATGTATCGATTCAAATCTGAATAGTTTTAATGCATATAATGAAACTCTTTTATTGAGTAAAGAGGGTAATGTTTCAAATGAACAAAAAAGTATAAATGGTAAAGCTAATCTAAAAGAGCTCAGTCTAAAGTCTAAAACTCAAGAAATATTTTCAGAAAACCATGCTGTTATTGCTGCTAATATTGTCAATGTTGCTGATACTGATACAATCAAAGAGATTGAAAAAGGTTCAGCTGGTAATCTTGAACAAATAAAAGAACAGGTACTTCAAGAAAAAATAAATGAATCATTTGATATTTTTGAGTATAATTCTGTAAACAAACAGCCATCTGATGTGATAAAGTGTAATGTTGGATGCAAAAAAAGGTATTAAAAAACAAAACTTAGCATAAAAATATTAACATAAAAACATAATTCTTTAGTAACAAAAAACTACATTAAAAAACATATTGATTTTAGTACAAAAAAGGAGTCAAATTCTGAAATTCAAATAAATTCGTCTAATTTTCTTGAACAAGTAAACGAACAGTTACATGAGGAAAAAGCTAGTGAACAGTTACATGAAGAAAAAGTTAGTGATTCAGTTGATGTTTTTGAGTATAGTTCTGCAAATAAACAGTCATCTGATGTAATAAAATCTAATGATATATGCAATAAAAGGTATTAAAAACATATCTTCATATAATATTTGAATCAACATGGCGTTAAATATGATTTTGTTTTCTACCTACAAATAGTTTTATTTTCTATTTTATTAAACCACTTTTTAGATTTAGATTTCTGAAAATATTGGTTTATGTTTTTATTTGTGTAATTGGTTTGGTTAATCACTATAACTTATATAACTATAAGTTCTCACTTTGGTTGTTGAAATAACTTACCTGAGGAGCCAACCATTTTTTTTTATCAGACAAAATCACTAAAGATTAGATTTCATCTCCTCTGGCAGTCTTCCAATGAGGCTTACTACTGACCAATCAGTATTTAAGTACCATGAAATTTTTTCATCATTTATATACTTTGCACAACAATACAAAAATTTATAAACATACTTTAAATATACATTTTTTTAAAATATTTAAGAAAAATTTGTAACCATAACAATTTTTATAAGATTAGATGTTAGAGTAAATCAAATTCAGTTCAACTACAAACATTTTTATGAATTTTTTATTTTTTGATCTCTGATTCAGTAAAATAATAATTTAGAATTGAAAAGGTTTTGTTTTAGTTTTGCTTTACAAAAATACTAATGGTTTCATATTTTAATTTTCTCTTTTTATTTCAATAAAGTTAGATAATACAAATTGGGTAATTTAATTTCTTAAAATATATATATATATATATATATACACATACGTATATATATATATATATATATATATATATATATATATATATATATATATATATATATATATATATATATATATATATATATATATATATATATATATATATATATGTATATATATATACATATATATATATATATATATATATAT
Organism: Hydra vulgaris; assembly: GCF_038396675.1. Lineage (NCBI taxonomy): Eukaryota > Metazoa > Cnidaria > Hydrozoa > Anthoathecata > Hydridae > Hydra > Hydra vulgaris. Next base: position 8,670,117 of record NC_088931.1, read on the forward strand.
ATATATATATATACATATATATATATATATATATATGTATATGTATATATATATATATATATATATATATATATATATATATATATATATATATATATGTATTTATATTTATATTCAGCCCTCGAATAAGGGTAAACCTAAAAGTGTTTGAGGTTAGCAAAATATCTCTGACCTCGTTTCAATACTTTCTGGTAACCTCTTTGTATCAAATTTTTTTTGCTGACCTGATGCCAACTTAAGAGTTAAGGTGGGCAATTTATTGCCGATTTATATATATACAGACACATGCACATGCACACACATATATACAAGGCCAGATCCATGGAAAGGCAATCCTCCTTCTCTCTAAGATATTTTGGAAATAATTTTTTTTGTAAATTTATATATTTAACAAATCATGTTGTTTGAAAATAGAACTAAATTTGTGAGGCTGTCTAAAATTGATAAGAAATTTTAATAATTTTGTGTGGTGCAAAAAAAATTGTACTGTTGTGATATTAATATGACATAATTTCTTAGTTAAATAGATTAAAACATTGAAAGGCTAATATTCTAAAAAAACTAACTAAAAAGGTTTTATGATATCAGGCCTTGTTAAGAAGCATTATGCAGCTCGCATTTTGCCTGCGAAAAGGCGATTTGCCTACGCGTTCAGCAGTTTGTGCTACGCAAAAACTTTTATCTTTTAGAATATTCAAATCATCTTTTGATGTCGTTAACGTGACGTTTATTCAGAAGAAATAAAGTCGTAAGTAAAAGCATTTAACCGCAATTGTAAACGAATAGATTTTTTGTTAAAGAAACAGTTTGTTTAATAATATTTTTTGTTGTTGTTAAAAATTAATCAAAAAAAAAATAAATTGTTTTAAGTTTTAGGAATTAAATATATAATTCCTTTTAAATATAATTATTATTTTTAGTCATAATAGTTTAAAAAATGCACGATTTATTTTGATGTAAATATTTTATTAATAACATATTTTGTTTAATGTTGATTCAATAACGTAAAGTTTTAATGACATTTGTTTAATTTATGAAAATAAATTATGATCACCAATATGTTATTGGGAACTGATAAATAACAAAAAAAAACTCTTTGTTGTTTAAAAACATTATTAAAAAGAGTTTACAAATTAAATAAGAAAAAATTTATTAACAGTTAATAAAATAACCAAAAACCAACTGTAAAATTATAAGAAAATAAACAAACATTATTTTATGTTTCATGAAGAAAATATTTTTTTCAAAATAAAATTTAGTTCATATTTGAAAAAAATAATAAAAATGATTTTTTAAATGAGAACTTAGATTTTATTTGTAACTTTTGTTATAGTGAGAAAAAAAAAACTGTTTGTATAATTTTTAATGCGTTAATTAAATAACTTTAATTACAATGCGGTACTTGAAATGACGCTAGTGGCGCAATATAACTTCTAACAATGCAAAATATATTTGCTGAGTTGAGTTACTTTGAAATGCGTTACGCGTTTTCGCTACGCAGCAAAATCTTGTAACAAGGCCTGTGATATGAACCTGAAAATTGCCATATTAATGCATATACTAGCTGATCTGACCCGTAAAAATGTTATAAGTCTAATCGACACTGAGCTTTTCTATACTTTTTCCTCATATATATCATTGCTTTCCAGACCCATAAAATACGGGACCAAACCTACTATTTCTATACTTATTCAACAATTCCCCCCATTTTTTGATGTTTTTAGAATTTTAAGCTTTTTTAAAAATCTTTTTGTTTGTTAAAGTGTATAATATTAATAATAATAATGAATAATAGCTGGGACAACTGTTTTTAAAACAGTTGTGGAGTGCAATAGCAGTAGATATTGCACTGTATCAGCTTTTGACTAAATAGGTGTTTACTGTTATGTTATTGTTTTTAATTTTTGTTTTGATAAAAAGTTTTTGCAAGTCTCTGAATTGTCTAGTTTATTTTTGATTAGATTTATTGACTCAGATTCTATTATATAATTCAGCAGATTATTGCACGTGTGGACTATACGATTTGTGAAAAAGTTTGCATCTCTGAGCGTTTTTGCAGAATAGCTTTTTTTAATTTAAATTTGTGTTGTCTCAGACGAGGGCCCTCTTGTGATTCGGTGTAATTGTACTGGGAAACCCAATTGATTTTATCATAGCCATATTGAATTTTATATTGCGGGATTAAATCACCATGTGTTTCACACTCTTCTAGAGTTGTTAGTTGCATGACCTCTAATCTTATTTAATATGTTAATTTCTTCAACGCTGGTACTATCTTAATGGCTCTTTTTTGGACTTTTTCAATTTTATCGATGTCTTGTATTTAGTAAGGACACCAAGCTTGAATAGCAAATTCCGGATGTGGGCAAACGAAAGTTGTATATAACTTTTTTACCATATTGTTATCAAAATTTTTAAGTGTCCGTTTTATAATGCCTAGCATCATATTTACTTTACCAACAGCTGAGTTAACTTGAGTTTGCCATTTTCGATCTGATCGTATTACTATGCCTAGGTCTCTTTCATCTTCCGTACTAAATATGGTATGGTAGTGTCCGGTGTCAATATAATGCATTATATACACTCTATTTGGATTATTTTTGCCCATATGTATAACCTTACATTTTTCATAATTCAATTTTGTTAACCAAGTGGAGGACAATGCCATGATTTTGTCTATATCTAATTGTAATTTCTCATTGTCACTTGTATTCCTTATGATGTTTATGATTTTGCTATTGTTGGCATATAGTTTTATCTTGTTATTGACTTGATCCGGTAGAACAGTGCTGATTTTGATTTATGAATCCATGCTGATTTTCATTTCATAAACCATTTGTTATTAGATAATCAATAATTTCATCTTTAATCAGTGGTTCCAAAATTTTGCATAAGAGCGATGTTAGTGAAATTGGTTGATAATTTGATGCATTGGTTTTATCACCCTTTTTAAATAATGGTGAGATATTTGCTGATTTCCATAAATCGGGTAGCTTTTGTTCCATCAATGACTTTTTGTATATCAGAAGCAGAGGTTCACTAATAATAGTATGGCATTTATTCAAGACATGAATAAATGCCATACTCTACACCAACCAATTTATTGACATCTAATTGTTTTAATTTTTTCTCAATTGAATCACGTATGATTACATTATCTATATCTAATTGTAAAGTTTTATCAGTTGTTGATATAATTACTGGTGTGTTTTCTTTATCTTTATGAACAAAAACTGAGTTGAAACTATTATTTAATACATCAGCTATTGCTTCACCATTTGTGTGTAGATTGCCTTGTTCATCAAAAATTGATGTTATACCAGATATAATTTTTTTGTTTGCATTGACATATCCATTAAAGATTTTTGGATCTTCTTTTGATTTTTCGACAACCATTTTTTCGTAATCAATACCCTTACATTTAACAGTATTTTCAATTAGTTTGCATTGTTGTTTATATTCTTGCAATAAGGATGATGATTTGAAGTTATTTGATATTGATTTTTTCCACAAATTTGCTTTTTCTCTTAATTCGGCTTTTAATCGGTTATTTATCCACAGTCTTATATCCCTTCTCTTGTTATTTCGTTTTGGTATGTGTTAAATTGATAGCTCTTGATATTTATCTAAAAATATTTCATAATACCAGTGCTCAAATAACAATCAGCCTGAATCTCATAATACCAGTGTAAAATTTGATGTGCCTTTTCTATGTTGCTCGAGGGTGGATTTTGATGTATGACTGAGATACGTGTATTTCCATCTGATACTGATGAAGCTGTTGGATTAAAGGTTGAATTTATTACGTTTTGATATAAATAATTATCATTAAAATCTAAAAACATTTGTGCTGATTTATCATTATTTAGTACTGTTTATACATTATTATCGTTCCATTTTATATTTGGATAATTGAAGTCACCAGATATTATAAGACCAGTATATTTGTTATTATCACTAGCTTTTTTAGCTTGTTTAAAAATCAATTCAATTTTGTGATAAGTGGCTTCTGATGCGTCTGGTGGGCGATAGATACAACCAGTTAATATGGTTTCATTTTCAATTTTAATAAAATTTCGATTGATATATCATTGAATAATTAGTTTCACAAATCATAAAAACATCAGGTTTAAATGTAGCCATTTCTGCTAAAAAAAGATCAAATTTATTATTGAATGAAGTGGCATTTGTGTATCGGCAGTTCAGAATGGATAGATGTTCGTAGTACTTGTGATGGACCAATAGATGTACCAGTAGACGAACGTTGTGGCTTCTTAAAGCTATATATAAATGGATTATTTAATAAAATTGTTGTATTTTTTAGCGATAGTGATTGTTGTTGCTATTTAGTTAACTTTAATACTTCATTACTTCGAATACCATAATAAAATTTTTCATTTGTATTTAATTTAGCATTAAGTGTTTTTTCATTTTTTTCTCAGTTGTTTAGCTTCTACTCATCCATCCTCAGTCAAATCTGGATTTAAATATATGCCCTGAATTTTGTTGAGATTAATAGAAGCTGATTTTAGAACGTAGTTATGATTTCTTTTGTCACCAACGTCTACTAAAACCAGGGCGTGCTTGTTTGGATTTTTAGATTTGAAACAATACACTTTTATACACAATACACAATACACTAAACAAGTCAATTTGGTTTTAAGATTTTTAATATTTTTTGACACTACTGCTGCCCATGATTCATTATTTGGTGTTGTCAATGGATTTGTTACGACTTGCTCTAGTTTATTTTCTAGATTAAAAATCTTGATTTCTAGATTTTTTATTACTTTATCCTTTTCATTTAATGTTTGCTCTAAATTTTGAATCTTGGCACTCGAACCATCAGTATATTAATTTCAGCTGGCATGTTTACTAATGAAATTTTAAAACTATATAATAATTTTTTTAACAGAAATAAATGCTATGGATCAAAATAAAGTAGAGGTTGACGCAATGCAATTTTCAAGTGAAAGTCAAACTGTAAAGCTTGATATTTGTTTAAGCATATTTTAAAATTACATTATTTGAAGTTTACATATGTTAAATATTTGCATACACTTTTGTTCACGTTTTCTCATAAAACAAAGCTGCTGCAACTCTATCTCGCCATTACCTTGGTTGCAATGGCTGTCGTGAGTTCTGTGTCAAACACGCTTGAAAGGACACTACTACTATTACTATTAAGTTCAATATTACTATATAGATTTGCTTTTTTAGAGCCTGAATCCATTGAATCAAAAAATTGCCCTACCCCATCTTTCCTGGATGGTCTAAATCCACCAAATCTAAAAAATTAAATATGGTCTTCCTTACTATCCTTACTAGATGGTCTGGATCTGCCCCTGTATATATATGTGTGTGTATATATATATATATATATATATATATATATATATGTATATATATATATATGTATATATATATATATGTATATATATATGTATATATATATATATATATATATATATATATATATATATATATATATATATATATATATATATATATATTTATTTTGAATTATTTATATAAATTATATATTTCAAAATAAAACATAAAGCTCTGATATCATTCATTGAGCACTTTTGCTAAAGAAATACAGAAAATAAAATAAATTTAGTTGTTACAATTGTAACAACCATTTATGTTTTTTGCTGTCACATGTTTTAAATATTATGTTTTTTGCTGTCAAATGATTGTTTTTTGGAAATTCAATTTTGATAACTTGTAAGTAAGTTAAAAAAGAAAAAATATGAGCTCATGTAAAAGTTTAACCAAAGTAAAAAAAGCATGGATATACATGCATTACATAAAAAATTAAATTAAAAGATATGCTGTTTTCATAAATTTTTAGATGGTTCTTCCAATATATATATTTTTTAATAACATTTGTAATTTTTATTGTAGTTAAATTCAGTTTATATCTAAATAAGATGGGATCTAAAAAGAAACATAATAAAAATATAATAAATAATAACAAGAAATATAATAAAAATATATGAGATATTATCATCAAATGTTATGTTATATTATCTAATAATAAATTGTTTTAAGTATTAAATATTATTATTAAATTAAATAATTAACGAGAAAATTTTCAATTGATTTTTGTTTTTGTTTTTCTATGCTTTTTCAAGTGAATCAAGCAAGGTTGAAGTAGCTTCAAAACTTGAATCGTCTGAAGATTGGGCATGGGATAGTTGGGCTGAAGATATTATTCAGCAAGCCACTAATAAAGTTACAGTGCTTGTTGAATCTTTAGAGGATAAACTTGGAATTCCAGATCCAGTAGAAATGGCAAAGTTTATCAAAGAAGAATCTGAAAGTAATTTAACTCCGGATAATTCAAATTCAGTTAAAGAAAATGTTAACTGCATTAGCGAAAAGCCTCTTGAGACTAATGCACCAAGTTCAGGTTATAATAAATAATAGTTGACAAGTTTTAAAAAGGATTAATCATGTTAAATAGAAGTTAAATATCTTTTTGTTTTCTTAAGAGATAATAAACTTATGAAATGCCAGTAATTTTGTTTTTAGTTTTGTCTAACAATAATATTTTGTAATCTCAAAGCATATAAGTTTAAAGATAATAAGATTGATTGGAACATTATAATTAGATTACAATCTTCATCTCTTATTAATAGGTTTTTCTTCATGGTTATCTAGTCTCTACCCAATTACAAGTATTGTTCAAGCAACTGGTCAAGATCTGGTTTCTGGAAGTATTGGAGCATTAGAGTTTATTGGAAAAAAAACAGTGGATATTTTATCAGACGGTGATCCAGGTCTAAGAAGCGTTAGGCAAAAATTTGAAAAAAAAACTTTATCAATGGTGCTGAATGATGCTAAACTAAAATATGAATTAAATAACCAAGAACAAAATCCATTAACTAAAGAAAATAATGTAACATTTGACAATATGTTTGAAAGATATCAAGGCTCTGCTCACCTGGATGCTTTAGTAATGCTGTCAAATGAATGTGAAAAAAAATTACAGAGAATTTTAACAATGCAGTCAGATGAAGTGAAAAAAGAGAGTTTGAAACTACTCATTTCTATAAAAGAAAAATTTCAACTTGAGAATGTTGACAAATGCTCAAATGAAATGGATTTTAAGAAAGATATTATATCTCTGTCTAAAAAGTTAAACCTAAAAATTACTTTTTCAAAGCTATTAAACACATGGCAGAAATTAAAAGATAAAAAAGAAGTTATTGATGCACATAAATCTGTTGAAGAAGTTATTTCTGTATTAGCTGAACTACTGTCTCGTTTTGTTGAGTATTTTAGAAAAATTGCTGATTTGCTTATTTTAACTGATGTTAAAGCAAAAGCTTTTTCTGAAGAGCGTGCTGCCACATTAAAGCTGCTTGCAGAAATGTTCACTAATGAAATCTTAGCATTTGCAAATATTTATGCTGAAGAAATAGCGGAGAATAAAAATGGATCTTCCGCTCTTCTTTCTGATATATATTTAGAGGCTTCAAACTGTGCAACATTGTTGCAAAGTTCTTATAATTTAATGCTACCAATATTGCAATGTTCTGCTGTAAAATAATTTTGGGTTTATAAAATTTGAATAATATAATTAAAAATATGAAAAAAAAAAAAAATGACAAAAGAAAATTTTTGATTTTATTTTATCTTTAATTTTTATGTAGATTATTGGATATATTCTAAAAATTGACTTCTTATCTTCCTTTGTTGTTTTTTTATCAGAAAATTCTGTTTTTTTTTATATTTGTTTCGAAATGATGAAAAAAAAATTATTTTTTTATTTTTCAGTCATGCTATTTTATATATTTATATATTTACTTCTTAGCTACATCTTATAAAGTATATACATATAAATTTATAAGTTGAATTCAATAAAAATAGCAGTGTATAATGTACACACACACATACATATATTTACACACAAATATATGGTATATTTTGTTGTTGTAAATTAAAAACGTCTTGTATCTGGTTATGTATACATGTGTATTAGGGTTTATGTGAATTAGATGTACTTATGTGTATTAGAATAAGTGTGTGGTTATTTCTGTATGTGCTAGAGTAAGTATATGCTTTAGTATATATCTGTATGCTAATGAGTATGTATGTATATATGTATGTATATATGTATATATGTATGTATGTTTTGAGAGATGCATACAATACTTAGGGTTCTATAAAAGTTTTGACTTCATTATTTAACTTTTTTAATATTTTATATAAAAAATGTACCACCATGTGTCAGTTAATAGAGCAAGTCAAAGACTTATGATCAATGATCATTAGGTCATAGATCAAAATAAAGATGCTTGTTATATGTTATATAGTGATTTCAAAACATATTAGCATGATGTACAAAGAAAAATTAAAGTTTATTCTAATTCAACAAAGTCTTTTGCAAAATCATCTTTTGCTATCATAGCTGCCTAAGAGGAGGATGGGTAAATCTGGCAATTTAGACTAAGCAGAAACTATTTAAACCCATATCTTTGGTTTTATTGTATTTTTGAATAAGAACTAAACACTTCGGAGAAACAAAATATTCTTTAGGTCACAAACTTTTTAAGACTGTTGAATTTTTGCTACACATGCTTATTGTTTTTATAGCTATTAGAGTCAAAACTGGATTATTGAGGCTTTTTTAACATCTAGAGGGACTCAATTGTCAAAGAAAGTTAGACCCAGGAGGTGTTCTGAGAAGAACAACATGTTGATCCATGATGTTACAGCCATGCTTAAATTGAGTATAAGAATTATCTAACTTCATTGTTTGTTTTGGTGTAAAGTTTGTCCAAAGTATACTTTACACCAAGTCAAAAAGTTCCATCAGGTTGTCTTTTAACTTCTGCAGCTTTCATATGTTTTTCGTTCTATTTATCTTTAACAGCTGGTATTCATAAAATAAAATTATTTTTTTCCCACCAAAAATAATCATTTGTGTTGGAATTTAAATTGAATTAAAATCATTGTGTTGATATTTATTGTTCATTTAATTGTTGTTCAAGGTGGTAAAAGAGCAGGCAGAAGATGGCATTACTGTTTGCAAGCAATCATGCAGAAGAAAAGTTGGTTAGTGGTCTTGTCCAGATGCCAAACTCCAGCAGAATTTCTCTTTGCAGTTGCTATTATGTACTAAAGTACTTGCCTGTGGTTGCAAAAAAAAAAAAAATAATAATAAATGATAAATATTGTCATAATATCTATGTTTATTAATTATTATGTTCAATTGTTCAATATTCAATTTCATTTTAAAATAATTATTTTAACAAAAATTATTTTAAGGGGTCAATATGTGACTGATAAATTGATATCAACAAACTAATCAGTTTAATAACCAATTTGTTAATTATTTATGGTGACTAATTTGTTAATTATTGACTAATTAATAGTGATATGTACATTATGCAGCTCATGTAAATTACTCTTAATCTTTTCTTCTATATTTTGAATAAAAATTTAGAAGTAAAATACTTGGAGATTTTTTATTTTTTCAAACTACTAGCTAATAGCATGACCACTGTTATTTAAAAATTGATCAAAGAACTAGAGCAGTTAGTTTGTATGATATCCCAGAAAGATATCAAATTATATTTTTGCTCAAAATTCTGTTGACCCTTAAAATTGCTCAAATAGTTTTTTGTATAGTTCTTATATATAATAGAACAATGTTAGGCTTGTGGAGAGTGGTTAGTCTAAACCACTCTAGTGCTAGAGTGAAAGTGTGATAAAGTTAAGTGTGATATCAATCTATATGATAAAAAAGTCTAAAACACATTTCTTCAAAGTTTTTTGCATTAATGTCAGTTATTATAGTTTCTTAAGTAGTTAAATTTGAACCCTGTTATATTTTACACCTACAAAGTTCTTAATTTTTCTGAAGCTCCTGTGTATATATACAACAACAATTGCAAAGTATCAACAAATTCGGGTGTCACATTTGGTGTCATGTTTGTCATATTACATGGGTGTCATATTTGTCATATTACACCCTTATTGTATAATTTTCAGATTTATGGTATATAATGGTGGATGTAGTGATGCAGATAATGGTGGATGTAGTGATGCTTGATGATATATGAATATAAACAAAGATGATGAACATATGACGAATATGAACATTTTGATATCAATACCATCCCATTAGGTTTTGATCAGTTATTGTATTTAATGGAGAGACCACATGACAAAAATGACATCTCTAACCATGTAAAAAAAAATGACATCATTGTGGTAATTTAGATAATCAAAACAAATTGACTGAAACCTAATGAGACAGTGTTAATGTTAATATACAATTTTGTTCACACTTATATATCATCAGATGCTTACTTACCATGTAGGGAATTTTTTTGTAGGGTTTTCAGGCTAAAATTGTTTTAACACAAGTTATAATATATACTTAATAAGGTTTTAGATAAATGGTAATATGTTTCGATACAAAAGTATTATACGTGCTAAACTAAATCAATCAATAGTAAAACGATTTTTTCAAGAAAATTTTAAAAGATTTACAGAAGAAGAAGCTGCACATAATGGAGTTTTATTGAGAGTCCATGATACCGAAAACTATGATAAAGAAAAATTTTCCACAGACTTATTAAGTAAGTTTTTATCAGCAAAATTTTTATAAATAAACTCAATGTAAATGTATTTATACATTTTTATTATTAAATTTTTTAGTATTAAATTTATACAGACCACAGTATATCTTATACTGTGGTCTGTATAAATTGTCACTTATGGTGTCATTAAAGTTAAAAAACAGATATATGTTGTATGATAACATAGATATATGATATATGATAACATAGATATATGATAACATAGATATATGATAACATAGATATATGATAACATAGATGAAATAAGAAATAATCTAGTCTATTTTATTATTATATAAAAAAATATATTTTGTTTATTTTTTAAAATATTATTTACTTGTGCACTCTTGGTGAAGAAATAAAATAAGGAAGAATGTCTAAATCCATATAGACATTCTTCCTGATATATGTGATATATATATATATATATATATATATATATATATATATATATATATATATATATATATATATATCACATATATTAGGAAGATATGTGATATATACATATATATATATATATATATATATATATATATATATATATATATATATATATATATATCACATACATTAGGAAGAATGTCTAAATCCATAAGGAAGAATGTCTAAATATCAAAAAACTCAAATTATAGAAAAAACATTTCACAGGAAGTTGGGAGTTATTATTATTAATTTTATAAAAACTGTAGTTATGTTGTAACCAAGGCGTTACATTGGCTACATTATTTTTCAAAAAATTAGTAGTGAAAAAGAATTCTTTTGAATTAGGATGATTTTAGTTTAGTCATTTGTTTTTATAATTTTTTAAAAGATATTTATTTTTGTGTATTTAGAAGTTAATTTAGTTTTTTTGTTTAGTAAATTTTTGACCCCATATGCGTAATTATTTCCAATTTTTCTTGCAAACTTAGCATATATTTTTTGGAAATATTATTATAGGCAGGTGCAGTTTTTAGAATAGACCAGTTTAATTTAAAATTAATATTTTTTACTTTTAATTGTCAAATATATTTTGACAGCATAGTATCTTTTGAGTATTTTTTATGTTTAAAAGACTATTGGTGGTTAGTGTAAAGTTTTTTCCATTCGTTTTCAGTTAAGCTGATGTAATGTTTATCAAGGTTATTTTGTGGAACATTGCATTTAAAGAGCACAGAGAAAAAAATGACATAGTCACATTGAAAAAGTTTTGAAAGTATATATTGATCATTTATAAAAGTCTTTGTATAAAATTAAGGGAAAAAATTGTTTAATAAAAATTATAACATTTTGTTAAACATGCAGACTTAAGATAAATTAATCAAAAACTATACATTTTTTTTAATTTTTATAACTTTTTTTAAGATAAATTAATCAAAAACTATACAATTTTTTTAACTTTTTTGCTTTATTTGAAAAAATTTATAAATGATGAATATATAATTTCTCAAAACTTTTTAAATGTGATTGCTATTTTTTCTTGTGTACTCTTCATTTAATAATATTTTATATTTTTCAATAATATTTATATTAATAATGTAAATAATATTTTTTAAGAAGCATTTTCCATTCATAGGGCAATCAATTTTTTGTTTGCAATTATAATTTCCAGTATTTATTTTCTTTAAGAATTTCATTTTTATTAATCAATTCAACATTGTAGCCTTTTATAATTCTTTCTATATTTGTTATACAGCTATAACAGGTGTATAAAAATATTTTAGACAATTTATTAGAGGGAGGGAAATTTTTATCTATTAATTTGTTGAAATATTTTTGCTATACGGAGGTTTGAACCAAATTATATTTCTATTTCAATTTTTTGCAATTTTAGCCTAAAAATTTTAAATCCGTTTTTTAGGCGCATCTTCATACACATGTTCGGAAGAGTTGAAATTATTTTCATTAGAAGAGTTTTGATTGTTAATTGAAACAGGAATTTGTTTTAAGATTTGAGAGGGGTGATTTGAATTTATATTAATATACAATAATTCATCATTAGGTTTTTTTTAAGGTATATAAGGTATAAGAATTTTCGAAAATAGGAGTCAATAGGATTTCAACGTTATGTGTGATTTCAACATTTATAACACGCAGAAATTAAATGTATGTATTAACATTTAATTTCTGAAAAACAAAATTAAAACTTTGTTTTTAGTTTTGTTTTTCTGAAGAATTTGTCTGTGACACCAAGTAATTGTGCTATCTCTTTGTGCACTTTGTAAACACTTTGTAAAGCCATCAGCAAATAATTTTTAAAAATTGAAATTTTTCCAAATATTTTTGAATTCTTGTTTTGACTAATAAAGAAAAGCTTAAACAATTTGCATCATATCCTTTTGCACATACAACAACTATAAAATTACTATTAATTATTTACCATGAATAATTTATAATCTTTTGTTTATTAAATTGATTAGTTTAAAATTATTTATCAGTCACATTGAGACTTTTAAACAGTTATTGTTGTTTTTCAAATAAATTGAACAATTGAACATTATGAGCTACTGAACTGTAGCATAATGAAGATAATTAAACAATTTATAAACAGGATTATTATGATAGTATTTAGTACTTTTTATATCACTGGTAGGTACTTTTGGTAGGTAGTTTTGGCAGCTGCAACAAGTAGTTCTGCTGAAGTTTGGCTTTTCAGCATGGCCATCAACCAATTCTTTTTAGTAAGATCAGCTATGAACGGTGATTCTTCCTGCTGCCCCCATCTTTTACTACCCTAATTCTAAAGGTCAGTATCAATTGCACAATTAAAAATATCAATATATTTTGGTGCAAAACAAGAGTTTTGATTCAGAGGATTGATTCTGGTAAATGAAGAAGTTGTATAATGAATATCAGCTGTTGAAGGCGAATAGGACAAAAGCATGAAAACAAAGAGTGAACAAAGAAATTAGTGCAAGTATTCAAAGATAAAACCTGATAAAACTTTTCAATTTTTTTTATTGGTACTTATTCATATTCACTCCCAACAAGGTTGTAAGCAACCAATATTAAGTTGGAAGTTACTAGAAAGCAAAGAATAGAGTTAAAGAGCAAGGAAAGGGTTGACAGAATTGGCCATAATTGATACATTATACAAGACAAAAAATCATGACAAACAATTCGTAACTATGCAGAATGAAGATGTCATCAGTTCAAGCATAACTATATCATTGCTGATGTGGCTTATTCTTCATTCATTTGACATCTAATATTCTTCTCAAAACACCTTGTGAACACCTTTTTCGGCCTAGTTTACTATGACAAATGAGTTTCTCTAGATATGAAAAGTGCCATAATAACCAACTTTTAGCTTATTGAGAGAACACAAGTATTATATAAGTTTAGCTCTGAGGAACATAACTTTATGTGGTGCAGACTTAACCCAAAGATCATTTTTTTTTGTCTCTTCAAAGTGTTTAGTATCACGAGAAAAGAGGAGGCCGAGGATTTCCTGTTGGAATAATCTAAATGCATGCCATATGTTTGGGCACTTTTTCATTATTCCTTCTTTTTTTCCTTCTTTTTTTAATAAAAATCTGTTTGATTTAGGTCAGCATTTTTTAACTTTACATGTGCAAAATATGTTATATCTATTTATCTATCTATCTATTGCACTGGCTGTAATGCCAGTTATATTGGAGAAACCTCCAGACATATGACTACCTGGATATACTAACACATTGCAAACAATGTAATGTTAATAAGTATTAAAATTTATTTATTGATTGTAAAAGTTTAACTATGATTGTGGTAAGATTTTTGGATATTGTCCCTGCAAATTTATTGATAATTATATTATAAACTATATATTATTAAAATTATAAATATATATATATATAATTTTATATATGTATATATTTATGTATATATATATATATATATATATATATATATATATATATATATATATATATATATATATATATATATATATATATATATTATAATGTATATAAATCTGCAATTATATATATATATATATATATATATATATATATATATATATATATATATTATAATGTATATAAATCTGCAATTATATATATATATATATATATATATATATATATATAATTGCAGATTTATATACATTATAATATATATATATATATATATATATATATATATATATATATATATATATATATATATATATATATATATATATATATATATACATAAATATCGGAGTTAGGAAAATTGAGGTCGGCAATAATTTGCCGACCTCAATCTTTTAGAGGTCGGCATCAGGTCGGCAAAAATTATTTGATACAAAGGTCTAACCATAAAACATTAAAACG
>NC_088931.1:8690000-8722500 GCF_038396675.1 Hydra vulgaris
GATTGGCATCAGGTTGGCAATAAAAGTTTGGCACAAAGGGGTAAACATAAAACATAGAAACAAGTCGGCAGTTATTTGCCGAATTCAAATACTTTTAGGTCGGCAGTTTGTTTGGCGTTGCCGAATGCCGACCCTAATTCCATTTTTTTATTCGGCAATACCGACCTAACTGCCAATTTGTCAGTGCCTTAGGTCAGTAATTTTTTGCTGACCTTAGAATTTTAAAACTTGATTTTATTTGCTGCTTTGAATAAATTAAAAATGGCAAAATAAACCTTTTACTTAAATTCTAAATAAAATATTTAAAATAAAGCAAAATAAACTTTTTATTTAATTAAAAAAAAAAAATATGTAAAATAAAAAAATGTTTTATTTAATTATTGAATAAAATAGTAAAGATAAAACCAGCAAAACAAACCTTTTTTAAAAATTCTGAACAAGTTTTTTTAAAAACACAACAGCAAAATGAATGTTTTATTTAAATTCTAAATAAAGTAATTAAAATAAAAATGAAATAAATTAGACTTTAATTAAATTCTAAATTAAATAAAAAAGGAAAAACAAATGTTTTTTTTTTTAATTTCTATTAAAATAATTAAATAAAATGTCATATGGAACTTTCTATTTAACTTCCAAATACAAACCTTTTATTTAAATTGTAAACAAAAAAATTAAATTTAAAATAGGAAAAACAAACGAATGAATGTGTTATTGAATAAATGTGTTATTGAACGAACGTGTTGTTGAACGAATGTGTTATTGAACGAACATGTTATTGAATGAATGTGTTATTGAACGAACATGTTATTGAATGAATGTGTTATTGAACGAATGTGTTATTGAACGAACATGTTATTGAATGAATGTGTTATTGAACGAACATGTTATTGAATGAATGTGTTATTGAACAAATGTGTTATTGAACGAACGTGTTGTTGAACGAATGTGTTATTGAACGAACATGTTATTGAATGAATGTGTTATTGAACGAATGTGTTATTGAACGAACATGTTATTGAATGAATGTGTTATTGAACGAATGTGTTATTGAACGAACATGTTATTGAATGAATGTGTTATTGAACGAACATGTTATTGAATGAATGTGTTATTGAACGAACATGTTATTGAACGAATGTGTTATTGAATGAATGTGTTATTGAACGAATGTGTTGTTGAACGAACATGTTATTGAATGAATGTGTTATTGAACGAATGTGTTATTGAACGAACATGTTATTGAACGAATGTGTTATTGAACTAATGTGTTATTGAATGAATGTGTTATTGAACGAATGTGTTATTGAACGAATGTGTTATTCAAAATAAAATAGTTAAAACAAAATCAGAGAAACTTTTGTTCATTTTAGAAATTTTGAAGCACATGTCGACTTTTAAAAGAAAAGTCAGCAAACTCTGTGTTTTGTTTTTTTTTTGTCAATTTTATGCATGTTTGTTGCTTTATCAAACTCTGTTTCAAAACTATGTGCTGACCTGATGCCTAACTAAAACAGTTTTAGGTTCACAATTTTTTGCCAACTTTATTTTTCCTAATTCCGAGGGCTGATAAAGAAATAACCCTAGTTTATCATATGCCTAGACCATGATTTTATACTAATAATTTTTTCTTTATTTTTTGAAAATCCTTAGGGTCTTCAGGTACTTCAGGAGGTAAAATTGGCAGTTTTTAGGGCGTTTTGTACCATTTTTAAAATAGTTTTTAGAAAGCATTAAAATTAAATTTTTTGAATTTTTTTTATGTTTATGTTTGTGAAGATTGCAAAATTTAATCTAAATAAAATGATATTCTTAAAAAAAAGTTTTAAAAATTGTTTCAAAAAACCCTAAAATCCATTAATATTTACCAAAGCTAAGAAAAATATGAAATAATATTAAAATATTCTTAAAACTAATAAAAGTTATATTTTTAATTTATTTCTAATACATTACTATATTTCTCATTTAAAATTAGCTTAAGGGGTTATTCTGGGAAATATGTAAAAGAGAGGGCCTGGACAGTGAATAAAGATATGTTAAAGAGAGGGCCTGGACAGGGAATAAAGATTTCTTTAAATCAATAGTCAAAACTATACGGTTTTTTCTCAAACCAAAAAAAAAATTAAAAAAATTTATAAAACTATAAAAAGTTTAAAATCTATAATAAAAGTCAGTAAACTTATGATCCTCTCTATTCTCTCTTAAAAAATTGTTATTAACAAAAAAATGTAACATAAGAAATAAAATGTAACATAAGAAACTTTATTTGTACTAATGTCTCATAATTTTTTTTTTCCTGCCTTTTCTGTTTTTCTTATAATTATTTGTAAAAAGAAAGATTTCCTGCCTTTTTTCTTCAGAATATACTCTGTTTATTAGGTCTTGAACTAACTTAACTGCCCTCTCAGAGCAGTCATTAACAACTTCAAGTCACTTGACTGTTGCTCTAAATTCTAGATAAAAATTGTTTTCATCCATTGATTTTCTGCCTTTCCATTTCTAAGCATGCCAAAAACTAGCCACAATTTGTCTTTTATTAATAGAGTCAAACTATGAGGCTCATTTTTATTGAAGTTGAGGCTATTCAATATAGCTTGGACCATTACCTCGCACTTTAAAGGTAAACTGCCACTTGGAAATCTTTGTAAATTATACAGTTTTTCAGCTATATCACAGCATTTTCTACATGAGCTTTTTAACTTAATAATAAAATGTTAAAAAACCATATACCTGTGTTGGTGCCAAAGAACTTAATTCTGATTTTATAAATCACTCTCTATAGAAAATACAAATGAATAATGCTAGCAGTTTCTTCCTTGTGTTTTTCAGTCACGTTTTGGATTTCATTCATTAAAAGATTTAAAATAGTATAAACCTTTTCCCATAAATCTTGAATGGTCCCGGTAAGTTAAATTTAAACCTATTTGATGATAGTACTATTAAAGTAAGTTCAGTTTGCTCATAGTATTCTTTTCTTATATTTTCGCCCTGAAGAATTTTTGATACATTTTTAATTTGTAATTATTGTTTTTAAAAAAATTAGAATTAATAGGAATAAAATGAATATAAATATCATTTTTTTGAAGATTTTTAAACTGATCACATTATTGCCAAACTGGACAGCAGCTAGTTTTTGATTATATATCTATGTACCAAGTGGCATTATTATTTTTTCCAGCTCTAGGTGGCATTATTATTCTTTTCAGTTTTAGGTGGCATTATTATTCTTTTCAGTTGCTTAGTTTCAGCATCTATACGGATCTAGTTTTGTTATGGAACTTTAAATAGTTTGTTTTCTGGACCAGAAGATTTGCTGCTTGGGTAAATCTTCCAGAAATGGGCTATGTGTTGCTCAATTACATGATGTTTACATGCAATCAACAACAATGGACATTGAACTTGTTGAATTAATCTCATGCAAGTACCTTGCCATCTTCTTGTATTTGCTGAAGTTGTGTCAAAGCAGAGACATTTAGCATTATCTTTTAATCTAAAAAACTCCATCAATTCTACAATTGCTTGCTTTTGATTAACCCCTGAACTAGAATCTATTGGAGAAATGCCAAGTAGTTCTGTTTTAGCATCAATCAAAAACTGCAATTTTATCTGTTTTAAATTGCTTTTCCTCCATTAACTCATTAACTATTTTTTCCATCAAAGTGTATAGTCATTAGGGAACCTGATTATATTACAGTGTTTTTTACGTATTCTTTTATTTCTTTTGTCCTGGAAAATATTATGTTTTCTGCAGCTTTATAAGATGTGGATTTAGAACGAATAAAATTTGCTACAGAACAACCAGCCATGACAACACTACTAATCAATGTTGTGTGTTGGTGGGGTGTTATACCTTTTCCCACTGCTGTATGAGCAGTTGACTGAAGGGTAGTTTTTGGAAGAAGAGCATAATTTTGAACATTAGAATACTCATTAAAAATAAAGTCAATATCTGTTTCCTTGCCTAATTCATTGCTAGTGTAACTAACAAACTTAGGTAATCTAAATCATTCTTATAGAACTCTGCTGATTTTTATTTGACTTTGATGTGCTTCTTTTACTTCTTACTATAGAACACTTATATCTTTTATCTCTACCTTCGCTTCATTTTCTTTCACCAAGCTGGTCATTTAAAAATGTCATATCTTCTCCCTTATCTTTCACTTTTCTCTTTTTATCTTTTAATATTTCCTCAAGATAACAGAAGGATGTTCTCCAAAATACTGTATTGATTTGCTCTTCAAATAAATTTCTTTTTTTTTTAAGCAGGATTTGTTCTGTATCTGTTATCTCTTAGCTCCATCAACAATTTGTCAATTTTAATCTTGTAAAAATATTTTTTAATAGTATAATAGTTTATCGATTAAAATAATTTAGAACTTATTAAAAAAGTTATCTTTTTTTAAATTAAATAAAATTAGCTAATGTACTGCAAGCACTCTGAATTTGATATAAAATATATTTTAAGAAAACATTATTTACTGAAAAACTTTATTAAAAAAATATATAAGTTTGGCAGTGAAAAAAATATTTTTACTTGATAAATATTTATGGATTTTAGGGTTTTTTAAAACAATTTTTATAAGTTTTAAATTTTTTTTTTTTTGAGAATAGAGCCCATTTTATTTTAAAAACTTATTTAGGTTAAATAAGTCTTTAAAACATAAATATAAAAATAAATTACAAATTTTAATGTTAAGATTTCCTACAAGCAGTTTTAAAAATGGTACAAAATGCCCTTAAAAATTGCTTCTTTTATCTTTTGAAAAAATTTTCAAAAAATTAAAAAAAAAAATCTCTAACACTAAATCATGGGTGCTAAACTAATATCTAAATAAAAAAACTAATATTTAAAACTAATATCTAAAACGAATCCCGATTTTAATTAATAAAACTAAAACTCCTCTAATGAAAATGTATTTAATTCCTCCAAACAAATATTTGAAGATGCCCTTAAAAAAGTGGTTTTGAAAATTTTGAACTAAAATTTGACCCAGAAAAAAAGAATACAAAAAAGCGAAATAAAACTAGAAATGTAATTTAGTTCAACTCCCCATATAGAAAAAAACTAACATAGGAAAAGTGTTTTTAAAATTGGTCGATAGGCATTTCCCGCCCTCGAATATACATAAATTTTTTAATCAAAATACAATTAAAGTTAGCTACAGTTGCACAAAAAATATGGAAAGAGATATAAAAGGTCACAATAATGCTTTGTTAAACAAAAAAGAAATATTAAATGTATAAATGTGTTGTTTCTTGTAAGAATGTACCTGCTAAACAATATATTGGCATAACAGTGGGTGAATGGAAAAAACGTTTTGCCAATCATAAGCAATCTTTTAAAAAAAAAAGTATTCATAAGACACCATGCTGTCAAAATATATATGGGAATTAAAAGAAAAAATATTGATAATTTTATACTGAATCCATCCTTAAAACAGCGCCTTGCATATAGCAATATTTTCAAAAAATGCATATGGCATGCCAACAAGAAAAATTTGAAATAATTACACATGCAAACCAAGAATGTTTATTAAACAAAAAATCGGAATTGATTTCTAAATGTAGGCACGAAAATAAGTTTCTCCTAAAAAACTATAAAAATAAGTGAGCTCAAATAATAGTTACATTAAATACACCTTTTAAAAATTTTTTTTTAAAAAAAGCATAAGAATGTTTTCTAAAGAATTCTTTTTATAATAGTATCAGCAAATTCCACAAATGTGTGAAAATTTACAGTAGTTAAGACTTTTGCGACTTCCTGTAATTTAATTTTTGGTATAAATTGAAGTTTTATTAATTTGATCATCATTTCTGTTAAGTCTTTATTAATAAAACACAGTGTTAAATAAAAAAAAAATTTTTGTAAAGTGATTTTCAACTAATTTATAATTGCTCTGTTCTTTTAAGAACATTGAGCACTCTATTTTGTAGAATACATTTTAAAATTGTTTATAAATATATATATATATATATATATATATATATATATATATATATATATATATATATATATATTATATATTATGTATTATATATATATATATATATATTATGTATTATATTAGTATTATAGAATTGTTTATGTATTTGTAATGTTATCAACTTAATTTTTTACTAGAACTTTATTTTTTCATATCTTTATACTAGAACTACTTGAAGTGTGGAAAAGTTCGCAGAAAAGGAGTGCATTTTTGCAGATTCCAATATCTATGAGTCATTGCATTTCTGTTGCAGCAAAACTAGGTTTTGAATACCACCATGCTACAGGAAATGTGGCTGTACTTTGCAGTTGGTTACAAGAACATACTGATAATAAAATACCATCATATTCGAATCATACTGTAGGTGTGGCAGGTAATTTTGAGCAGGGTTTGGCAAGATATTTTAAATATGAATAGGGGTGTCAAGTAATTTTATATATGAAGATTTATACTTTAATTAAAGTATAAATCTACTTTAATTTAAAGTATCAATTTATCAATTTTTTTCATCTTAAATTGTTGAATGATTGATTTTTTTTACACTTAAAAACTGTTGATAATTGGATTTCTATTGTTTCTTTAGGAGCATGCTTTAATGAATCAACTTCTGAATTGCTTGTGGTGCAGGATAAAGGAATGGTAAAATTTTCATTAAAATTTTCAAATAACTTAGAAGTTTGTACTATTTTTTTATTTATTTGTCTTGGTTATTTTCTTTTTAAAATTGTTTCATTATTATTTTTCATAGTATTCAAAATGGTGGAAATTTCCTGGTGGTTATTCAAACAAAGGAGAATTTATAAGTCAGTATTTTTTTTAATTATTATTTAATATGTTGATTGAAAAAACGATATTTGGGGTAAAGTTTCCAAAATTTTCATGGGGCTTATTGGCTCATAGTAAAAAAAATAAGTCATCAGTGCATACCTAAAAATAAGTCATCAGTGCATAGCTAATGCTGCATTCATGTATGTATATATATATATATATATATATATATATATATATATATATATATATATATATATCGCAATTTTTTTCAGTCAGTATATAAAGGAAATGCTTTATAAAATTTTTAAATTTGTTTTTTAAATCTATTTGTTAAACTTTACTGCTTTTATCAATGCACAGGAAAGCAAGAAAACTAATTGCTATTTATTTGTAAAAAAAATTTTATTTCTTTTTTTAGCTGATATTTTGGCTCTTTTTTTTTTGTTTGTTTGTTCTTTATTACATTTTAAAACATCATGTTAATAGTTTATAAAATTTACAACTTAAAATAAAATAGTATAAACTATTACAAGTAAAGATATTTAATATATATATAAAAAAAGAACGCGGAAACTCGTAAAAGACTGTATGATCTTGTCATAGTATGCCGCTGTAAAAAGACGTTGTTGCATTTTTACATGTTAAATATTTTACGTACTAAATTAAAAAAAAAAGTTTTGCAATAAAAGATCTTATATATATATGATCTTGTCATAGTATGCCGCTGTAAAAAGACGTTGTTGCATTTTTACATGTTAAATATTTTACGTACTAAATTAAAAAAAAAAGTTTTGCAATAAAAGAATAACAAGATTTAAATAGAAAAAAATTACAAAAAAATACAGTGGATACTTTTAAAAATACAGTGGATACTATTATAAAAAAATACAGTGAAATTTTGTTCCTTAAATTTTCGATATGCTGTCTCCATGTAAGATTTTCATCAATATGTATTCCTAAAAACTGAGTAGTTTTTACTCTTTTTACATGAATATTATCAATGAATATAGATGGCGTTTCGTATAGTGTTAGTGTTTTTTTTTGGAAATATTTACTGAAAGTTTATTTACTTTGAACCAGTAAGACACTTTTTAAGTTCTATGTTCATAATTTCAAAAAATATAGTAATGTTGCTGTATGATAAAAATAAATTTGTGTCATCAGCAAACATTAATATCCTCAGGCTGGATGCTTTATGGAGATCATTGACATATTTAAGAAAAAGAAGAGGTCTGAGTATAGAACCTTGTGGCACCCCACAAGTAATGTTCAGTAATGTTTTTAATGATTTATTGTCAATGTGTATGTATTGAGCATTATTATTTAAATAACTCTTTACACATTTTAAAACGACTCCTATGATTCCTATGATATATAGTTCGAGCTTTTTAATAAGAATTTAATGGTCAACAGTATCAAAAGCTTTTGATAAATCAATAAAAATTCCTAATTCAGACTTATTAAACGACTTGTTAATACTACATGTAAACTGAAGTATTGCATGCTCTGTGGAGCTATTTTTTTTGAAACCGTATTGATTATTAAATAAAATATTATTTACAGAAAGATGAGTATTGATTTTGTTATATAAGATTCTCTCTAAAGTTTTTGAAAATACAGGGAGAACAATGATAAGGCAATAGTTATTTACTTTAGTTGCATCCCCTCTTTCGAATATCGCTGTTACTTTGGCAATTTGAAGTTGATCAGGGAAAACTCCTTGGCTAATGCAAGACAAAAAGATTTTAAATAGAATATTTTTAATAAAATTATATGAATTTATTGCTTTGGTTTAATCGTTTTGAAAGCAGCTTCATATTCCTAAAAGGATATTTCAATACAATTAAGATTTATTGTTTTTTGAGGTAAAAATTCAAAAGAATTACTAGTATATGGAATATTTTTTGCTAAGTTAGGCCCCGCTAAAATAAAATGCTTATTTAATTCAACTGCAATATCGCTTGAAGCATATAAAATTTTATCATTAACTTTAATACCGTTAGGCACCTGATTTAGTTTTTGCTTTACCAGTGATTTCTCTTAAAACTTGCCTAGTGCGTTTTGAGTTGTTTTTGTTTTTTTCAAGTAAGTCAAGATAGTAATTTTTTTTTAATTTTTTCTTTGTTTTTCGAATTCTCTAGCATAATTTTTGTAAATGGTTTTATTTTCAACTGATTTGGATTTCAAGTACTTAATATATAATTTTTGTTTAATTTTGGAAGATTTTCTTAGTACATTGGTTATCCATGGGGATGTTATTTTGTTGAGCTTTTGTTTATAAATGTGTTAACAAAAGCTATTTTTGCTATTTAGTATTAATTTAGTATCTGTATTTATAGAGAAAAAAAATCGAAAAATGATCTGTGATATTGCATTTAATGATTCCTTTTTTAAGAGAATGATTAAAAATATTAATTGTTATGATATTGTTAATTAATGAAGTCATTAATTCAGTAATTCTTGTTGGTTTCGTTATTAGCGGAAATGCTCTGTTTTTAAATAAGTCATTGTAAAACTCTTTAATGTTGTATTTGGCATGATACTGTAAATAATCCAAATTAAAATCACCAATTAAATAGTTTAATTTCTTTTCGTGGTTACTTTTTTTAAAATAACTTCATTTAAAAAAGTATCAAAATATTTAAAGATTATTAAAATATTTATATGCTTTTACATACTTTGTATGCATATGTAAGCAATTGCGTATTAGTTTGATAATGGCTCTCATTTAGTGAGAGCCATTATCACACTAATAAAACTGTTTAAAAAATTATAAGAAAACATAACAAAATGATGTCATTGCAACGTCAGATATTCAACATTTTTTAATTTTACAAAAAGTGTTTTCCAATGGTGAGTCATCACCAAATTGCCATTGTCATGGTTTAAAACGTTTTCTTTAGATTTTGAACATTGCACACGTTGTATTTCAATAGCCTCAGGAATTTTCCTTGTTTGAAATAACAGAAAACGTTTTAGGGTTCTCCCAGTTTATTTTACCATTACAATGTTCTATTATTCCAGATGTATCCCAGTTGGGTTTTTTGTGTGGAAATCTTTTATCTTGTTTCACTAACACAACCCTTGGAATTAAGAAAAATGAGGTCGGCAATAATTTGTCGACCTCAATCTTTTAAAGGTTGGCATCAGTTTTGCAAAAAAAACTTGATACAAAGGTCTTACCATGAAACATAGAAACAAGGTCTAGAATTTTTCACCGACCTAAAACACTTTAAGATTAGCACTTAGGTCGACATTGCCCAATGCCAATTCTAATTCCGAGGGCTGCCAATAAAACATGCCCCACATGTGCAATCAAGTTGGTACACTTCTGGATGACTATTTGGAGGCAGTTTAGACTTGTTAGGGCAAAGTATATTGATCAAGGGATTACCAAAATTAAAAATTTTTTAACGCCAACTTTACAAAATTCTCTTTAAGAACAAGGTTTAATTTTGGGACCCATGGTAAAATAATTAGATTTTTGGTATAAATTTTTTGAGAACAAGATGGATTTGTGGAGTATTTATAATTTTCAGCATTATCTGAATACTGTTTATAGGAACGTCCATTTTGAGTAAAAATCTTAGTAATAAATTATTTTCATCTTGAATGTTATGTTCTGAACAAATTTTGTATGCTTGTGCTAAAAAACCTTTAAAAATACCAACTGCGATGCTCTGTGAAATAGATGATTTCAGTTTTATAAGTACATTTGTAATTGCATCTTTATGGTGTATGGAAAACTCATATTTGTGCATTGGATTTAATATATTGTAGATATGCTTCTGAGATGACGACCATGTGTGTATATACATATATATATATATATATATATATATATATATATATATATATATATATATATATATATATATATATATATATATATATACAAATTAAGATATATAGACATTATATGTATCTTAAGTTGGTTAACAAAGCTAGTGGAATAACTTTTTACTGAAATACTTTTAACTTATACTAAATGTAGCATACATAGTGGCGGTTTATAAATGAGTTTTACTATGTTGTTGTACTGCTATTTGTTCATTATAAATGCTGAACATGATTATTATTGTCAATTATGATATTTTTTTATTATATATAGTTATTATTATAATGAATAATATTAAAGACACACTAGACTTGTTTAAAGGTTTAATAAATTTTTTTTTTTGAGAATTTATTGCTTTCAAAATGCAAGTTATTTACATTATGCAGGGTAGGGTCAGATCTAGGAAAAGTGCTATGGCTATGGCATTTAGTTTGACAGTGCTATGGTTTCCTTTTCAAAAAAATATTAATTTATTTTAAATTTAGTTATTAGAAATAATTAGTTAATAGTTTTAAATTCAAACTTTTTCATAGAAATAAAAACAGCAAATTTTCTCAAAAGTTGCTTTTTTATACAGATATAGCTTAATGATAATCTATAAGTCCAAGGTGCAACTTCTGCTATAAACGGGTGCCTTGAAGATCACCTAAGACATTATATCTTATCCCATAAAATTTGTTTTTTGATTTTGAAAGCAGTCCATTGGTTGTTTGACCAACTACATTTTTTTTATTGAGAGGGTTGAGGTATTATACTATAATCATAAGTCAGATCAGGTTATCCTGCTACTGGTAACATGTAACTCAGTACAATCTATTTCATGTCCTGCTGCCTTGTAGGATACATTAACGCAGATGTATTTTTAATACATTGTTTCCAGTTTAGGATGTTGAATGCTGGATCTTCTTGACTCGTGCATGGGTTTTGCTTGTGTCTCTATTTTTATGACTAGGCAACTCATTCTATTATCTCCTAATGAGAGTACAGCTCTAAAACTCAGTTTTATGGTTCTGAGGCTGGCTGGTAGTCAGGTTTCCCGAACTCTGTGGTAGCTCTCAGAGAGGCTGATTCCATCAACAGCTAAAAAATATCAAAGTATTAACAGTGCCATGTTGCGCATGGATGGTGTCCCTGTTTGTACTTTTGGTGTGCATTGCGGAGGCCACATTTGGAGCCCTTTGTTACGGCTTAGGGTTTATTAGTAGTAATGAGGCAATTGCTTGGGCTATTAAGCGGTGTTCTGAGTACTATCTATGCTTTGAGTCAAGTTCTTCAATCTAATTTAAAAATGAATAAAGTACCAAAAACTATAAAACACAAAAAACCATTATCATCACCAAGTTCTCTAAACCTATCATTCACTAATGTTCCTGGTCTTTGAAGTAACTTTTCTTCTGTTGAGTCTTATCACTTGCAAAGTTCACCAGACCTACTTGCTCTTTGTGAGACTAATTTGAGTTCGGCTGTCTCATCTTGTGATCTTAGTGTTGATGGTTGTCTTCCTTTAATTCGTAAAGACTACAATAGTCACATGCTTGGCCTGGGCATTTACATTTGTAAGAATTCACCCATTTATCGTGAAACTAGGTTTGAACCCACAGACTATTCTTTCATGTGCTTTTGTTTAGCACCACTTCACTCTATTGCCTTTATTTTTGTTCTATATCGCTCTCCTTCATCTCAAGACTGCACTCTTTTTGATGTTATTTCTGATCATATTGACCAAGCCCTCTCTCTTTATCCATCAGCTAATATAG
This sequence comes from Hydra vulgaris, assembly GCF_038396675.1. Classification (NCBI taxonomy): domain Eukaryota; kingdom Metazoa; phylum Cnidaria; class Hydrozoa; order Anthoathecata; family Hydridae; genus Hydra; species Hydra vulgaris. The sequence goes on from NC_088931.1 coordinate 8,702,348, forward strand.
TTGTTGTCGGTGACTTTAATGCTCACCACTCTGAATGGCTTGGCTCTAGTGTCAGTGATTCTGCAGGCATTAAAGCTCACAACTTTTGCCTTTCTCAATCCCTAACTCAAATAGTCAACTTTCCAACTCGCTTTCCTGACAACCTGAATCATTTACCTTCTCTACTCGACTTATGTCTTGTTTCTGATCCTAGTCAGTGCTCAGTTTCTCCGCATTCACCCTTAGGTGCTTCTGATCACAGTTTGACCTCTCTAAAACTAATATCTCATTCTTCTTCATCACCTGAATCCCCCTATTATCGAACCTCTTACAACTACAGTAAAGCTGACTGGGATTCTTTCCGTGATTTTCTTCGTGATGGCCCTTGGGTAGAAATCTTTTGTCTTCCTGGCGACAAATGTGCTTCCTACATAACTTCGTGGATTCAAGCTGGCATAGAATCTTTTGTTCCCTCTCGACAATTCCAGGTCAAGCCTCACTCTCCCCCATGGTTTTCTTCACACTGTGCTGCTGTAATTGCCAATCGAAACCGTTACTTCCATATTTATCAGCAAAACAATTCTCCAGAAAACAGACGTCTGTTTATTACTGCTAGAAACAATTGTAAAAAGGTTTTGTCTAATGCCAAAACCCGCTATTCTCAGGTCATGAAATCTCGTATTTCATCTCAAAAATTAGGCTCTCGTGACTTCTGGAGAATCTTTAATAATATCAATAATAAGGGCAAATCTTTAATTCCACCTCTCTTGTATGGTTCAGACTTTGTCACCTCACCTAAAGACAAAGCTGAATTGTTTGCTAAAAACTTTTCATTAATATCATCTCTTGATTCCACTAGTTGCGTTCTACCTGATATTGCCAACAAAAACAGGTTGATCCATTGCTTGACGTTCATATCACTCCAGCTTCTGTATCTAAAGTGATTTCCAGCCTAGACTCTTCTACAGCTTGTGGCCTGGACAACATACCTGTTATTGTCTTGCAGAAGTGTTCTCCGGAGTTGTCGTCTATACTCTCAAAACCATTCAACAAGTGCTTATCTGTGTCTTGTTTTCCAGCCTGCTGGAAAGCGGCATCTGTTATCCCTTTCTTTAAAAATTCTGGAGAGCGATCTGATTCGTCTAACTACCATCCCATAAGTCTTCTTCCTATCATAAGCAAGGTTTTTGAATCTTTAATTAACAAACACTTAATTTCTCATCTTGAATCTAATAACTTACTTTCTGACCATCAATATGGATTTCAATCTTCTCGTTCTACTGCTGATTTGCTAACTGTAAAAACTGATAGGTATTATCGTGCATTAGATGAAGGTGGAGAGATTAAGGCCATGGCTCTTGACATTTCAAAAGCTTTTGATAAAGTTTGGCATGCTGGTCTTCTCCATAAGCTTTCTTCTTATGGTGTATCCGGCAACATCTTTAAGATCATTGAATCCTTCTTTTCCAATCGTAGCATAAAAGTTGTCCTCGATAGATAGCACTCTTCTTCTTATTCTGGAACTTCAGAGGTTCCTCAAGGTTCTATCCTTGGCCCAATACTCTTTTTAATTTACATTAACGATCTTCCAGATATTCTCACATCTAAGGTGGCATTGTTTGCTGATGATACTACCATTTATTTTTGTCGTGATAGGAACCCAACACCCTCTGATTGCTTGGAGGGGGCATTTGAGCTTGAAAAGGATCTCACTTCTGCTCCAGCATGGGGCTCACAGTGGCTGGTGAACTTCAATACAGATAAAACTTCTATTATTAATTTTTTATAGTATTTTCAACATTTAATCAAAACTAACGGAGTGCTATTAGAAGCACTTGAAATATATGAAATTGCTGTTCTAGGTTGAAAAACCTCATTAAAGTAAAAAAAGAACATCTAATAGCACTAGAGTGTATATACATACATGTATATATATATATATATGTATATATTTATATATATTTTTTTCTATATATATATATATATATATATATATATATATATATATATATATATACATACATATATATATAAATTTATATATATATACATATATATATATATATATATATACATATATAAATATATATTTATATATATATATATGTATATATATATATATATATATTATATATATATATATATATATATATATATATATATATGTATATGTGTTTGTATATGTATATATATAAATATATATATATATATATATATATATATATATATATATATATATATATATATATATATATATATATATATATATATATAGTTCTACAGTTTGTTGCATTTGGGAGTACAGAAGGAAAAAAATGATTCTTATGCCAACAAGTACGTCACTTTTAAATACTTTTAACTTTCATCCAACATTTGCATTTTGTTAGAAAGTAAAAACCATTAATTTAATTACAAATTAATCGTTTTTTAAAAAAACCGCAAAAACGCAAATTTAATTGACCAGAATGTTTTTAAAAACATTCTGAATGTTTAACAATATAAACAATGTTTTCATTTTTATTTTTTTTAATAAAATGTTTTTATTTTTATTTTTTTTACTGTAAATCATGTGCGGAGTATTGCTACATTGACTCTCATATAGCCTGACTTGCAACAAAGTGCTGCTACATCGACTGACAAATAGCCTGACTTGCAACAAAGTACTGCTATATCGACTGACAAATAGCCTGAATCGAAACGGAGTGCTGCTACATCTACTATCTTTTAGCCTGACTTGCAAGGGAGTGCTGTTACTTCGACTGAGGGTTTGGATGGGGCAGGCAGTCTATCAATTAATAAAAAAAAAATTCTGTTCTTGCATTTTAAGTTTTACTTTTTGTCAACAAAATACGGAAAAAACTTTCTGACAACATACAAGAGTTATATATATATATATATATATATATATATATATATATATATATATATATATATATATATATATATATATATATATATGTATATATATATATATATATATATATATATACGCATTTTTGGTTTGCATGTATATTCAGGAGAGTGCTCGATGAATTAAAGTAAATTAAAATAAATTAAGTTAAAACAGACTGTATTTATATATTTTTTATAAATAAAACTACATATTTTTTACAACTATTTGTTTCATGCTAAATGCATTCTTAAAGGCAAATACATCCTACTATAAACTAATATCCAAGTGTCGTCATGAGAACAAATTTTGCTGGACAACCACAAACCTAAAGATTAGATTTTTCTAATTCATTTTTTCTTGTACAGAATTATTTTTCCATGAGAAAAAATCAGATTTTTTACCTGATGATTGCATTTAGCATGAAACTAATAGTTGTAAAAATATATAGTTTTATTTATAAAAAATGTATATATATCAGGGTTCCCACTTGGCATGCTATTGCTTACAGAGGTATACAAAAATTGCTTTTTAATATTGTTTAATAGTTTTAATATTGTTTATGTTTTATTTATTTATTAATCATAATGATTTGTACTATTTGGTTTATTAAAACTTCTTTTTGTTTAAAATATTTTGATTAATTTAGATTTTCTAGATTTAGTACAAACTAAAATGGCCAAGACCACTTACTAAAAATTTTGGGAAAGTAGATTCAAGTGGTCACAGGTGTTAACATCAATTTAAGTTTAACGCATGGCATTTATTGTAAGAAATCTTTCATTATATCTGCCTGGGCATTAGTCAACTTGTGAAGCACAATAGGGGCAAAAATCATGTTAGTAAAGATCTTTGTAAAATATCAAACAACCAAAAGCAGTTTAATGCATGCCTCACTTTCAAATGTTGAATGTTTGACTGTCCATATAGATGATCAGATCTCTCATGCAGAAATTATGCAAGCTTTACATTTTGGCTTTTTTCAGGCAAAGGCTAGGAGAAGCCAACTCCAACATAAAACACCCCCTGCCTTGGGGCTCTTGGTTGAGTAAAGGCTAGTGATGGTGTCTCAATAAAAATACTCATCTTGGGCAGATGTTAAACGCATCCAGCTACTGTCTTGTAGAAGGCTTCCTAGACAAAAACTTGAGTTTTTGCCTAGGAAGCCCTCTACAAGACAGTAGCCAGTAAACAGATTCTATCTGTTGACCAGCTTCGCACGCCTTTTTCATCTATTAGGCTGGCGCAGATGTATTTTTAATAAATTGTTTAGGATGTTGAATGCTGGATCTTCTTGACTCAATGCATGGGTTTTGCTTGTGTTTCTGTTTTTATGACTAGGCAATTTATGTTATTATCTCATAATGAGGATACAGCTCTAAAACTCAGTTTTATTGTTCAGAGGCTGGCTGGTAGTTAGGTTTCCCGAACTCTGTGGTAGCTCTCAGAGAGGAAGAATCCATCAACAGCTGTAAAATATCGGAGTACTAATAGTATCATATTGTGCATGGGTGGTGTCCCTATTCATATTTTTAGTGTGCATTGTTGAGGCCATATTTTGAGCCCTTTTTTATGGCTTAGGGTTTATTAATAGTATCAAGGCAATTGCTTGGACTTTTAAATGGTGTACTGAGTACTATTTGTGCTTTGAGTCAAGTTCTTTGAAATTTAAAAATGACTATTTTTTCCTTGAACATTAGTTCCTTGAAATTCGCTTCCTTACTTTGCTGATTCATATAATTTGAAATCTTTTAAATTGTCTGTCAATTATTGCTGTATAAACTTCATCTTTTTTCTTCCAGTAACTTCCAACTTTAATAGTGGTTGCTTGCAGCCTTGTTGGAAGTGAAGATATTAAAAAATAAAATTAAAAAAAAACTAATTTGGTTGCTGAATTTTCCAAAAACATGTAGAAACGTGATGGCTTTCTTTGAAATATGTTGTTGTTAGGATTTTGGAACAATGGGTGAACCTTAAAGAGTATTTGTTAACATTTCTTCCAAAGTAAAAAAACTTTAACACTTTGTTTAAAACAGATAGATATTTAAGTTTTTGTGCTTTTTCAGCACATGATTTTGAAACATTTTTAGTACAGAATCTCCAATCATTCACATGCTTTATCCTGCAATGTGTAAGCTATTAACACTTTTCTTCAAAAATTTATTCTTCCCAAAAAGTTAAAAAATGATAATGGAGAGTTTGCTAAAGCATACTCAAATGCAAATATTATGATTTGCTTTAATGAAAGTTTATAATGCATAGTTGCAGCATCTGCCAAGTGGTTTACCAAAATTAGTTCTTCTGTTGAGAATTCTTTCTGGTATGTGAATATGAATAGTCGCATCTTTCAGATTTTTTAAACTGCTTCAACTGATATATCAAAGTTGATTTTTTAATGTTGCAATGTCTTGAAGCTTCATTTAAACTCATTTTTTGTTCAAACACAAAATTTACTGCATTATGTATATCTGTTTCAGAAATCTTCTTGCAAAAACACCTTGATCCTTGGCATTTTAAAACTAAAATGTATTGACAGAATTGATTAAGTATTTTTATGCTTTTAATTCCCTTTTAATTAATTTAGTCTAAAATAGTTTCTAATATTTTCTATTTTGCATTTTTACCATTTTCAAGTTTAAAACAACACTAGAAAACTAATTTTCTTTCCAAACGATTGTATTTTACTTTGATTTGACAATGATTTGACCTATTCTCTATCAAAGTCATTGCATATTTAGATAAAATATTACATAAAAATAGCATATTTAAATTAAATTCAAAAAATAAATGTTTCTATGCATTGCACAGAGGGACAGAGGTGAGCAAAACCCCTCAAAACTAACTTTTATATTAGAGTAATTTCTTTTTGCAAAGGTAGTCTAGAGACCCTCAGCATTCTAAAACTTATATAATTTTTTTCACAATATGATTTTTTAGCTCAGTATATTAATTTTACCATAGAAAATTAAGTTCAATTAAATTAGGAACAAAATTGAAATTGCTGTTGCATTGAGTTTAGTAGATGAAAAATTTATAACTTAGTGCAAAGAGTTTTTAATTGTTTCTGCATCATATTTACAAGAAAACTTACCTTTTCATGTTTCACTTTTAAAGCATGCTCAATTTCTTCATCCAAAAAAATTATTGGAGTCAAATGGGAACTTTATGTGATGAAGCGGTTAATTTAAAATTCCCTCAGGTGCTTGCACTTGTTAAGTGTGTTTTATCTTATAGTCTTAGCAACAGTACACCCAAAAGAGGATTTTTTATAAATAATAACTTTTAGAAGCTCACAGTTCCAACTTAAAAAAGGACACTATTGTTGCATTAAGATTAGGTAAGGTTTAAATAAAAATATTTTTATCTTTTTCTTTTTTAGTAATATTACAACATTTTATAATAAATGGTTTGAATTATTGCAACAGTTTTTTCAGTTAGAGATGAACTTAACCAAGTAGGTGGAGTTGAATTTTTCAATAACGAGTAACATAATTAAATGTTGTAAAGAGCCTCATCAAAGACATAAAGTTTGTTTAGCTAAGCAAACTAGATTAGAAAAGGGTGAATCAGAAAAGGTAAACCAAACAAAGTAGCTAAAAAAATCTTTGCAACAGCAGAAAAGAGATGTAGAACTTATTGAAACAGATATATTGTTCAACAGTAAACATTATCGAAACAGATATATTGTTCAACATTAAACAGTAAATTGTTTACCATTGTTTTAATTAAATTATTATATTTTTTTTATTTTATTATTTGAACTTTGTCATTAAATAAAAACATAACTAATAGGACTTTTATTGAACAAAATATTTTTAAATTCTATTACATAAAGGGTATGCAGAGCTGGTATCAAAGTTGCAGAAACTGCTTTTGATGAAGGTAATAGAAAACTGCAACAAGCACTGCTCAAAGTATAGTTAGATAGATAACTATATGCCAAACTTCACAAGCTATGATGATGACATGGTAATCAAGCGTAAAAATGAATTACAAATAAATCTTGAAAATTTGGAAAAAAAGAAAAAAATTAGTCAAATTAAGTTATAAAAGCTGCTGAAAGAACATTTTTCTCTAAACTTTTTATATTATTTTTTATTAAGTAAAATATCAAACTTTATAAATTTTGAAATATAATACATTATTATAATGTATTTTAATATACTATAATACCAAGTACATTTGTTCTCAGTCTAATTTTTTTTTTATTGTTTATTTTTTTGTTTTTTGATTTCCCGTAGATTTTGAACTAATTCTAATGTAATGAAAAACATGTTTTCTATGATAATTTAAAAGTAATAAAAATGTGCAATATTTTTTAGCAACATACTCATATTTTAATATAATATTTTGTTAATAATGCTTCAATCTCAAAAACAACGTTAAAATTGATGCTGCAGTCATTAGTTTTGAGTTTTCCTTAATATTTGTTATGATTTTAAAAAATATTTATGCAATTATAAATTTATATAATCCATACGCTATATATAAAATCAAAAGGAAAATTTTTAAAAAGTAGCATGCAAAAGTATACAACACAATTGAGAAATAGCATGCAAAAGTATACAACACAACTGAGAAATAGCATGCAAAAGTATGCAATTTTAGTAAAAAGTAGCATGCAAAAGCATACAAATTTCTGGGAGCCCTGATATTTATATATAAATATATATAAATTTTTTTTTTTTTAATTTTATTTAGGTGCCCCAAGAGGTCCTTACGGTCTTATCACAGAGCACTGTGAATGAGCATTTAATCGAAAGTTCACGTCAACTTCCTAACTGATGTCTCAAAACTTGCTCAGAGGTGGGGTTTGAACCGCGGATCCTTTGTATATATATATATATATGTGTGTATATATATATACATATATATATATTTATATATATACATATATTTATATATATGTAATAGTTTTCTTTAACCTTTATATATATATATATATATATATATATATATATATATATATATATGTATGTATATATGTATATATATGTATGTATATATATATACAGCGGTGGCCAAAAATTAAAGACCACTCATTTTTTAGTTGGTTTCTTAATCTTTAAATTAAAATTAAGAAGATTCTAATTGACATATTAAATTATTTTTTTTTTAATATCTTGTTAATTAAAACATACGGATTAAAGTGGTATAATTTTTTTAATCTAATTCTAATTAAATAGCGTTTAACTTATTAAAAAACTGATGAATACTTATAAATCTTCTTTAAATAAATTGGACAAAATTTAACGACCACTTTCAAATCTTTAATTTGCACTTATTAAAAATAATAATCCATTATTTTTTTTAACTGTCTTAATTGCTTATTACGTTGGCTATAAAATAAAATGTCGAAACCTGAGTTTCGATATCAAATAAACATTTATTTTTTGAATTGCAATGAGGATATAAAAATATTGCAAAAATGCGTGCAAAGATCGAAGAAAAAGACAGATACGCGGCTCTTGTATTAAAAGAAGAAGGCTATAGCATCAGACAAATAGCAGAAAAGCTCGGAAGGTCTCACTTGCATTATTAACATAATTCAACGATACAAAGAGACCCGGTCAATTAATGATCGTCATAGGACTAGACGCAATAAAATTTCAAATGACCGTGATGTTCGCTTGTTAGTGAGATTAATGAAAGAAAACAGACAAGCATCATCTACAGACTTGTCTACGAAATGGACTCTGTCAAATGGTCTGAAAGCAAGCCCTAGAACTGTGCGAAGGGTCCTCCACAATTTAAATTATTTATGGCGTGCTGCTGCAAAAAAACCACGCTTAAATAAAAAACAAAAATTTGCCAGGTAAGAGTGGTGCAAACTACATAAAAATTGGTCAACAGATCAGTGAAGCCGTGTGATCTTTAGTGATGAAATGAACGATGAGGTAGACAACAGAAAAGATCGCGTAATGTTGCGTAGACTTCCAAGCGAACGGTTCGATGAATCATGCATTTTGAAACGAACAAAACAAGGCAGTGGTTCAATAGGCATTTGGACCTGTATGAGTGCTTGTGGAGTTGGCGTTTTTTATTTATTCGATGGTAGACTCAACAAAAAAGGTACATCGAAATTTTAAAAAACTCGCCTATTCCTAGCATTGATTTATGGCAGTTGCAAGATGGATTTATTTTCCAGCAAGATAATGCGCCGTGTCATAAAGCGCATGTTGTTAGCGATTGGTTCAATTCTAATAAAATTCAAGTGCTTCCATGACCTGCCTATAGTCCAAACTTGAATCCAATAGAGAATTTATGGTCGTGGCTTGATCACAAGCTTGGTAAAGAACAACTTTACAATTTGGAAGATTTGAAATCTTCTCTCTCATCATTTGAAAAATGTGCCTGATGAAGTAAACTTTAATGAATTCAGTGCCAGAACGAGTACAAGAGTGCTTGAAAACAAATGGAGGAACAACACGTTTCTAAATTATTTTTTTATTGCTTTTTGAAATATTTTTGAAACTGGTCTTAAAATTTTGTCCAATTTTTTTTCCCATTTATATTTTTTACTAGTCAGTTTTTTAATTTTTTAACATTATTTTGTAAAAAAATTATAAATTCTTTTATAATAAATATAAAATACAATAAAAATTCTTTCTAAAAATGTTTTTCTTTTTTTAATACCTTTTTCCAAAATAAAATTATATTAAGGTTAAAAATAAATTTTGAAAAAAAATGAGTGGTCTTTAATTTTTGGCCACCGCTGTATATATTTATATGTATGCATATATATATGTATATTTGTGTATATATGTGTATATATGTGTATATGTGTGTGTGTATATATATATATATATATATATATATATATATATATATATATATATATATATATATATATATATATATATATATATATATATATTTAAAGATAGTGTTACTTTAATTGATTTTTAAGGTGAAACAGCAATAAGAGAAATAAAAGAAGAAACTGGAATAATTGCTGGTTTGTTTCTTAAGTTTTTTGATAAATGTACTTTATGCCTTACTTTTTTGATAAATATACTTTATGCCTTTATTGCTGATCTTTTAAAAAATACTAAATAGTTTTCTTTAATCTTATAATTGTCTTAAAATGCTTTCTTAAATCTATTATTGTTTAATTTTTATTTTGAATTTTAATATTGCTGTTAAACTTGTTTTCAAGAATTATTGATCTATCATTAGTGATCTATCATCTTTTATTTTTGAACTTGTTGAATTTCTGCTTAATTTGTTTTTTAAAATTTTTGATAAGAATTCAAATCTGTTTTATCACTACGTCACCTACATAATGAATTATTTGACCAATCAGATATTTACTTCATATGCCGACTTCTTCCAATTACGTATGATATCAAACATTGTCCAGATGAGATTCAAGATTGTAGATGGATCCATCTCGATACTCTTTTACATATGACTGATGCATCACAATATGTCAAATTAGTATGTAGATTAATACTTGATGGAAAATCTTGCGACTTTAAAAATGTAGATATCGTTGAAAATGAGATGTTAAATTGGGTCCTCAAGAAGCGAATGAAACTTTATCACAGGCCATTAAACTAATATCTTTTTTATGAGACGCTGGAAATATGTGTATTTTTTAATAATATTTTTTTATTTAATTATCACAGAAACTTTATCACGTGCCATTTTAACTGATTTTTTTTTAATGACGCGCAAGTGTTAAATTAAGCGATCACGATTTGCTAATATGATAATAATAAAATATTTTTATAAGATTTTAATACTATTTAAATATCCTTTTTTTTTTCTAGATTTCTACTTCAATTAAAATTTGGGATTATTTAAATCATTTTTTTTTATTTATAATACCTTGATTAAGCGTTGTTTGAACAAACAATAAATTATAAATGTAAGTTATAAGTGCGTTGTAAAAGTAATAACATTATTATAGTGTTATTACTTTTATAAAACAGTTAGTGAGTGTTATTACTTTTGTAGTTTAAAGTTTTTTGTTTTTTTTTGTTTTTTTATAACTTTAATGCTAACAAATTTAAGACCCCTCAAAAATCATATAAAAATCAAAAGAAATATTTTGTGTAATTCTGACACGAAATTTATCGCTGAACTCGAATTTGAAAACCATTTCTTAAAAAAAGATTTAGTTCTTGAGATATCAATCAATTCCTTCGACTGGGTAAATTTTATCTGCCTAGCAACACGCATAGCAGCAGGTTTTTAATCAGAATTGCAAGCTATTTTGTTGTTTTTTTGTTATTTAATAAACTTTTTTAAAAATGGGTAAATCATGTAGAGTCAAACGAAGTACTCAAAGTAAAAAATCCAGAAAGCTTCATAGAAATAGATACACTAAAACTTTGCCAATCGATTCAACTTTATCATTTGCTGCTGTTATTAGTTATGAAAATGATTTCTTGTAACACTTCCTTAAATTTATCTAAATCCTCAAAAAAAGTTGCGAAAATCGAGACAACTCAGCATAATAAAACTGTTGGTTATCAAATTGTTGATATTGAAATTTTGTCTGGTATAATTGATCAAATATGTTGCAAAAAATGTTTGCAATCTAAATTAAATCTTTCATAATGTTTTCCCCAAAAAAAAGATTCAGCTCAATGTTAAATATTTGCTGCTCTAACTGCAATAAAAAAATTGAATTTTATACTTTAAAGACATGTTCTGGGGAAAAAACTTTTGATGTAAATAATAGAACAGTTTATTCAATATGTGCATGTAGTTTTTCAGGATTAGAAAAATTTTCATCTTTAATGAACATTCCTAAACCTATGACTAAAAATAATTAAATCTGCCTCTGATTGTCTAAAATTGTCGCAAAAGAAACAATGATTGATGCTGTGAAAGAAGTTTGTCAATCTTCTTCAAATATTGTTGACACTGTAGTATCAGTTCATGGTAGCTGTCAACAAATGCAATTGTTACAACGATATCAACAGACACAGGTAAAATTCTTGATTGCGAGCCAATGAGTCGGCATGCAAAGCATGTAGTCTAAAATTAAATCTATCTCAAGAAGAACTCTTTAAAAAATTTTCTTCATGGTAAGACGCAAAACCAGAATGAAAGTTTAAATGGGATGATATGGCAGCGCATACCTAAAACAAACCATGTGTCGTTAACGCAGTTGTAACAGAGTTAGGTGTATATGATGCTGTTTCAAATTTTAATGTTGGAAGAAATGCAAGTATACTTTTATTTGAAAAATTGAATACTTTTCCTGGTATATATACTCTTCAAGGCTGTTCAATCATGAACAAAAAGCGTTTATTTCTCGCAGAATATCAAAATTGATCCACATCTAAAAAGCAACGACAAGTTATTCGTGGATGCAAAAAAATAAAAATAAAGATGATGCAGAGAATGTCCAATAAAGTAGATTTTAAATTGAGTATTTGACATAATTATTTGGTAAAATTGTTAATGTAATATTTAAATGCTTTTTTCTCAAATTGTCAATTTTTAACCTCCCGGCCATCCTATCTCATTAACTGTATGACAGATTAGCATGATATTTTCACCAAATGTTTATTGCATCAAGTTGTACAATTGGAACTAAAAGTTTTACAATACTGTTCGGAGTTATTGATTCATAGAAGATTTAGTTCACAAAACTGCATTTTTTTAAACACGCCATTTTGAAAAACTCAGCATAACTTAACTACTTTGTTTTTGTCTTGTCTTGTCTTAAAAACAAAGTAGTTAAGTTATGGGGTGGGCCGGGGTGGTCTAAACATTTTTGGACGTCTACCATTTTACTTGGTAACCATGACAAATAAACGACGAATATGTATAATAAGTTTTTTTTAGTAATATTTTTGTACACCATATTTATTAGTTAATTTTTCCGATTTTAATGCATATCTGATCTTTGTTTAACAAAAGCGCTTATATTTAGAGAACAAGTTATTTTGAATTTAACCTGACAACAAAAAACGTTTTAAAAACATTAGATAATTTTTTAATTCACTAAATCGAAATTTTTTTAGGGTAACTTTTTAAAGTTTTGACAACTTGATATCAACGTAAAAAGGTTCAAAATATCAAATAGTTTTTTTGATTTATACTGATACCCCCTGTTGTTTGTGAAAATTTCACCAAATCTTAAAGAAATTATATTTGCATGATAACATCTACGTGTTGCTTGTTAACAAAGATAATGAATATTATATGAAGCTTAGTTCAGTTACAATAAGTATTTTCCTACTGTAATGTACTTATTAATTAATTGTGTTGTTTTTTAAAAAACACGGGTTCAATTGTTCAACAGTTAACCATGGATTTCAAGTTACCTTTCTCTAAAACAATCTTTTTAGACCTACCAGTTATAACTTTATTAGCCAAATTAACGACAGGAGCCTGGGTCTAATTATCTGTTTGAGGAAAAAAAATAGAAAATAGTATCTTTGTTTAAAAAATTTTAATGTAAAAAAAAAAGCCAACCTTTGGGCGCTTGTTCATAAAAAAAAAATTTGTTTTGTTCATAAAAAAAGTTTTGAGCAAGTCCGCCATTTCAAAAAACTTTCAATTGTCCAATTGGATTTCAAGTTACCTTTCTCTTTAACAAGAAATCTTTTAGGACCTACCAGTTATAATTTTATTACCCAAATTCACCACCATCTAAATTCATACCCATAAAAGTCCCGTTGAATGGCATTGAATTTCCAAATCCTCCTTTATTTTACCTGTAAAACATTGTTTAATATTTCACAACTCAACATTATTCAACCCAATTATTTACCTGCACAGTTTTATGATTAGATACGCCAGAGGAATCACCAAGGAAACTAAGAGAATCCCATTTGAAATCTTGAATATTGCATCATAAAAATCTTTTAACGGATTTTTATGATGCAATATTATTGCTGAAATTTTAAAATCTGTTTCATCTATATTCAGTTTTTCACGTTCACAAATATTATTTTTTTGTCAGAGACGAAAAAGAATATTTTTAAACGTTTCTTACTCAAGTAGCTATATAGAAGTAAAAGTTGTCAATGCAAGTTAATTTTATTGCATTTAATTATTTAATTATTTGAAACAAGAATATGGAAAAAGAAGAAAGCGAGATTCTGGTTATATACCTCAGGAATGGAAATATCCATCAAATCATACAAAAGGCGATAAAAGGAAACTTCGAAAGAAAGCAAAATCCTTATGGTTGGTACATAGAGTATTATTTCACACCAGATATGAAAAACGGCTGCAACGAATTGTAATTGGAAAAGAAGAACGAAACCGTACAATACGAACAATCCATAGCAACAAAGTTGGAGAATGTCACTTTGGGCAAAACGCCACTATTAAAAAAGTAACTGAGTAGTTTTGGGGGAGGTCAATTTCAAAAGAAATACGGGAATTTGTTGGATCCTGCTCTAAATGTCAACGTGGGAATCTTAACAACAAACCACCACCTGTGGCGCTTTACCAATCTCAATTCATGACATTTTTCGCCGTAAGGGATTTAATTAGTCCGTTGAAAGAAACTAAGTACGGAAAGAAATATATTGTAGTTGCAACAGAATATCTGACTAGATGAGCTGAAGTTGATTTTATTGCAGACAAGGATGTGGATTCTATTCATCGTTTTATTATTTGTCTGGTATTCAGATTTAGAACTTGCCACATTCTACTTCACGATCAAAGATGCGAGTTTTGTAACAAAATTGAGGATGATCTTATATTAGTTAGGCATAAGTAGTTAGTTACTTGAGTTAGACCTAGGTAGTTAGGCCTAGGTAGTATTATCTCATTACTTGAGTTAGTAGTTGGTTGAGTATTATTAGCATATTTAATAGTTTTAAATACAACAGTTACTAACTATAATTTTTTTCTTTGTTTTAGCCACAATAGCTTCAACCAAACATTGATGACACATATAATGAAGCTTGTTAACATCAAAGCAAACTACTGGGATGAACTACTGGACCCTATGACTTTTTCATATCAAATAAATAAAAAAATATCAAACAAGTACTCCACAAAATACTCTCCATTTTAGATTATGTATAGAGTTAAAGCTCAGATTCCAATTGATTTGGAAAACCGGATTATAGTTTGCGGAAGATATTGGCGCGAAAATAAACACAGCTAAAAAGAATATCACAATAGTACAAAATATGTAAAAAAACGTTGCGATACTAAACATTTAACTCAATCATTTGTAGTTGGTGACAAAGTTTCGAAATGCAATAGACGCAAAGACACACGAATGGGTGATAAGGTAGCTCAAAAATTCCACGGTCCTTGCACAATAATAGAAGTTTTGGACTAAGGAGTTTATCGGTTATAAGATAAAAGAAGAATATTAAAACAAACTGTTTACGCTATCAACCTAAAAATATGGAATGAATCACAGGAGCACTCCATGTTAAATAACCTTGTAGTCTCCAGTCATAGTATTGATGAAGTTATAGCAACAGTTACATTGAAAAATTCAGTTTAAAAAATCGATACTTAACAAAAGATTTCAAAATCAAAATTCTGGATTTCAAATTACAATCTAACAATTGAAGATAAACAGATCCTGATATCATATGCATTGTTAAACGACAGAATTATTAATGTGGTTAACAAAATGGTTTCAACACATCATGGTAACAAAGACAACCAATCAACTCTTCTAGTACAGACACGATCTGGGTTTGAAGCAGTCACCTGAGAGTCAATCTTCATTCTTCACAACGTCAACCATTGATTGACAACTGCATACATTGAAGAAAAAGTTTTGTATTTAAGTTTCGCTTTAAACTATGTTAAAGGTCAAATAAGACTACTCTATGTTGATCATCTTAACCCCGAAGGTTTTCTTTCAGTAACAATAGTACCGTGCGCACTACAACCGAATGCATTGGACTGTTGTGGTTTATGCAGCTGCCTTTGTTTTTCAGCTGATAATTTATGTAAAAGATGCTTTGATGCAGAATACCTTCTGCCCAATCTTATAGGTATAGCAATATCAAAGAGTGTTTAAGTCTCCTCTAAAAACTCGTTTTCTAACTTACAGAAGTTAGTTCTCTATCTTACAGAAGTTGCAAGTACTTGATTTCCAGTTCAATAATTTGAGACAATGCAGATGTGTGTACTTGTTATATAGCTTCTCGAAAGATCGTATTAATAAATTCTTTTAAAATCATATTCTTGTTGAAATCATATTCAAATGAAATTCAAAAAATATTAACAAATTAAATATCTTATCTGACACAAGATTCATCGATGATAAAGTCTGGATACCCTGCTTTCTTTCAAACATCTATTAAAGTATAGACAACACATATCAGTTCAAGATTTTTGCAGAAGCAAAAAAATAACAACAAGGAACTAATTTGCATAGACTTTTCTTGAACAAAAATTTTTGCAGATTAGTTATCTGTTCTTATGTTTCTAAGGACAGGCTACTGTTAACTTAGTGGATTAAAATATTATTGATCTAAAGTAAAAATAGACGAGTTATTTATCATTAGTTGTTGCTGTTCTTGTTTTGCTTCATGGCGTCTCATTTTTTGATACATGGGGTGGGGAGCGGTTAAAATCTGTGTTGCATAAAGTTATAATTTTTATAGCCCATTTATAAAAAGATTGAAACTTGTTTGTTCTATCTGGGATATTTAATAAACTTAGTATATGTCTTTGAATATTTTAGATAGTTGGCTGCTGGTTTGTTAAAAACTAACTAATTGGGTACTTCAGGAGAAACAGCATCCTCCTAAGATTTGTAGAATTTCTAACCTTTTCATACTTTTGGTATACATTGTACTTTCTCTTTTCACCCTTCTTTTTTTGTTTTTGTTTATTTTAATAAATAAAACATTTTAATCTCAAGAACTGCAATTTCAAATTTCATTGACTAAATAAAGAATGTAACTTTTTTAATTTAATTTAGTGTATATATATATATATATATATATATATATATATATTATATATATATATATATATATATATATATATATATATATATATATATCAGTGGCGGATCCAGCATTTTTTGATCTTTGAGATTGCTAATTTTCAGACATGGAGCAAACTCCAAACATTTATATGTTAATACTTATGTCAAGTAATGAGTGTTTGCAAAAAATTGCGATGATTGGAGGCTGGGAACAAAAAAGCCCCAAAATTTTTGCAACACCTGCCCCGCACGTGAGAGCAACAAGTTGATAAAATATTTTTTGTACTTTTCTCAATTAGACATATATTCATCGATAATTTTTAAGTTTCATAGTATTATCTCTCAGCGGGGGGTTTATACTTTATATGACCATATAAAGTATAAACCCCCCTCAATTTGAGGGGGTTGTGATATTTATATGGTCATAATTTTTGAACGCTGAGAGATACTATGAAACTTAAAAATTATCGATGAATATAAGTCTAGTTGAGAATAGTACAAAAAATATTTCACCAACTTATAGCTCTCACGTTTGGGGCAGGTGTTGCAAAAATTTTTGGTTTTTTTTGTTCCCAGCCTCCAACCATCGCAATTTTTTGCAAACCCTCGTTATTTGATATAAGTATAAACATATGTATGTTTAGAGTTAGCTCCATGTCTGCAAGTTAGCTATCTCAAAGATCAAAAAATGCTGGATCCACCACTGTATATATCTGCAAGAATCAATCAATTATCGAGCTTCTTTTATTTCTCATTTATATAAATGACTTAAGTAAATTTTCATATATTGTAAATTCAATCCTATTTGCTGACGATACTAATTTATTTTATTCAAATAAAGAAACTAATACTTTATTTGAAACAGTAAACAAAGGGCTTGCTAAACTAAATGAGGGGTTTATAGCGAATAAATTATCTATATATATAATATATATATATATATATATATATATATATATATATATATATATATATATATATATATATATATATTATATATATATATATATATATATATATATATTCTCTTCTATTGTCTTTATGAAAAAAAACTCATTCCTTTAAATCTCTTTGTTAATAGCTCTTGTATCATAAGAGAGAGTTCGTTGTTGTTTTTAGGTGTTATTTTAGATGAAAATGTAACGTGAGGGAACACATAAATATAATCAAAAATGAAATTTCAAAAAATATTGGGCTACTATGCAAAGCTAAGCAGTTGTTAGACGAAACCTGTTTGAAATATATTTATTTTTCTTTTACTGATTGCCACCTAAAATATGCAGACGTTGCCTGGTGTAGTACTAAACCCAGACAGCACACAACTCCGGGCTAGAACTCTGGCAAATCATCGCACGCCGTTTCGACTATATTAGTAACGAGCCATTACTGGCGCGAGTCAAGCAACTTTTTTACGATTGAAATTTGACCCCCCCCCTCCCCTCAGGCCTCCGCCATTCCGATATTTTGCAAGGCCTTCTCATTTGGCATAGGTATAAACAAACTTAAGTTAGGAGTTTGCACGATGTGTGAAAGTGTCCTATCTGGAACATCAAAAAATTCTGAGGGCGCCCATAAATGTGTGTGCATAGAGGGAGACTATACCCTCTAATCCATATACCATATATCTTTTTATAGTTAAACGTTTACAAGATATATTTCGTTGTTATAACAAAATATTTCTATACTTTAATTTTGTATAAAAGTTATGCTGATATGCAAAAAGATGCTTACTTAATAAAAAACACAGTTGGTAAAAAATGAAAGTTTGTTATATGGTTAGATACATCTGACTGTGACTTTTTATTTATTTCAATAAATAAAACATTTAAATCTCAAGAACAGCAATTTCATTGACTAAATGAAGAATATAACTTTTTTAATTTAATTTAGTGTGTATATATATATATATATATATATATATATATATATATATATTATATATATATATATATATATATATATATATATATATATATGTATATATATATATGTATATATATATATATATATATATATATATATATATATATATATATATAATATATATATATATATATATATATATATATATATGTATATATATATATATATATATATATATATATATATATATATAATATATATATATATATATATATATATATATATATATATATATATATATATATATTTTAAACATCTTTGCTTTTAACAAGGCTGCAAGCAGCCACTAATTAAAGTTAGAAGTTACTGAAAGAGAAAAGATGAAGATTGTAGAGCAAGATAACGATTGACAGACGACTTAAAAGATTGCAAATTATAAGAATCAGGAAAGCAAGATGATATAAGCGAATTCCAAAGAACTGATGTTCCAGAAAAAAAAACTAGACGAATAAGCGTTTTTGGAGCACTTATGAAAAATCACAGAAAAAAGAAGACACTTAATTGAATGATGAGTAACACGAGAATGAATTTTAGTAGATGGCACAAGAGACGCTAGCTCTTTAGAGCAGTGCTCATTATAGTATTTGTAGAAAAGAGAAAGAGAAGCAACACTACGACGATGTGACAATGGTTGGAGATTGGCTGCAAGAGCAGGTCCAACTATGTTTACAATGCATTTTTGCACCTAGTCTAAAAGAGAAAAGGCATCATTAGAAGAATCGCCCCAGATATGGCAACAGTATTCCATACAAGGCCGGATTTGAGATTTATAAAGATAGAGAATAGAATCCGAAGTAAGAAAGTGACGAGCTCGATAAAGAGATGCAACCTTAGCAGATGCTAATTTTGCAACTGATTTGATATATGGTTTCCAAGAAAGATCGGAAGTAAGAGTTAGTCCTAGAAGATGAAGAGTAGATGACTCATCGAGTACATCACCGTTCATAAATATAGGAAGATCTAAATTATTGCGATAACGATTGGCAGAAAAAAATTGAGTTTTATCTGTATTGAAGTTCACCAGCCACTGTGAGCCCCATGCTGGAGCAGAAGTGAGATCCTTTTCAAGCTCAAATGCCCCCTCCAAGCAATCAGAGGGTGTTGGGTTCCTATCACGACAAAAATAAATGGTAGTATCATCAGCAAACAATGCCACCTTAGATGTGAGAATATCTGGAAGATCGTTAATGTAAATTAAAAAGAGTATTGGGCCAAGGATAGAACCTTGAGGAACCTCTGAAGTTCCAGAATAAGAAGAAGAGTGCTATCTATCGAGGACAACTTTTATGCTACGATTGGAAAAGAAGGATTCAATGATCTTAAAGATGTTGCCGGATACACCATAAGAAGAAAGCTTATGGAGAAGACCAGCATGCCAAACTTTATCAAAAGCTTTTGAAATGTCAAGAGCCATGGCCTTAATCTCTCCACCTTCATCTAATGCACGATAATACCTATCAGTTTTTACAGTTA
>NC_088931.1:8727500-8782500 GCF_038396675.1 Hydra vulgaris
GTTTTTCCAACTGTCGTGCTGAACCTCCTGTGATAGAGGGATCTAGCAATTGAAAGACCATGTCTGATTTGCCCCAACTCATACACAGTTTATCTTCTCTTAAATAATTTGAGAAAATTATCAAAGAGAAGATTACAATTTGAGAAAAATAATTACAATTCAACAAAGAAATGCACACGTATTATACTAAAGAAATTCTTAATAAACAAAAAAAAATCATAACAAACTGTAACAACATATTACATTAAAAAAATACTTTCATTACAAGTATTACTCCTAATAGTATTTACAAAATCATGCAAGTGTTTACCTTGGTGGTGCCACCAAGGTACGCAACATCATCTACCTCGAAGGTACACTGCTAACATAGTTTTTACATCACTACCATACATTTATGGGTTAGGAGTTAAGCAGTTTCAAAGATGCATAAATGCTAAAAGCATGCTTTACAAATTTTGATAATCAGTTCTAAAATAAAGTTTATACCTACAGTTGTAGAAAAAAAGAATACGCCCTAAAAAAATTACTTTTTGATACTGGAAACAAACTTTTATTTTTATTGCAACAACAAATGTCTGTGTTGTATTTGTGTTAGACAATGAAATTTGTTTAGTGAAAAGTATTTTTATTTTTGACAAGACTACCTTTATTGTGTACTAGTCATTTTTGACAAAATCAAATTTTATTACTTATCCTTATGATTCAAGTCTGTTAGGAATATTTTTAGCATCAAATTTTGTAAAAATTTAACATGTTGCAATTTTAAATGATAATTTTCTCAAGTGTGTCTTGCTGCACTTGTTATAGTTTGTTGAAGATTGTATGTAGTTTATTTTTCTTGATAACAAAAGTGCTCATAATTTATTTTATTTTTTATTATTTTGTGTCTCAAGTGTTTTCTTTTAATAATAACAAAATTGTATTTATATTGTTTGTAATAATACATTCCATAGTAAATAACTTAAATCAATGACTTTGATCGTATAAATGACATCATAAAAAATGCGTTCGATGAATGTCATGTAATGTGTTTTTTAAATTTGTTTTCATAAATTATTTGCATTATATTTTTTGAAATACTTTTGGTATTTTTTATTGCTCTATATTATAACATTTCTCAAATTTAGGGGTTTTTTTTATTATCAAATATAACAAAATGATCAATTGTAATTACACTTAATGCCTATGATTACTATTTTAAATATAATTTATTTCTATAAGAACCATGAATAAATATTTATCATATTGTTAAATTTATTGATGAAAAAAATTTTGTGGCTGTTTTTCCTGTAAAATGGGTAACAAATGGTTATTTTAAAATGTTATTTGTATAAAATTGTTATTTTTTCAATTTTTATTTAGTTTTTGCATCCTTTTAGTACCAGGTTGACATAATTAAAAAAAAAAATTTTTTCTCGATATCATTATGAACTTGTCCCAGTAAACACGCTTTAGTTGGTCCAACTGACAGGCCAGTATTGGCTAACTGTTGGCATTCCGTGCCAACCATTAACCGACTGTATACCACGTGTTTTAGAATCGTAAAAGTTTCCCGTAAGTTTTATAATTATGTTCTATGTAAATGTTTAGTCGCGTTAGTATAATATGAAGCAATTTATAAATTTTTTACTTTCAAACGCTTTTTTACCTTTTAGTTAAACTTTCAAACTCAAACTTTCTTTCACCTTTTAATATAACCGTTTAGCTGATAAGTACAAATGTTTTACTTTTATTCATTAGTTACACATTCAGATATAAATTTTGACATTTGTTAGAGTTTTCAATATAACTTTATGATGATTTTATTATGTATTAGACATTTTAGCTCTATTTTAACTATTAATAAGAGTTAAAATACAGCTAAAATGTGTATGTGCGTATAAAGTAGTATGTTTACGTGTGCATTTCTGTATATATATATATATATATATATATATATATATATATATATATATATATATATCAGGGATGCGGAGTCCCAAAAGGACTCCGGCTTTATATCTCTACTTTTTCCACGTCTGTAGTGTCCAGAGGCTCTAAACATGTTTGTTGACTTATGATCTGCTATAAGAAAAAAATTCATGAGATTTAATGACTTGAAACTTCTTGTTTTTAAGCCCGGAGTCCTTGCCGCCATTATACCTACGGACTCCGGGTTCAAAAAATGATTGTTCCTCTAACCTAAAAGTCTTAATTTTTTTCCTATCAGTAGTCCATATACTTATTTATATTTTTAGAGCTCCTGGATACCAAAAACTAGGATGAAGTAATCTTTTTGTGACTTTCAAATCAGGAGTTCTTTTTGGGACTCCACATCCCTGATATATATATATATATATATATATATATATATATATATATATATCAGGGATGTATATACATACATTTAAGTTATTATATATGTTATAATATAATAACTTAAATGTATGTATTTTGTTTTTGAGAATGACTGAATCTATAAATGTAGGTATAGCTTATATGGTATTATTTTTAGCATTTCCCTAAACGACTACTTCTATTCCCTTATTGCTATTGACAATAATCTATCAATGCATTGATTTTCGATTCATATATAATGTCTTTTTCTTTGTGTTTACTTTTTCGTTACATTTTTTCATTTCATATTTATTATATGATGGATTTATACGATATAGAAAAACAAAGTATTGTAAATTTGTATGAATTTTTTAAAAACATCTACTAATCATTAGTCCAGTTGACGTCTAAACTTCAATGTTGCATATGTCATTTTTAAGTAGTTTTCTTATTCACATGGTTTTACAAACAAGGGCTGCAAGCAAATTTAAGCTGAAAATTGTTTTTAGCCTTTAAGGAGAATTGATGTTATTCTTTTTTTAAATTAATTTGTTTAAATATAGTAGTTTTAATAAATAAATGTTTGTTTGTTCTTGGTTTTTTACTTATTTGTCTTCAGATTCTTAAGAACTAGGCAACTTAGCTAAGCAAGTTTTTTTTTATTTTATAGTGCAATTGGAAAGAGCTGAAAGCTATTTTTTAGTGCAATCGGAAAGAACTGAAGTGTTTTTTAGTCACTTCACACAGTATAACTGGTACCGATTTGAGTAAGTTTACTATTTTTTATTTATATTATATTGGACTTATTTTATATTAGATATATATTTTATGTATTTAACACGGAAAACTGACTGTAATTTGTTGACACAAAAGTGATCAACAAATTACAGTCAGTAATTTGTTGATCACTTACTTAAATAATTTTGTGCATTGTAGTCTAGATTCTTTGTTAAATTAAAAATAATTGATGTAAATAAATATTGTTTAATATTTTTAATTAACGACTTATGTATATAAACATAAAAAGATATGGATTTCAATAAATCTTAAGTTTAAATGTAGTCTTAGATTAGAAAAGATCACAATTTGTAAGATTCTTTTACATTTTTCTATTATTCATATTAACAATAGTAATGTTACTGGCAGAGCTGGACTTACAGTTTTAGGGGTCCTAGGCCAAAAAAAAAGCCTTTGGCCCCATATTTAGAAGTAATATGTTAGTTTAAAAAAATATAATCTTAGTTTAGCATAAAAGTTAAAAGTTTTATTTCAATTGTTTTTAAATATTTTATAAAATCTACATAATCTTTTTTCTGTATTTTTCATTAACAAAATCTTTAATCAGTAAATCTATAATAATTGACTTCATTTTGTCTGCGTTGCTTGATAATAATGCAAAATTGTTTAATGTTTTTTGTGACAGTTGATCGCAAATCATTTTTTGTTAATTTTAATTTTGAAAATGACCTTTCTCTAGAGCAGTTAAATATCATGAAACATTTGAAAATCCTAAGAATGATTTCAGTATTTAGAAATGTAGCCTCCATTTGTTTTTCCTTTATAAGTTTGTACAAAAACAAATGGGACAATTCAGGAACTTGAGTATTAAAATATTCTTTCAAATACAGATGTAGATGTTCAGTTTCTACATATAAATTATCATCAATATCTTCCGTGTAGTCTTCCACCAGACAATTAATGCATGTCTTCAGCTAATCTTTGTTGAATCTTGTGTCTATTAAAAATACAAATTTGTCATTCAGTTCCTGATAGCATTGAGCTCTTTCTTTTAAATTTGTAGTAAGATTTTTGATAGTTTTTAAAAAAACGTTTGTCTTAAACTCTTCACCTGGACTTAATTAAGATTCTTCTGATTGGTTTTCACCTAGTAGCGCTTTCTTATTATGGTGTCTCTTTTGTAAATAATCTATGTCTGGTAACAGTAATTTTGCATCTTGTTCTATTAAATTGAATGTGTTAGTTAATCCAAGAAGATAATCTCCAAGAGATGAATAAAGTTCAGCTCATGTATCTAGAGTAATGGTTGCACTTTGCAATGGTTTGGAAACTGCATTCATTTGTTCGAAAATTTGATCCCATATTATTGTTTGTAAAGCAAATTCAAAAGTTTCCATTTTAGATAGTAAATTTCCAGCTGCAATTCTTGTTATATGTTTCAAAACTTTCACACTCATTGATTTTGACCAATCCTTCCATTAATTTATTGTAGTTCTGGTGATTGGTTTTGACCGTGTCAGCATGAGCGCTCCACCAAGTATTCGATAGTGATTTCAATAAACTACTTGCAAACTGTTCCAAAACATTCCACAACTTTGTAGAGGCAGAAAAAAAATTGTACAGTTCTTTAACAAAACCAAAAATATTGATTCCCTCAATGCAGAAATCTACAGCAGCCTCTCCTACCAAGTTAAGAGAATGACCTGAACATGGTAAGAATTTTGCCAGCTTATTGAACTCCAAAATTCTAGTTTTCATTCCTTTATATTTTCCAGTCATATTGCTTGAGTTATCATAAGACTGGCTTCTGCAGTTGCTGATTTCCAAGTTCAATTTTACGTTTAAAAAGTCCACGGTTGCATTTGCTAAATTTTCCCTGGTGTGATTATCGATGTGAATGAAGTTAACAAATCTTTCAATAGGCTCATTAGAAATTTGATCAATGTACCTCAAGATCACACATAGTTGATCTTTGTGACTCACATCAGGTGTTGAATCTACTGATAATCCATAATACTTAGATTTTAAAACATCGTCGCTGATTGATTGCAAAACTTTTCTTGCCATCAATACAGTTAATTCATAGAATGTATTCTTTGAGAGGTAGTTTTTTTTCCAGAACCACTATCATCATAATTTTTTATGTGTTTGGCCAATAAAGGATCAAACTGAGCAATCAACTCAAGCAGACCAATAAAATTCCCGTTGCTCTCAGACCCAAATTTTTCATTTGAACCTCTGAAAGCTAAGTTTCTTTCGATCAATGTGCAAATTACAGCTATAACTCTTCTTACAACCTCTCTTCAATAGTTTTTTTTCTTTGCGAATTTCGTTGAGAAGTTGATCATTTAAAAAAACCTTGTTATTTTTTCTGTGAAAGTATGCTAATGAAGCTTTTCTGTGGTCTGATGAGTGTTCATGCCCCTGAATTGATGCCCCTGAATTTTTCCAATCTTTATATCCTGTTGAAGCTAAAGCACATTTTGAGGGTTCAAAAAGCTTGCAGACAAAACAGAATACACAACCTAATGCTGGGGAATATATGAGCCATTCTCTATTAAACATTTCACCATTTACTTTTTTCCCCATTAACAAGCTTTTTTTAGCAATATCAATCGCGATCTTGATACATCATTTTAGAGGATTTAAAGTCATAATCTGCATTTTGACATTTTGACGGACCGTTCTCTATCCAAAATTGTATATTCTCAGCTGAAAGAATTTCTTAAAGTCCTGGATCACTTTTCCTATTCAATGGCAAATCGAAAGTGAAACATACTCTCTCCTTATTGAGTTCTGATTGCTCATTTAAAGTTTGAGTTTCATTAATTGAGTCCTCTACAAAATCCAATATTTTTGCCTCTTTACTTATGCCACAGTTTGCAAGATTAGCTGAAGTTGGTGAATTACCAAGACATTCTGCTTTTAATAAAAAAACTATCAAGTTTTCAATGTTTCTTAATGTTTTTTTCTATTTTTTCTTTCTTTTTGCAGCTCCACTTTCATAGCTTCTTCCCATATCTGTTAAAAGGTTCTGAAAATGAACACATATAATTAATTTAATTTCTATTGTTTATCAGCACTGATTTTACTTATAGATAACACTCCACTATTTTTTATTAATAAAATTAAGCAAAATAGCCTACGTAAATAAGGGAAAGTTTGTTAAAAATAAACAGGAAAACAAACGTTAAAAATTTATGATTAGTTTTTTCCCAGCGCGCTTATTTAGTTTACTTAAAAACGTCTAAAATATCGCTTAAGTTTAATGCAATTTAAAATTTAAAACAATTACTTTCTTCAATTACTAAGATATTTTACTTAAAAGCTTGCAAAATTTTTCTTAAAATAAATTATTCATTTTATTTTAAATCAAATATTTTAAAACATTATGCAAATAATAATAAAAAAATTTATTAACTACTGTTTTTAATATCAATCTGGAAAATTAATCAGGCTGTTTTGAAAATAAATAATGTTTACTATTGTAAACCTTAATTAATTAGAAAAACAGCCCTAATTATAGTTATTTTCTTGGTTTGATAAGTTGAACCAAGTAATTCTAGAAAATAATATTTTAGAAGGTTCTTGGTAGAACTTTTAATAAAAAAATGTTATTGAAAAAATGTCAAATGTTAAATAAAATTGTTGAGTTGATTGTTCGTTAAAGTTATTATTTATACTAATGAACAAAATGTTGCAAAATGCTTTTTGTTTAATTTTCGTCTTGAAATAATTTTTTTTTTTTTAATCACGAAAATATTTAGAAAAATAAAAAATTAAAATTTTTTACACAGTTACTTTCTAATGAAAATGTATGCACTTTCCAAAAATTAAAATTTAATTTTGTTGCAATTTGATTATGGGGCCCCTTTTTTTGCGGGGCCCCTAGGCCATGGCATATTTGGTTACTGGCAATATGTTTAATGATAATAGTGAAATTGAAGTGGATAATATTAGGCTCAAAGAAGTTATTAATGTAAATATTAATAGGCAACTTGAAAATAATTGTATTTAAGTAAAAGAGAAAGGTCTAGGCAAGATGAAATAAATCGTTGTGGAAATGTAAGAAATAAAAGTTCTGGCAAGTAAGTTTTCTACTCAGCGAGCAGAAAACTTACTTGCCAGAATTAAATGTCAAGCAGTGTTTATGTCTGTTAATTTGATTTTATTTTAGACAATTTAGAACAAAGCAAAGTATGAATTTTACTATTTATAGTAACAATAACAGTTTTGAATTTAAATGATTTTAAATTTTTTTACAATTTCAAACATAATAATGTTCTTTTTTTTTTTAGTTGCCTTTGTCATCACTCGATTAGTTTGCTTACTGTTGAAACATGGTTTTAGTTTTGTAAATTTAATATGATGTGAAATTTACTCTATTAATCATTAGTCAACAGTTAGAGAGAAGCTTGAGCTTAATTAAGAAATGCTGGATATTAAAACAAAGGTAAAAATAATTTTGTTTACTGGTAACATAATAAAACCAGTTACTACTATTTATTGCGTGCTTTTTTACTTTTTTTAACATGCTGCTTTGGAAACACCTTCTTTCTCTCCCTCTCTCTCTCTCTCTTAGATGAGAGGGAGAATTAATAAAACTTTTTTAATTACTCGGGAGACAGTATTGTGTGCTTATAAATGTTTTATGCTATGCGCTATTGTTGCTGTGTTTTGTGTTGATAGACCTAGGCTGTCATAGCTATTTTTTATTCTTTATATTTTCTGTTATATTATTATCCTAATTCTACTAACAATAAAATGCAAATAATACTTTTTTAATTAAAAATTGTAACTTTTTTTTTATTTCTTTTTTTAGGTTTTTGCAGGCTTTACTTGACTTCCCTTTTCTGGTACCTGTGTTGTGACAGATTTTAAAAAGAACTTAACTGATGTAAATGCGGTCTTTATGTCGTTAACTATAAGCAATGATATTGCTGATTGGGAGTCAAATAAAATATTATTTATCGATAAATTTGTATTTAATTTTTTAAATAATATATCAAGTTATTAATGTGTTTATGTTATTAATGAATTAATTACTCATAACCCCTATTAAGGTTTGCTTACTGCTAGTTTTTATTATTGCTACTGTTGTAAATTTCTTCTGTTATTATTATAGTTGTACTTGTTATTGTTATTACTACTGTTATTATTACAATGATTATTACTGTATTATTACACAGGTCAACAAAAAAATTTTTTTTTCTGGTGCCGAGCAAACAATTTGTTTTTTGTATTGCATTTCTCATTTTGATTGCAAATATGCAACTCATTTTTCACCATCACGTCAAGTTGTCATCACCATCACGTCATCACGTCAAGTTGTAAAAATAGTTGTAAACATAACATTTGCGCTTTCAATTAAAGTGCGAAAGCGAATTCAAAAAATCGCGAAAAAAATCATATATTTGGGCCAGTAATGGTACCAACTGTTAGCCAACTGTTTTATTATTGTTGGGCCGTTAATGTACCATTAACGGCCCAACACTTAGCCAACAGTTTATAAAACAGTTGGCTAAGTGTTGGTAAAAGCGTTACGTTTTTTTCACGGTACCAACTAAATAGCCAACTGTTGGCCCAACTGTAGCTAATAGTTGGTTATTAGGATCGGGCCAACTATTTACCAACTGTTCAATGTTTACTGGGGTCTTATGTTTAAGGGTCTTATGAAAACTATTCTTTTAAAAATTATATCTAGTTTTATTTTATTATATAGTATAGGGTTGAGGTGCGGAGTATTAAAAAAATTATTTTTTAATTACCCTAACGTCTATATATGTGTGTGTGTAAAGTACATTTTAGTCTTACATTTTAGTTTAATTACTTACGATTGTATATAAAAATATATCCTATATATACAATGTTGTCACACATTTTAGTGTAACTTTGTGTCAATTAGATGCTGTGAAATTAAAAGTTTTAACCTCAGGAGTATTAGGAGAAGAGTTTGAACATTAACTGAAAAGATATTTTAAGCTTTTCGCGGATCGAAATGGCGGACGAAAAGTTCGAGAGGAACGTTCTTTGTATAAAAAGTTCTTTGCATAAATAACAATTTGAACTATTGATAACACTTTTTTATTTATAATTATATTATTTTTTAACACATTTTGGTTGGGAATAAATTTCGAAATTGCGTATTTATTTTTGTCGATATAAGTTGGAATAAATTTCGGAAAGTACTTATTTGTTTGAATTATGTGGTATAACACATTTGTACAGAAACGGCTGGTAATAACGTGCTAGTGTATGAGTTAGTAAAGAGTAACGCTTTAGTGCTGACAAGCAACCACGAACAAATGTTGGAAAGTGATCACTGACCAGTAATGGTAACAGATAATGGGCTAGTGCTGGCAAGTGATTGCAGGCCAGAGCTGGAAAATGATTCCAGGCCAGTGCTGGCGAACGATTGCAAGCCAATGCTAGCCTATGGCTAATGGACCAATGCTGGCCTATTGGCCGTTTCGATGCCGGCCCGTCATTGCGCCGTAGTCGCAGGCGAAACTGGGCCAGCATTGGGGCGCTAGCGGAAGGCTGTCTGGGAAGTAACAAAAAAAAAAAACTGCAAGCAAAAGCTTTAAAAATAATTGGAAATGTAGATCGCTTCTCACACACTAAATTACTACTTATTAAATTTAATATTCTCAACGTATTTCAACTTAACCTTTATCATATTCTTGTTCTTATTTTCAAAGTTGATAAAAAAAACGGCACCCATAATATTTAACTCATTTTTCGGAGAAATAAATCATCCATACCCAACACGTTTTTCAGTAAGCAATTACATTCAACCTAAAACATACTATTCTGCTACTAAGTTTTCAATTGCAAATACCCAGTGTGCATACGGAGGACGTCCAGACGTCCGTAAGGCGTCTGACGTCTTCCGTACAACGTCTTCTGAAAAATCTTTTATTAAACTTCTTTAAAAATTGAAAAAAAATAAATAAAAAAAGTATTAAAATTCTTTTATATTTGTATTTGTATATACTTTTGGATATACTACACTGTTATATAGCGTAATAAATGTCTTGTAATTTAACGAAGTTTTTTTTTGTGTTTTTATCATTGAACTTTTTATTTTAACAGGATTGGCGATAAGACCAAATATTTATTTTAACAGGATTGGCGATAAGACCAAATTTGTCTTCTACTTGCCCTAGCTATGTAAATATATTTGCATTTTTGTAACTATTTTTCTTTTACTGAAAAAAAAAACATAATTAATTAATTGTTACAGTACATAGTCTGTTGAAAATGCCAAATGTATAATTTGCTATTTGTCAATTATTAATCATTTCAAATGGCTTGATAATAATTATTTCATTTTGAATAGAATTTTAAATGTATTATTTTAGTTGGTTGCAAAAGAAGTTAAGTGACTTCTTAAAAGAAAGCTGAAAATGACATAAACAAAAATATTATCTCATGTTTTTAGCAACCAAAAAGAATTGAAACTGAAAAAACACTTCGACATCAATTAACAAATAATCGAGGCATTTTAAATAAGAATAAAAATAGTCAATTGGAAACAAGTGATTTTCAAACATCAGTTTCCTCATCTATTTTTGAAAGTTGAAAATGAAAGCAGTTTTGAAAACAAACTTGACATTCATTGAATATTGCTAATAGTGTTGTTATGGTTGCGGTTAGTTGAATTGAACCTCCCATTTAGCAACCAAAAATTTTTTATTAAGAATATATTGCTAAAAACAGTTTTAGTCTTTCTTAGCATTTGATGTATAAAACTCATGTACAGATATAAAACATTCGATACAAAACAAAGCTAAAAAATAGAAATTTATTTTGTAGTAATTGATAGGTTGAAGACTCTCTAGCAAACTTTCTATTGTGAAATTTCAGTGGAATTATATTTACATTTTGAGCAGTCTATTTATAGTTTTACTCATCGGTTACTTAGTGGACCATAGCACGTTTGCACAAACATTTGGCAAAATATAAACTAAATAAAATAAATATAAACTAAAATAAAATGTAAAATATAACAAAGTAAGGATAACTATGAAAGTTATAGATATAAAATAAGACAAAAACAAAGTTTTCTTAATATTATTCAAAATATGAAAAAACATATTTTGATATATATATATATATATATATATATATATATATATATATATATATATATATATATATATATATATATATATAATAAATATGAGAGTTTCAAAACAATTTTTTATTTAAAATTACTCCTATAAAGTTTGTAGCCGGTTCTCTTTTAATTATTATTGTATTGATGAAAAGATGGGTAATTTAAGAGAAAAAAGGTTTTTTTATTAATATTATAGTTTATTACTAGGTTTATGATTTCTTAATAGGAAAAATTTATATATCTTTACTGTAACTATAGGTTTTATAATAAAAAAAACTATCAAAATAAATGAAATTTCTATTTATTTTTTCTGTTTTAACTTTTTTTTTTTATTTAAACACATAACATTAAACAAAAAAGGTCCATGTTTAATATAAGTTTTATTCAATATGAAGTTGCAATAAGGTATTTGTGTTATAAAAATATAAATAAGGTATATTTATAAGAATATAAGTAAAAGTATATTTATACGAAGGTAAATTAAAGTGTACTTATACGAATATAGATTAAAATATACATATACGAACATAGATATTTATATCTTGATGTTATCAATGGTATTATGGTAAGATAATGTTTTAATAATACAGGTAGTACTGTCAAGCAATTTTTTAATTATGTTAATATTTAAGTGTTTTATTTACAAACAACACTGATATTTACGTGTTTTTTTAAAAACAACGCTGATATTAAAATTAAACTTTTAAACTATAAGATAAGATCTGTAAAGCTAAAAGAAAAGAAAAGATCATTTCACGAGGATTGAACGATAAAATGGTCAAAGAAAAGGAAGTAAAAAAAATATGCATTTATCTCGTGGACAAAATTATCAACTGTAAATGGGATTAGAATAAAAATGATGCAAAAGTTTGCGCTTGACGCCTAATATTTTATAGGGTATTATTTCTGATCACTGAGTTTTTAAAATGGTTGACAATTTTACATTCATTTAATGCATAAATTCTAAATAAAATTACTCTATTTTTATATTTTTAAAACACTAAAATGGACTAGAACCATGAAAATAATTTTAATTCTTTTAATTTTTTTTGACCTAAAAATATTTTCCAAAGCAGGTGCTTTGGTATATTATTGTTTTAATTTTTATAACAATAAACTTAAAGAACTTTTATTCAGCGAGATTGCATGAACGTGATTCTTTAAAAAGCAAAAAGTTTTAAAAATAGTTTTGAAACTTTTAAAAATACTCTTGAGAAAAGGTTAAATACTTTTAAAGCAATATGCATGAAACATGGTGTAACTCTGTAATGTAAAACATGGTGTAACTCTGTAAATATTTTTAAACTAATCAGAATTTATTTTAGAACTTTATAAAATAACAATCGTGATTTGCAACTTTGAAAATAAATTTACTTTTCAAGTTTTTGTTTTTTTACTGTAAGAAAAACAACTTGTAAATTTATCTTCAAATTATGCCTTATCATTTCTTGATAGGTTATTTGCTGCTGATATGCAGCAAGCAGTCAAAAGTTTAAATCCATTCATGAATAGATCAAAAGTCATAATGAGAGACATGCCTAGTGTGCTTTCATGTAACTATGATATCATTATTGTTTATATCTGATAGTTATAATTCCGAACAGAGCGTGATTGACTTCCTTTAGTAATATGAGATAATGCAGTGTGAACTTTGTCATCAACAATGTAATTTTCTTATCACTTTCAATTTCTTGCAACTAGTCACAGAATTACAAAGATGTTCTTCTAAAACAATAACTTCGCTGTTCTTTTATTTTAATGAAAGGAGGCAACAACCCAGTTCAATAATGATGTAATGATGTAATAATTTTTATGTTAGGAAAATTCTTTTTTTAACTCAAATGAGGAAGTCTTTTGATTCATGTGAGGAAGTCTTATCTTTTAATTCAAGTGAGAAAGTCTTATTTTTTAATTCATATGAGGAAGTTTTTTAATTCATGTGAGACACTTTTTTAAGTTCCATTCCAAATTCCATTAAATATTCGTATTTTTTATTTAATTTACAACTTAAAAGTATGTTTTTGGTTTGTTTGAGAAGGTATTGCCTTAAGTTTGCCGAGCTGCTTAACCTGTACTAATGGGGTAAGTTGAACAACTGTGTTGGGCAAGTTGAGCAATCAGCAAATAAATGAATTGGCCTGACATGAAACTCGGATAAATCATCAATAAAAGTATTGTTAACAGTGAGCGTGTCTACAACTTATAAACTTTTTATTATAAATATTTTAATTTCGTAAGTAAGAGAAGAGAAAAATTAAGTAAGAAGTAAGAGTATAAGTAAAATATAAAAATATTTTGTTCAACTATCTTTATTACTTTGTCTATTTTTATTATTTTGTATTTTATTATCTTGAACTTTGAAGCCCGATTCAAAAATTACTAATTTTAAAAACATGTATATTTAATGTACCGCAATTTTCTTTTTTTATCAAAACTGTTACTTTGTGTAACAATTTGTGTTTTTTTACTTTGTGTAACAATTTGTGTTTTTTTACTTTGTGTAACAATTTGTGTTTTTTTACTTTGTGTAATAATTTGTGTTTTTTTACTTTGTGTAACAACTTGTGTTTTTTTACTTTGTGTAACAATTTGTGTTTTTTTACTTTGTGTAACAATTTGTGTTTTTTTACTTTGTGTAACAATTTGTGTTTTTTTACTTTGTGTAACAATTTGTGTTTTTTTACTTTGTGTAACAATTTATGAGAGAAAAATAGCAATTATTTTTTTACGTTTTTGGTTCAAAATAGAAAAATCTTATTTAAATCCAACAAACTTTTGTTCCAAATTGTGTTACCATTCTAACTATCTATATTTCATCCATTAGATGTTTTGTCATGGGATGCGTAGTTTTCCAGTTATTTTATTGCCCAATTTACCATTATGTTGAAATAGTCCCGCTCTACCCTAGTGTGTGTGTGTGTGTGTTTATATATATATATATATATATATATATATATATATATATATATATATATATATATATATGCAAATAATTTTAAAAGTATCATTAAAAATATATATATTTATATACTAAAAAAAACATGCTATATAACAGCCCATAACCGTTTATTTCAAACAGTGGCGCGTCAAAGAAGTTTGTTGCACGGGTGGAAGATTTTGTTTACCGCAACTATGTATGTCAACAAAAAAATACAATAAAATTTAAATGTATTTAAATCCTTGTGAAAATTATTATTTGACAGTATTAGATAAAATCTCCCTACTTATATTGTTTTTGATTTTTTCACATTGATCGATTGTGGGCTTAAATTAGAAAATCTTTCTATAGACAGGGTTGATCTTAGTCAATTTTTGATTAATTTTAGTTTGGAGAACGATCAGAGGGACGGTTAAAAATATGAATGCATTAACTATATAAAAATAGTTGATGCATACATAAGATTTGCTTCTGTAATACATGTGTTGCTAGATTTTCAACTTCATCGCTCAAATCTAATGCATTGATAGCGCTTTTCTTTTTGATCAGACAGTTTAATTTCTAAATCTGCACAAAATATTTTTCTCGATCAATCGACATCAAAGAATAAATTAAAAAAAAAACTTGTTGCGTGCGATATAAATGCTGAAAACATTCTTCTATTTTCTTTTATATTCTCCTATTTTGGAAATGGCTGTACCTAATAGCGAAAAAAAAAATTGATTTTGTAGTGGCGTTTCGTATCATCAATTGTTTCAACAATGTTTTCATAATGAAATATTTTTGTATTTTGTACTTAGTTTCAACTTATTTACATTTATAAACTTCTTTTATTGTCAAATTAAGAAGAAAAATTTTTTACTTTTGGGTAAGTATATTACATTTATAACATTTAAATGACATATTTCTAAATATGAGAATAAAATATTTATAATTATGCATACTTTATCCTCACATTTAAAACATGTCATCTTAAAATGTTTATAATCTGCAGGTAAAAATAAATTAGGATTTCATTATATAATGAAACGCTATATAATGAAGATAAGTATGATTGATTGACCAAATTTGACCAAGGTTTTAATTACATGTACTAAAAACCTGAAATAACTATTGTGTATGGAGATGTTAGCAGAGTCTTTGTAATTTATGTTTAGAAATTTTTAGTTTTACTTAATGCCGTTATCAACCTTTTAAAACAACTTAATTATTCAAGTATATAGCATGACTTAGGATGATTGTTTTTAAGGGATTTAATTACTTTTTATCGCTGAAAATAAAATTGTTATCAAATCATCAGTAATCAGAGATATCAACAAAAATAGATCTGCGTCATTATAACGTAACTTAATAATAATCCTAACATTATATCAAAACTATTTATACATAATAATACTACGTCATTTTTATTATTTACTGAATTTTTAATTGACGTCAAAATAAAGGCAGCTCATAACCAACATAAGTTTTCTTACTAAGCAGTGCAAGTTCTTTAGTAGTTTGTTGAGTACTAATATTTTAGCACTGAACTTACAAACAAACTTGGACTTGCAAATATCTTGTGAATATGAAAGTTTAATGAATCACTCTCTGGAAAATTATTAATAACTACGCACACATTTTTAGAAAGTTCTCAAATGATTGCTGAATATATTTAGTAATATCAACAATTCTGAAAAAAAACTTTCGTTTTTGTTATAAAATATTAAATTTTATTCACAATTTTTCTTAAACAGGTATTTCCCTTAGGTTATGAGTTATTCAAACTTCCCCTAGATTATAAGTAAGTTCGAGTTTTCCCTCTGGATTATAAGTCGCTTAAAAACAATAGTTTTAGTTTCTATATTTGTATACTTTTAATTTTGGTCTTTTTTTATAAAAACAATAAAATCTTTAATATTACTTATAATAAATACTGATTGGTTAATAAAATTAATTTAAACGAAAGAATCAAAATATAAGTCAGAAACTTTTCTTCGCGTCGCTCTTTTTTCTCTTTCTATTTGAACATTCAAAGGGGCTACTGCTTGCTCTCTATAAAAAGGGGCCACTGCTTGTTCTTGATAAAAAGACTGGTATTGATTTTTATTCATATTGTGTTGACAGCATTGACAATGAAAAGTTGGTCCTTCAACACTGTAAGGATATTGTATATTTGGTGATTTTGTTTTAAGGTTTTCGCTTGAACTCTGAAACGCAATTAGATATGGTGCGTAAGCTATCTTTGGGTTGAAGAAATGAGATTTATTTGAAGTGAGTTCACTACATGAAGAAGATCTTTTATCCTTCCCTACGTAGTTTAAACTTTTAATTTCTAAAGGTTTTTTAACAGTTTTCTTGCAAGTAACAGGTTGTTTATAATTTGCATCAGAATCATTTATATTAATACAGTTTCTATTTGAGTTTAGAAAAGCCAAAGTTTGTTCATTTTCTTGATAAATAAGTGGCATGCTACTTGTTTTTGATAAGTGTTGACTGCTTCTATCAACTCTTTCTCGTTCTACGTAAGGACGCTGCAATTTTGTCCATATTGAACGTAATGCGTCAGGAATCGATCGATTGCTAGAAGTTTTTTTTAAATGTTTGCCTTGTTCCTCCAATTTATCTTGTTCTTCTAGTTTATCAATATTGCGCATACTGTATGACTGCCCTCCAACCCTTTCAAATAACTTTGCAAGTAAAGGTTTCTTATTAGGACGAGTAAACAAACGCGTCAAAATTTCATTTTCGTCTTCATCGTCTTGAACTTGATGATTAACTGAATTTTCTTTGAAAACATTGTTTTGATTTGTATTTTTTATATTCGAGGAAAATGACAAGTGATTGTTGTTTTGTTTTATTGAACTTTGATTTAAATTAAGATTGAGCAAGTTGTTTGCGGCTTGTCCGTAGCTACTTGTCATTAGTGAGAAACCATTTTGTTGGACGTTTTTTTTTATTTTTAAATTTTGAACGCTGTTTCTCAACTTTTGGAATGAGTTTTTTTTTTTCTTTTTAAGCAATATTTTAGATTTATGTCGATCGTATTTAGACGGAACATAAACAGATAACGGATTCGAAAAGACGTCAAGTGGAGATGAGCTTTTGTTTAATAAACTACAATCGAAAACAGAAGGGTTAACATTATAGTTAAATTTTTTTAGTGCTTCATTTTGGTAACACTGTTCTAAAATTTCTCTTTGTTTTTTTTCAATACGCGTAGTATCTTCACAAAACGCTTCTGCTTTGTTAAAATCAAAACATTTAGTAGGCTGAACATTAATTCTTGATGACGGTGTCGCAATGTAGTTAAACTCATCCTGCTGGTTCCAGTTGCTCAAGGTTTCTAAATGAAAAAAGTTTATGAAACAATAATTTATAAATTTTACAAATTTATAAAATTTATCAACTCTAGTGTTCTCACAATCAATGAATAAAATTATTAAATTTTATTCATTAATTGTGTAAAAAGAGTTAAAAAAATCTTTAAAGAGAATCGTTAAAGAGAACTCTTAAGAGAGAATCATTATATTGAACTTTATGAGGGAGTTTTTTTTTTTGATGACTTTATGAGGGAGTTTTTTCTTGATGACTATGAGGGAGTTGTCTTTGATAAAAATCATGAAATCTTTATGTGAGAATTGAGAATCAAAGAATCTTCAAAACGTTGATAATCTTCTTGTTAACTAGGTGAATAAAAGTAATCCGTTTTCAGAACTTTGTTTTTTACTGTTTGTAAAATTATAAAAATATACATATTTCTCTAAGAAAATATGGTTATAATCTTAAGAAAATAAAAATAAACTGAAGATTAAATAAGTAGCAAGTCTTATTTCCAAAACTACCAAAAGTAAGCTATATTATAGCTTAACTTTTTCAAAAGAGTTAATTAAATAAATATACGGATGAAAATACAGGCGGAGATAACTACAATTAATAAACAACGCCTTTTAAAAATTACTCGTCGCGCCCCGATACATAAAGAAATATATTTTATTAGTAAAAAAATATTTTAACTTCATGATAAGAAATTTAAATTAAAAATTTTTAAATTGAAGTGTTTTTTTTATCAAACGTATTTAAATAAATCTCGGTAAAACGTTGTTATCATAAGTTAAATTCCGTCATCGTGATTTACCTATGAATCTGATGCAAAGCTATATTAATAAATCTTTTTTTTTCTTTTTTTTATTATCAACGCACAATTTTAGCTATACAGTTTGCTCCTCATGCATATTTATGTTTTTAGTTAGCTTTAGTTATATGTACGAAAATATATGTTGAATATATGTGCAAGAGTATATGTACTAGAATATATGTTTCGAAAAATATAGACTATGTTGGAATAGTATAGTTACTAGCTGATTCGTTATCAAATAAATAATACAATGTAACAGTATATAACAATGAGGAGAAAAAATAATTTTACTCACCAGTTCTTCTTGCTGACTTTCCGTTGCAGGAAAAATCAGAGGACGATCCAGAATCTGTTTTTGTAGAAGAAAACCCGCTATCTGTGGAAACGCATCTTTTAACTGAACAATTTTTGTAAATGTTTGTTTTGTTTTTCTCAGTGAGTTTCTTATGCTTGTCATGTCGAAGATCACTGCCAGTATCCGAATCAAAGCCGTTGCAAAATGTATATTGACCAGAACTGCTGTTTTTCTTATTTTCAAAACGCATACGTTGTAAGTACTGAGCTTCAAATGTTGAGTAGTTATGAAGATGCTGTATGTTATGAACTGCAAGATGTTGTACAACAGTAGAAGATTTATTTATTAGTTTTTTTCCGTTGGCCATAATGACGTAAAAACCTATAAAGTATCTTGATAGCGTAAATCTTTATGCATTTTTTATTTAATAATTTAAAATTAAAAAAAAATTCAATACTTTTTATAATTTATCTATATATTTAAAGTAAAAACAAAACTAAAAAAAGATATTGAAAAATAGAAAGTGCAGCACTTAACGGGATCAATTTGTGTGTTTGTTTCTCACTATATTAATTGTAGGTGGTCAATTTAAATTAACTGTTAAGTTTAGTTTCAAGAAATCCGAATATTTATCTCAAAAATAAAAAAAAACACTTTTACTAGATAAATACGATGAGTTAAAAACAATAACACGAACTAGCCACTCTCATTGGACTATCTTGCTGCGATAATTTGATGCGGATTTAAAATGGCAGACAAGTACGTGTCTTCGCTTCTTTTTAAGACGCAAAATGTATATAAATTCACAGAGTTAAAAGGAAAAAAAAATCATATTATCTTTTTTACAAAAAATCAAAGGGTTTATTTACCACTTAAAAAATTTTTTTTTTCAGAAGTTTACGACATAAATCAGCTACAATAAAAAATCCAAACTATAAAGATTTAATCAATGCAATAAGAAACTCTACCTTTAAGACAAATATAACGCAAATAAAGCCTCGTTCTGATGTCGTGTAATAGCAGAAAGTGTAGTTTATTAATTGAATGTATATAACCACATTTTTACACTCACTGCATCATTCCTATGTACATTTCTAATAAAATTAATTGACACATAAGTAAATAATGCGAATAGATTGAAAAAAAGATTTATATAATTCTTTTTCCGGTTGATCAAAATAAAACATTTCATTTGGCTTTAATTTGAAAATATTCATAAAAGGGTTTAAAGTTTTGCTTTAATTTATTTGACAACTTGGATGTCTTTTAAAAAATTTATTTCCATAATGTCAAAACTGATTGCGTCAAAAGTGACTTACTGCATAAAAAGATATTTTCGTCTTATTTTTTAAAAAATACAACTGCCATTAAACTTCTATTTCAAATATTAATAAATACCCAAGTCAATAAACACAGCCTATGAATTGTTAAAGTTTCTGTTGAAGTGTTTTTTTCGAAGAAGTTTAAAATTTTAAACCCTTTTTTTTCTTTCAATGAACATATGATGAGGTTAAAATAAGTTATTAAAATAACGTAATCCTTGGATTTAAGTGGTTATCTTTAAATCTGTAGGATGTTCCGCTAATGCATCATCTTTAAAGATCATAAAGAAGACATAAGAAGCTTTTATATCAAATACAGTGCAATATTGATAAAGTAATGGTTTTACTGCAGATTACCAAAGAGCTGTTTTAAAAACAATTAATCAAACAATAAGACTGAAAAAAAAATACAGTCCAAAGTTGGTAAAAGAAATTTTGCAACTAGATTCAAAATCAGCGTGAGAAAATTGTTTGCGTTCTTAATCTATCAATCTGCGCATTTAC
Source organism: Hydra vulgaris (assembly GCF_038396675.1). Classification (NCBI taxonomy): domain Eukaryota; kingdom Metazoa; phylum Cnidaria; class Hydrozoa; order Anthoathecata; family Hydridae; genus Hydra; species Hydra vulgaris. The sequence goes on from NC_088931.1 coordinate 8,747,853, forward strand.
ACTGACAGCGCTATACAACTTCATCCTCCCTGCATTTTACATCAAACACCGTGTCATATAATCCATAGTTGCAAAAACAGCAACTATGGATTATAGGAACTTTTAAAAAGCTTTAGAAAAATTCTTTTTATAAAATTGTTTAAAAGTTTGAAAAAAATGATAAAATAGCTTTACAAAAAAGTTTATTTAAACTTATATTAGTTTAAAATGGTTTAAAAAGTATAAATAACTTGATAAAATAAAAAAAAAGATAAAAAAATAAAAAAAAATTTGAGAAGTGGAAGTTACAAAATAATTAAACCTCTTTTTCAATTAGCTTGCAAGGACTAGAAGATTAAATCTTTTATCGTTAAATGTACATTTACTTCTGCGCAAATAAATTGACGTGTGCTTAAGAATGTGTTCACCAATGTGTTATAGTTGAGACCATTTGCTAGAAACGAACAAATATTCATCACGTAAATGTGTCGGCTTGATTTTTGACTAATGTGCTCAGTCTAAGTTCTAGCTGCGAGACAGGTGTTTATTATTGCGCAAAGAAAGATAATATGACTTGAAGCAAGCCAAAAATCTAGTTACGTCTTTCTATCGTTTTCCCACAGACATGCTAACAGAAGTATAAGAAATTATTATAATGGAAGTTATTAATTTTCACAAATAAACGAGTATATGCTAATAACTTAGCAGTGCAATAAGAAGTTTTATAAAAAGTAAAAAACTGTTGGAAAAATATTTCTGGCTCCAAGATACTTAAACACACGTGCAACCCGCTGCTGCATCTTAACAATTGCAATCATGCGCATTTTATAAAAAAACAAAGAACAACTGTAAGTTAAAAGGTTTTATAAGTTTCATTCAGTTTCTTCATATTCTTTCTTTATTCTTTATGTTGTTATGTAAAAGAAAATGAAATGAATAAATAAATAGTTTCATAACTTTTTATTTATTTTTACCAATATAAAGACTTTTGATGTTTATCTTTCTTAATCTGTACCTTGCAACGGTTGTCTTGAATTTTATATTAGAATAGAACCAGTTTTTATTTTATTGATTTCCACATAATAAGTCTCGGTTTTCTAAGTAATTCATTATTACGTGTCATGAATACGCGTTTTATAATTCAACTTTGAAAACCTAAATTAAAAAAAATTGTTTACATTTATATACAAATATTGATAAAAGCAACATTTATTTTACACCTTTTTAATGCAAAAAAATGCAGCCTTAATTATTCAATTTTAAGATAAAAATATGATATTAAAAATTTTTTTACTTATATAAAAATAAAACGCAAAAAAAAAACAACTAACAAACTAAACCAAAAAACTACATAAGCCAAAAAAAGTTTGCACGTTATTTCTTCTCATACGCACATTTAAAATAACGTAAATAAGAAGAAATTTTTTTTCCATCCCAGGGTTAGCGTTGCTGTTTATTATTTTTTTTTTTTTTTTAGTTTATTGAGGTGAATACCTAACGGTTTTGAAACAGGACACCGCTGAAGAGCACATGGAGAGAACGTTTGCGCCGCCTTCCTAACCGATGTCGCCTACATGGCCAGAGCAGGCATTGAATACCGGGTTCTAACTTCCTATTCAAGATCACGGTCTGAATTGCCAACATAATCAGAATCAGTAATTTTTCTATCCTGATTTTATTTAAATTGCTGCTAAAATCATGATTTTAGCGGCAACTTCTTTTCATCACACGATAAAGAAAAAGTATTTAGAATAAACGTTTAACTAATTTACATTCTATTATTCTTATATTAGTAGAATTCTTAATCAATTGCAACAACAAGAAAATATAATAATTTTTTTTATGTTTCAACATTGAAATCGAAAAAAAAATTTTCTATTGTTAATGTAAAAATTTAAACTCTTCATACATTTTTATCCTCCACTTTAACTGCTGTGTTGCGGCTCCTTTTTTTATCCTCCATTCTTATTGTTGTATTTTTTTTTCAACATTTTATTCATATATATATATATACATGTATATATATATATATATATATATATATATATATATATATATATATATATATATATATATATATATATATATATATATATATATATAAGTAATTTGGAGGTTTTTTATAATAACATTGATAGGTAATTGGTTAACACCACTTCTTTTTAATTTCCCTTAATGATTGTTTGCTTCAAAATTAGAATAAGTTATTTAAATTTATATCTTTAAAAAGTAGGCAAATAATTTCTTTAAATAAAACTTAAGTTGACGTACTAGATGTAAATAGAATTTATATCTAGTACGTCACCTCAAGTTTTAATTAAAGAAATTATTTGCCTACTTTTTAAAGACTTTTTTTTTAATCTAGTTTAATAGAATATTTTATAACTACCACGGTACCACTCTGCTCGTAACCACCATCGGTTGGTACCACTCTGCTCGTAACTACCATCGGTTGGTACCACTCTGCTCGTAACCACGCAACATTCTACTCTTTACCACCACCGTACTACTGTGCTTGTACACTTTATTATTATTTTCTTTTTTTTATATCACAGCACCGCGGATATGCATTTAATGGAAGTTCACGCCTTCTTCCTAACCGTTGTCGCAAAACTTCCCCAGTGGTGGTGGTGGTGGTGGTGGTGGGGGGGGGGGGGGGGTTTAACCACGAATCCTTTGTTTCTAAGGCAAGTGCGCTACCACTGAGCCACGGCTGCTGAGTAATTTTATAATTTGAAAATAAACTCTTCGAGCCATTTCTTCATGTCACGTTTTTGTGACAATTGCTTTACAAATAAATTCTTCAAGTTGTTTGTTCTTGTCAACTTTTGGTTAAAATTGCTTTGAAACAAACGATTCAGGTCTTTTAATTTGCCATGTTTTTGTTAAATTGATTTGTAAATAAATTCAAATCATTACGATCAAAATTTTTTCCACTCTGCTAAAATTCTGCTTATTATATGTAAAAAAAAAAACATAACGATTAATTACTATATTGTAAAACTTCGGATTTCAAGTTCCAAAACAGGTTTATTAAACTCTATCTTCTGAAATAAAAATAAAACCTAAGTTTTGTATTTTTTTTTTTTTTTTATGTATGTTTGTATTACAGAGTGCTTCCAAAATTATTACATTGGTCCGTATCATGGTCATCATAACCATAAGACTAAAGATTGAGCACAAAAGGCTACGTTAACTTTATTGTTTTCACTCTAAGATAAGTAAATTCGAACCGAAACAGAAATTACAAGTAACAAATCGAAATGATATCTTTTTTATTCGATAACTAAATAAAGTTATTTATCCCCAGCTCTACTTAATACTTTTATTGACCAAATTGAAATAAAAGAGATTGCGTCACAAAATTCTTAGGTGTAGGGTACCCCTGGACGGTGGGTAACTCCGGACACTTGATGTACAGGTTAAACTAAAAAAGCTATGTGACGTTAAATACTGTAAAAACATTATTTGAGTAAAAATATGGCATATGCAAAATACTTATCATAATAAAAGCGATTGGGAGTGCAAGATATTGTTTTCCACCATATTAATATATCTAATTTTTATGTAAACAAATAACTTTTGATTGATTAAAGATACATTTTTATTTACAATATTTATTTTAAAAAAAAGTTCGTTTAATACTTTAATTCACTGGTTTTAAAACTAGTACTTGTGAATGTGGTATGATCGGGTGGTATCGGACACATGTTTGGAGCGTTGTTCCGGACAACTTAATCCATTTACATATTTAAAATGAGAAGCTTTTTTATAAAAATAATAATAAATTTAATATAATACACAAACCCATAATAGTAATTAATTTAGTTCCAATAAAAAGATCTAAGATTTGAAAAAGCGTTTTTAAAGTGTTTGTTTTCATTCGTAAAAAGCTAATGTTTATATTTCTAAACGGTGACATTATCATTCCCATTTCTTATATATCAGAGGCAATTTTTTAAGGCGATTTTTTTTAATGTGTTTAGAGCATTCCTATGCTAATCAATTATATATTAACATCTGGTAATTAATTATGTATTAACACATGATTTTACCTCTTTTTTTACCCGTGTGACACATTTGTGTCACACGGGTAAAAAAAGAGGTAAAACTATGGTTAAATTATGGGTCAGGGGCTACCATCCAATTTTGAAACATTTCTTTTTCTAACATTTTTTCTTTTAAGCTTTGCATATTATACAATAACATAGTACACATTAACAATTTTTTTGTTTCTAATTCAATAGGTAAATGTTTATACTTTTAAAAGTCTTTCGACACTTTGTTTTCTGTTAGTACATTTTTTCTTTAGTATCAGGGGCTTTCCCCAATTACTTGATGAGAGCATCACATGAAAGCAACAAACTTATTATGTTGGTACTTAAGTTTCCAAAAATATTGGTATTCTTTTTAAGACCAGAATCTTTATAAATAATAACATTTTATCCTAACTTTATTTTGCATTCATTCATTGCTATATGAAAAGAACATTGAGCACTCTATTGTGTAGAATACTTTTTAAAGTTGTTTAAATATATATATATATATATATATATATATATATATATATATATATATATATATATATATATAAATATATATATATATATATTTATATATATATATATATATATATATATATATATATAAATATGTCAACACCTTCGCTTCCAACAAGGCTGCATATGAAAATATTGCTTGGACTAGCACTCACTCTACTTCTTTGCATCTTTTTAAAATTTAGCTGAAAAATTATTTATTCTCCCATATTATCGAAATTTGATAGTAATATTTTTATTTATGGAAATATTCATTAAACTTTATTACCTGTCGTACAAAGTGAAATGTGTATGTATATTTTATTATGTTGTACATATAGTTACATTATAACCTATTATCATGTTTTCACCAGTATAAGGTTCTGATGATATTATCTTACTGATCTTGATTCATATACCTAGTTTTTTAAACGTTAGTAGTATTTGCTTACTTAATAAATGGTCTTAATTTTTATCTACTCTTGTTATATTGTAAAAACAAACTAATGTAAACTATAATGCTAAAAAAAAGAAGCTATACTTTTTTTTAAATAGAAATTAATGATTTGATTTTAAAAATTTCAAATAATATTACAATTTTATAAATTTTTTACGCTTTTTATAACGAATAAAAATAAAATGTTTTACTTGTTATATCGTTGGTATTCAAAGTAAAAGTTTATAACTCCAACTTTTAAAAAATTGTGATAAATATAAAATATAATTGAAAAATCTGCTATATAATCTGGTAAAATATTCACAACAGTTGCGTTTTATTTAACACCCTCTCTCATCAATGAGAGGTGTTTAATTTAACACCCTCTGTAATTACATTTCATTATTACCAACTGTACATACATTTACAAAATTAAAAAAGATTTAAAATAAGTCCGAGAAATCTTTGGAAGGTTTCAAGATTTTAAAGTAGTTCTTTATTTTTCCATTGAAAAAAAATATCGAATTGCGAACAGTTTAGTATAGTACGTGAGTATAGCAACGTTAGGTTTGAATGTGTGAACTATAATATCTTAAGTTTACTGTTTAAAAAGTTCTTTTAATCCGACAATACCCAAACCAACAATTTACAAAAAAATCCAGTCTTTTTGTATACGGTAAATCAAAAAATATGTAAATAATGCTTGTAAATCAGCATAAGATTATATTGAGTTTAATCATTGCTAAGGAGATACAATCCATTTTATTTTTTATTTGATACAACTGTTCTTCAAAAATATAATTAAAAAAATATGCTAGGACAAAATTCTACATAGCTATAATGAGTTTCTTACTTTTATAACACATTTTTTAAACTTGTTATATCCGAAGGGGTTCTTTTGAAAGGTTATAAGAGATGTTTGAAAGTGTTAGCTCCGGGGACAAGGGGTGTTTTAACGCAAAATAAAAGTAAAAAATGCTTATAACAAACATGAACTTCAGAAAGAAAAAAAAACAAGCCTCAATTTGAAACAACTAAAAAAATCATGTTTTTAGGGTAATTTCTATTTATCAATTTTCAAATTCCATTTCTGATAATCCAGATAATTTTTTTAATGGTCATTGAGCGTTACAGCATTGATACGAAACTTTATTCGTACCAAAACGAATTTACAAGCTAAATCTAAGATAAGTGTTAGCTGAAACCCTAAACTTTTTTCATTATTATTACAAACTTTTTTCATTACTATGAATTTATGAAACTTAAAACAAGTTGTTTTACTATTTTCTGAGTTGTGTTATTCTCTTTGAATCAGAGACACGAGTGAAACAATAGAATTGATAATTTTATTTTATAACCGAAATTATAATATGATTTGTTAAATGTAATTATACCATAATAAAAATTATTTTCAAAGAACTTTTAAGATGACTCATAAAAAGAAAAGAAAAAAAGTTCCATACATTTTTATTTGCTTTAATTTTAGCGTTAGGTATATAAAAATGCACCTATGAATATATAAAACTTGGTCTATATGCAAATATTTCTTTAACACCATTTACTAAGTAAATATTTTTTTAAAACTACTTTTGAAATATATATATATATATATATATATATATATATATATATATATATATATATATATATATATATATATATATATATATATATATATATATATATATATATATATATATATTTGTGTGTGTGTGTGTGTGTGTAAAAGAATTAGAAAAATATACAATCCAACTGTGTACATAAAAACTGATTCCATCCACGCCTATTTGCTATACAGATGTAAATAAATCTATTATATAAATATACTTCCTACTTTTTAAACTTTTAAAGCTGAATAAATAAATGTAAACTTGGAGAGCTAGAAAAAAAGTTTAAACTACTTACCAAAAAGAACATTAATTTTTAATTTTAACATTAATTAATTACATATAATGAAATTCGAACATGAACTCGATAAATGATGGACGAAAATATTGTTTTAATATTTTAAAATCTTTTCTTCCACAATGATTCAAATAAAGACAGAAGTTCTTTTTTTATAAAGGCAAGAAACAAGTAGAGTTAATATTCTAAATTTAAAAGATAACAAGATTTTATATAATTTAAGTAAACTACAGTGACGTTTTATTATTTTTGCATAACTCTACGCAACTTAAATTGTAGGTTCAAATAACAAATTTAAATTAAAAAATGATTTAACTAATGATTTTTTTTTAATAGTTTTTAAAACAAATGGACAAAGAAAAAAAAAAAGTAAACACTAAGTTTTCAAAATTATTCAAATCAAACACCACCTGTATATATATATATATATATATATATATATATATATATATATATATATATATATATATATATATATATATATATATAAGCTCTAAAAATCTAGAAATGTTTATATATTTTACAAATAAAGTTTTAAAATGTCAAAGGTTTCTTAAAAAAATTCAGTAATAATCAAAAAAATTTTAAACAGAATAATGTAGATTGTTCAAATCAATTTTATCTTTAAAAAGCTTGAAATAAATAAAATAAAATTTGAAGTCTTTATACAGGTATTGGCCGCGCTCAGATATTTTTGCTTTCAATGTTACTAAAAAAGGTTTTCAGCATCTGAAATAACAGAATATAATACAATAATAGAAGATCAAAAATTATTCTAGCAACAAAGTTACAAAAAGCGAAAAATCTAAAAATTCAAGAGCACGTTATTATTGTGATCCTTTTTTTGCAAAGGAAGTTATAGAATAGTAATTAACTATAGAGCTTTCTTTTAAAACAGGTTATATTGCAAATACGAAAAAGGTAAGTATACAACAGTTTAAAAATGAATCGAAACAGGTGTTATTACTTTTGGATTTTAACATATTCGATTTTAAATGTTTCTTTTAAACTAAAATTTAACTAAATAAAATATGTCTCAGAATGTATCAACTTTTTTTCATTAAGTTAGTATGTTTCCTCTAATCTTAAAAGTTATTGTTGAAATCTAATCTGAATTCTTGAATATATATTTTACTTAACTATCAATGACTTGTTATTTATTTTACTTTTATACAAATTGGTTTTTAAATGTAAATAAATATTTCGGTTTTTGTAAATTAAATACTCTTTTATTTTGAATTTTTCGTTCTTTATTTAAATATTACTTTAATACAAACATTTATATATTTTATTTTTATATTTTTCAATAAATAAGTTGTATAGTATACGTATATAGTACAGCTCTTGTAAATACGTTTTCTTTAACTAATTTATTTTTTGCTTTTCTTCTTTTCTTTCTTTCGATTTTTCTTGTTTACTTGGTTATTACTCTTTAACATTAACATTGTTCTTAAAGTATTTCTTAATCTAATAGTTATTTATTTTTACATTTATAACTTTCAATAAATATTTTGTAAAGTATAAATATATCATACAGTTATTTTATATACGTTCGATTGGGGCTCGGTGATAAGACAAAATAATGTCTTCTACTTGCCCCGCCAGTGTTTTTATTTATAAACTTTTAAATTGTAAAAGTTATTAAACAAAGAAAGAAACAAACAAACTAGGATAACTAAACAGCCATTTTAATCCAATAATGGACATACCAACATAAATTAGTTTAATCAAGTTTAACTTGGAAAATGAAGACATATCTTTGACCAATCGAGACATATCCTTGTCCTTGATTTGAAACTTTTAAAAGCAAATTCGGAAACTAAGAGATGACAGTTAAATTAATGTTACATGGAAAAGAGTGAAATATTTAAATCTAATGCCATTAACTATCTAAAACCCATCAGCTTTTGTTTAAAGAAATCAAAGCAATTTGCAGTAAGTTACAAAAGTAAATCCAAATCTTATAAAAATCTTGATATTTTGTATAAAACAAAGTATTTTTTTCAGCTTATGGGGAATATTTGCATAATTAAGAAAATTAAGATACCAAAAATTTACCAATGCATATCAGTAGTAATTAATGACAATCAATACGAATTGATAGTAATAATTAATACAGGATAACAATAAACGTTAGATGCATTATAAAAACATCAAGAAATATTTAAATTATAAACTATATTCTTAAAAGAAAAAAAATGTTTTGTTTAATAATATATGCTTTGCTGTTACCAATTCAACAAACATGAACTATTTGTCTCAAGGAGATATAATATCTAAATTCAGGGATCGCAACAGTCTTTTTTTGTGCTTAGATAAGTAACTCTCAGAAAAACCTTAAACCCTGGTATGTTTTTGCCTATATTAAATGAGAATGCTTTGAAGAAATTCTCAATGATTGGAGTCTAAGAAAATTAACCAAAAATCATGACACTTAATGTTACTGCGTCTTATTCTAAACTTAATTTATATTTCATTAACTCGATTTTACCAAACAATATTTTATTGTTTGAAAGTTATGATCATATAAAGTTGCCAAAATTCCCTGAAATGAGGGATTCTTAACCTTATGTACTCATAACCTTTGAACACTAAAATTTTACTTTTTATCTTTATTTCAAGCGAGAATATCTTAACTAACCAATAAAGCAATAATGAACAATATTTAAAATTTGCTTGTATTTTTAATTTTGTCTTTTGGCCAACATTATTGTTTTTAATTTTTTTAATTTTTTTTCTTAATTAAACAGACAGTTTTACCATTAATTTATATTATAAAAATAAAATAATATAAATAAATATTAGCATTAGATATTTGTTTCAAATGAGAATAGTTTGACCGAATTTTTAATACCATCTCAAAAGTTAGGTCACTATATACATACTGAATTGCACCGCGCTGAAATAATACGCTTGCACATAAAATTTCAAAATCGTGCATTTAAACATTAAATTTTGATTCAATTAATTGTTTAATTCAATTTTTTTTAAATTGAGTTAAACGATTTTGTTTCATAATCGAGAAGTTATCGTAATGAAATGCAAGTTTTGTATTTCATTTCGAGGGGATTTTTTATACAACAAAATCATAATTATTTATATAAACATTTACTTTGTAAACTTTTTGTTTTGTAAAATTTTATCTTGACTGGATGTATTTTGTACACGAAATTATTTTTAACATTTAACGAAATTAAACGCAGTTAAAAATAAAATCGTACGATTTTATGCGAGTAACCGCGTTCTTGTTATAAAGTTAACATTATAATACTTTATAATTAAACTTGTATTTTTTATTTATATAAAAAAAAATTAGAAAAATGGTCTCTTAAATAAATAAATATGCAGCATGCTTCTGCTGGAGATGAAGAGGCTCCAATTTACTTTTATTAACAAACCATAAGCCCAGAGACGTCGTGACAGGTTAGACCAAGTGTAAAGAGGTCTGCATAAGCTGCATTCGCATAGTTTATGTGCTGATGAATATACTAGTGTTACATCTGAAGTATGTTTACTTAGCATACTTCTTGCCTTGAATAGTATTCCTATACTTTGAAAAATTTTGCAAGAAAAGTTTTTAATATGTTTTTTCCATATAAGATTTTCATTAATAGGAATACCCTAAATATTTGTAACTGTTTTAACTTAAACGCATGAAGTCAAAGGGCATTTTTAGCAATTTTCGCAATTTTTAGCAAAGCATTATTATTTGACATAAGTATAAGTATACAAATGTTTGGAGTTTGCTCCATGTCTGGAAGTTAGCTATCTCAAACACGACAATATCCTGGATCCGTCACTGTTGATTACTATTTTGTTAAATCCTTTTTGCATATAATACAATTTTGTTAATTATTTAATCAGCGCTTTTTGATGACTTTTTTTTGTTCAAACATTTTACAATCAACTTTCATAAGCAAATATACTATTAATAGCTAAAAAAGGACCGCTACATTACAAGGTGTAACAACTTTACTAGAATAGAAAAAAAATCTTTTATAAAAAATACACTTTAAATTTTGTTTCTAAAAGCTTTTTCTGAGTACATTAATAATAAAGTGTTGTTATTCTCAATAATCAACATTCGTGTAGTAAAATAAACAGGGTAAATTTACGAAAAGATTTTAAGAAAGAAATCGAGTGAAACTTATTGAAAGGAAAAATTTATAAATCTCAACTTTTTTTTTACAACTTTTTTTAAATTACTAAACCTTTTTAAAAATTCTTAAAATGATTTTCTTTAGCATTTGTTTACCGGTCAAAGACGCCTTGATTGCGTCATAGCCTTTTTGATTGAAATTAAAAAAATAATTGGCTCCCGTTTTTCTGATTAGTGACGAGAATAACAGCAAGATTTTCAGAAATAAAAAATGCAATAAAGTAATGGAGCCTGGGTAAAATATTTTGACTTTATTCTATTACAAACAATTTTTTTAATGATGAAAATTATTGCTATATAGAGATTTTCTTTTGAATAAAAAATATTTAATCTTGAATTATTCAAACTTTTGTAATAATAAAATTCTCAAGCGAAAAAACAAGACAAAGTGTCCACAAAATTATAAAAGACTGATAACAAAAAAGAAACTTAGACATAAGCAGTTCAATAGCGTACTTTTGACCTAGACTTAAACTTTATACCATATGAGCATCGTTGCTGATTTTTGACCCGAGCAAGCATTAAATCAAAGCCTTTTTATTCCGAGGTCAACTCTTGTCTTATCTTTTTATTCTCATTTGTCTCACAGCTTCTAATATGATCGTAAACATATTTATAACAAAGATTCGGAATTTTTAAACCCATTTACTGTTTTCTTTCCGGACAGACATGGGTTATCAGAAATAAAATAGACAAAAACGCACAGTTAATGAAATTACATATTGAAGACTTGTTATTTGTTATATTAATTATATTGAAGTTAATTGTTATAGTATTCGCTATTTATTATTATTATTAAAAAAAAAGAAGACGTTTTTGGGTTATTTTTTAAGAATACCCTGAAGATTTTTCTTTATTATTATTTTTTTTTTGTTATTTTGAATAAAACAGCAATTTGGATAACTTTGAAGATCATCTTGAAGTGTTTCTTCGTATTATACAACTTTATGAAAAAGTAATTGTTTAAAATATATTAGTTGTACCAAATTACGTTGTAGTTGTACCAAATTATTTTTAGGGAATTAATGTAGTCCTATTGATTTACTCTCAGTTATTTAATACACAGGAGAAGACATTTATTAATTTCCTAAAACTTTTCCCACCCATCCAATTAAGACCTCTCTGCCACCCTCCCTCCCGTTTATTAATTTTTACTTATTGTCAAAATAGAAACTGTATCTCAAAACTAAAAAAAAAGATTTCTGGGTGAACCGGCCTTAAAAATTAAAAAATGTAGACTCACTGATAAAAATAAAACATCTCACTTAATGTTTTGAAATGTTTTTCAGCCAAATTTAAATATTCAGTATAACAAAAACTTTATTATTAAAAAAGCATGCAAGCAAATACGCACAATTCTGAAGCTTTTCTTTAAACCAGCATATACCTTGAAATATCTGGAGAATTTTCATAAATTACAAGTTTTTATAAAAAAAGAATTGAATCAATAACAAGCTATATGATCCATTCTAAGATCGCCAAGCTGATCATGACAAACCTCCAATTGTTGGTCAGTCATCAATTGTTTTTGTCTCATTTTGTTCTTAAACTCATTAAACGTTGCAATTGTCCCTCTAGTAGAAATTAAAAATTCAGACGCTGCAAAATAAATTTTTGGGCTCAATGTATCTATTATTTGAAAATACGGTTAGATACCTGTTCTAATTTATTTTGGCAGGTAAAATATTTTAGAGGTTTTTATTCATTTTGAACATAAATATAAGAAAATGGTAGATATTTATTTGGTAGACATTCATTCTATTTGACTTAACAAATAGGGCTGGTTGCATGCTTTTGTTTTTTAAATTTTTATTCATTTTGAACATAAATATAAGAAAATGGTAGATATTTATTTGGTAGACACTCATTTTATTTGACTTAACAAATAGGGCTGGTTGCGTGCTTTTGTTTATTAAATAGTTTTTTTGCTTTATTTTTATTTGTACCAAACAAATTATGCGTACTTTAAAATGACAATGAATGAGCAAGAAATATAAAAGTTTTTTTTTCGAGATGTCAAGTTGAGTGTCAAATTCTAACCAGCGCTGGTTAGAATTTCAGAAGCGAGAGCCGCATATAAATAATGACGTGTGCCAAAGAGCCGCAATAAATGTTGCTATGCCAACTTCATCTTTAAAAAAAACAATTAGCGAATGTAAATTTAGATTTTTTATACACCAATATTTTGATTTTTCAAATGGAAATTGAACTTTTATAAATAAACTTAGTATGTACACAATTTATATTTAGTTTTTTTTACAATAAAGAAAGTAAAAGCTATTCTTAAAATCTGATTCCTTTTTATTCACACTAGAAAACCATTTGTAGAAAAATTGAGAAAGCTAAATCATTATTTTCAAAATCATTATTTTTTTTTGAATTGAACACAATTACAACAACCATAAATTTCCTTATAAAAATAATTGTAAGCAAGATATAAAAATCTAAAGATAAAAAGGTTTCTTTGAGAAAAAAAATTATTTTAATGTATTTAAATTAAACTCCCTTTTATTCAAATTGAACTTGCTTGTAACCACTTAATAACATAAATTACTAAAAACTGCAAAATATCAAATAAATAAACGACTGCACAATAAAAAAAAAATTTCAATGAACTTCAATTAAGTTCAAATTACTATTATTTTTACAATTGAAAAATATCTTTTCATCATTCAGCAAAAAATAGACATAACTGAGAGAATTCTTTTTATAACATCAATTATTTTTTGTTAAAGACCATTAGAAAATTCTTCTTGTATAATAACTTGCACAATTTACTATAAATTTTAAAAAACTTAACATTACTGTTAAGTTTTTTAAAAGCTGGTTTCAAGTTTGTAGTTGATATTCTAAGCAACTGTAACAAATGTTCACTAGTTAGATTGAAACAATACTTTGATTTAACAGACTTCATAGTAGAAAATAAAGATTCACATGTGTATGTTGAACCAAAAATTAAAATAAGTTTTATACTAATCCTTTTTAGTTAAGAATACTTAATCTAATTAAGGTAGTGTTTTATGCAGCATTTAAAGATTTTGATCTTCTTGGAGATGTAGTAATTCTATTTCAAATTGAGATGTTTCTTCAAGCATATTTTCTGGTATTGGACAACCATGGCTAATAATATTAATTAAAAAAGGGTTTACTAAAAATGCTAATGATGATTTAAGAGCATACAAATCTTTAAACCTGTTTTGAAAGTCTTCGAATAAATTCTGTAGTTTTTCCTGGTATGATTTAATCTTATGATCATCATACTGAATTGTAGGACTAGGATTATGAATCATCTTCTTCATTCGAGGAAAATGATCAAAAGTTTTTAAGGTCGTTCTGAAAAAGAGCAATTTTTTTGAAAACTAAATATAGTCTGAACAAGATCAGATACACTTTTTTCTTTTCCCTGAAGCGACAAATTCAGATTTTGTAAATGTTGCATTACATCAGTTAAAAATAAAAGATCTTGCAAAAAATTCACATCATCAAAGATTTCAATAGTCTTCTGCTTTTCATGCAAAAAACATTTAATTGGTTCTAATAGTTCTACAAACCTATAAAGAACGTCACTACTTGAAAGCCACTTTACAGCACAGTAAAACAACAAATCACTTGGTTTGTGAGCAAGATCTGATTCACTAATGAAATTTTTAAACTGTCTGTGAATTTTTGCATTAGATCGAATATAATTTACAATCTCCAGCACTGATTTAAAAATAATTGGGAAATTAAATTTTTTTGCTGCTAAATGCTCTTGATGAATCACACAATGAACTAGGATAAACTCTGGATACGTAGGATCATTATTTAGTAAACCTATAAGCCCAATGTGTTTTCCAACCATTGTTGTTGCACCATCTGTAGCAATACTAACAAGCTTGTTCTTAGGAGCATTGGCTTTCACCAATGCTCCTAAGTCTTAACAGTGTCAAGGGCTTCCTTTAAATCAATTCCACAAGTTGTGTCTGATAGCTCTACTAAATTTAGCAACTCTTCTTTCACAAGTACATCTGATGTTACATATCTAACAAATACTGCCATTTGTTTATCTGTTGATTCATCCAATGCAAAACTGAAAGCTTCACAATTTTTTAAGTCATTTAACAATTGCTGTTCAACTTCGACACCAATCTCAGATATTCTTCTTTCAGTTGTATGTCGAGAAACAGTTTTACTTGAAATTAACTCTTGAATTTTGCTATTATTAGGATTTAAAACTGAGGTCACATCAAAAAGATTTTGTTTTACAAACTCTCCATCGGTGTAAGGACGTTTACTTTTTGCAACGTTCCAAGCTATAATAAAACTTGCTTCTGTTGTAATATTTGATTCTTTGCTGGAAGATGAAATATTCATTTGTTGATTTTTAAATACTGTTTTAAGCAACTCGATTTTATTTTTTCTATGCCATGAATTTATTGGGTATTCTTCAGAAAACACATATGTTTTGTTTCATAGTGACGTTTAGCATTACATGTCTTATTATAGGCTAGTTCAGTATTAAAAATTAAACACATAGGTTTATTTTCTTTTCCAATAAATGCGTATTTTTCTGTCCAATCACCATGAAATGATCTGTTCTTATCTTCAATTTTTCTTTTCTTACTTCTATTGTGAAGTGCTTTATTGTCAGCTTTTGCTATATCCATTTTTCAAACAACATGTCTTCAACTGCGTATAATTCAAGTTTTTATTACCAGTAAATCAATAACACTATTGAAAAGAGCCGCAATGACGTTTTAAGAGCCGCATGCGGCTCGCGAGCCTCTATTTGGCCATCCCTGGTTATGTGAACTCTCTACGCCACATTTTTGTCAATAAGTACACCAGACAAATTATAAATATGTATAAATTTGATAATTCTCCATGAAGCTATCATCGTTTAAGTAATAACTTTTGATATGTGGATTTTTTAGGAAAACTGTGACCAACTTTGAAATTTCCCGTTAAGCACACAGTAATCTACGTTTAGTAATGTAATTTTATAAAAAAATTTGTATATAAAAACAAAAGTTGATATAAAATTTTAAAAAGGAGTACAACACAAACACCAAACACGCTTTGAAAAACATGTCACAGATTTTAACTTTAAAATTGGCATAACAAATGGCAGATATATACATACCTATTTATAGCAAAAATAGAAAAACGAATAGTTGTTTCCATTCCATAACTTGATAAGATAGCAGTAGATAGAGCAATAAAACAGCGAAATTTAATTTTTTAATTTTCATTCATTGCTAATCTTATGATAACCTTTGATTAAATAACATAAAGTAGATAATAAGTAGATAATAAAGTAAATAATGCAGTAATGCAGTATAAAAGGCTAATGACTTACTGAATTGCTATCAAGTTTTACCAATTTTGCCTTAAAATGATTGCATTGACCTAAAACTGATTTCTCTTTAAAGCTGTTTACAATTACACAAGCTATTCACAATTACACAATTGGCATCATAAATAACATTTTTTATTCATGACGACATTTTATTTATGATAAACCGTAGAATTGCAAATGTAAAAACCTAAATATTCGGCTTGATTTTCAATATTTTTCATGTTCTAAAGTTAATTCCAGACTAGGCTAAATGACCGCTTGGTTTCATGCTGTTAAGGCAATATTTAACTTTCTTTACTAAGAGACGATTAAAATAGGCATATAGTTCTTAGAGGCGAAATTCATGAAAAAGCTATTTTGCGAATTTTTATAATGCAATTATGTAAAATAACTAAAATTGTTTAAAACAATTCAAATATTCAAAGAAACTATATATTGAAGTTTCAAAGAGTATTAGTATTTTATACAAAACAAAATGCGCATTAAAAAAAACATACCTTAATTCAATTATATTACGCTCTAATTCATTGCATGGCCGTTGACAAGTCTCACTAATAGTTGTAAACGCATTGATTCTACGCTATTGCAAATAGTTGTAAACGCATCGATTTTACACGATCAAAAATAATTATAAACGCACCGATTCTACACATTGTATTTATGTGTTTCTTAGTTTCCAAATTAGATTAAAAAGAAGTTTGTTATAATTGTAGTAACATTATATAATAATTTTTTTTATGACCTACTACAGTGACATGTTTTTATAACGGCAAAAAGAAAGATTGTAGGGGGTTTCAATTCAATAACTGATGTCTCATCAACTTCTCGTAGCCCTGCCTCTACTGCTAAGAACGCATTTCTTGCTAGCCCTGTAACTACTACTATTACTGCATTTTTATTAGATACTAATTCAACTTTTGTGTGGTTTTGCTGTACTTTTACTACTCTCTTGCTGATCCTTGGGACGACAACGTAATTTTTAAAGCGGAAGTAACAATTTTTAAATTAAAAAAAAAAGCCCCTGGCCCCCCAGAATTGTCGACCTTGGATCCTGTCATTACTGCTGCTATTTCCTCTTCACTTGACTTCGCATCTACTGTTACTTCGGCAATCTTGAGTTTGCTATAATCTTTTATAATGGTCTCATACTATATAAAACTTGTTTTTCAAAAGCAAACTTGTTTACCGTTTCTTATTTTCTTTAACTTTTCGCATCATGTACACACTTAAAAGTATTATGTTTGAAGGCTGTATTTTATTTTATACCACAAAAGCAATTTTAAATAATAAATTACCACAAAAAATTTATGCAATATTAAGAAAAGCTACGAGAAAAAAATAAAAATTGATGTTGCCAGTTCGTCGAGTAACTTAACATATATAAAAATATTTAAAACACTATTAATATTTTAACTTAAGTAAGGTTGTAAGTAATTTGAGTAAAGTAGTAAGTAACTTAAGTAATGTTATAAGTAAATTAAGTAAGGTTGTAAGTGACTTAAGAAAGGTTGTGAGTAACTTAAGTAAGGTTGTAAGTAACTTAAGTAAGATTATAAGTAATTTAAGTAAGGTTGTAAATATTTTATAAATTTAAACCTTTAATCAGTATATTATTGTTTCTAGAATAGTTAAATACATATATTAAATAAAATATAGAGTTGTCCAAATTCGATAAGCCTACAAACACTTTTGAAATACTTGAAATTTTATTATCTTGGTGTTGTCTATATTATGTTGCATTTTTATTACTTTTATAAGAAACTTCAAAATATAATTTAAAAAAATTTAAGTTAGAATAAAAAAGAATTGATTTTGAAGATAAAAATTGTTTATTTTACAAAATTAAGTAAGTAAGTATACTAAACTGTATACTAATTTTTAGTATACCAAATATACGGTAAAGTATGCCGTAAAGTTAGTATACCAAATATACGGTGAAGTATGCCGTAAAATTAGTATACCGAATACTGTAACCGGCGTTCCCTATTTAATTACCGCAATTTTTAAAAAATGTGGATTTGATTACATTTAACAAGCACAGTCTCGTTTCAAGGAGTGTTTAATAAAAAGCTCTACTGTTTAGGTTGTTTAACTTTAGCGGTTCTCAGTTACAAGACTTCTTCGAGTTTCTGCGTTTTGAGTTTCTGCGTTTTGAGTTTCTGCGTTTTTTTTTATTACTTTTATTACAAAGTTTTCTTTTTGTATCTTTCATATATACTTCTTCTATTTACAAAGTTTTCTTTTTGTATCTTTCATATATACTTCTTCTATTTACAAAGTTTTCTTTTTGTATCTTTCATATATACTTCTTCTATTTACAAAGTTTTCTTTTTGTATCTTTCATATATACTTCTTCTATTTACAAAGTTTTCTTTTTGTATCTTTCATATATACTTCTTCTATTTACAAAGTTTTCTTTTTGTATCTTTCATATATACTTCTTCTATTTACAAAGTTTTCTTTTTGTATCTTTCATATATACTTCTTCTATTTACAAAGTTTTCTTTTTGTATCTTTCATATATACTTCTTCTATTTACAAAGTTTTCTTTTTGTATCTTTCATATATACTTCTTCTATTTACAAAGTTTTCTTTTTGTATCTTTCATATATACTTCTTCTATTTACAAAGTTTTCTTTTTGTATCTTTCATATATACTTCTTCTATTTACAAAGTTTTCTTTTTGTATCTTTCATATATACTTCTTCTATTTACAAAGTTTTCTTTTTGTATCTTTCCTATTTCATATTTCATAAACTTCTTCTACTAAGATTTTTTTAAATTTTGTTTTTAAAAACTGTAAAACGAATTATATAACAGTTGTACTAAAGAACAACAAAAAGAAAAAGAGCAAAACAAAACGACTTATAAAAGTAGGTAAGGAAAAGTAGGTAGGCCAGGAAGTAATATTTTATATTGTTTTCAGAAAAGGTGATAAGGGAGGACACTTTAGCCTAATATAATACAAAAAAAATCATTGAAAGGCGAAAAGAGAAATATATTTGTTACTAGTTGATTTATTCCCCACAAGCAAACATTATGTTTTAGGTTGCGTGCTGGCTTTTCAGAAATAGAACAGACTCTGCTTGGAACCAGGAGCGGATCCAGCATTTTTTGGTTTTCGAGATTACCTTAAAGTTAACTTTTAGACATCCCAAAAAATTTCGATAACTGGATAATTGGAACCTGGGAACAAAAAAACCTTAGAAGCAACTGTCAAAAAGATTGCATTAACATTGCAAAAGATTACTCCAAAATTGAGAACCGCGAATCATAAAAAAACTCTGTAGAATCTATGACGCAGTTGGGCTTACGAAGTTTCGCATATTTAATGATAAAACAGTTTAGGATAAGTTTGCTGGCTCAGAGAGAAAACTGATAAAAGAAGGAGGATCTTAAAACTATTATAGAAGAAATATTGTTTTTAAGCAAACAAATGATTGGTTTTCCGTGAACATAAAAAAATGAACTTTGTTTCCTAACAAAATTTTTTTCAAAATATTACAACGTGCATGCCAATCAAAGTGACCGCAACCCCCTTTATGTTAGTCCGGACATTCGGAATGACCTTATACAGTTTTTTGCATCTGAAGTTAAAAAAAAAAATGTTTAAAAATGATGAATGTAAATTATTTTTTTCTGTAATAAACTACTCAAATAGACGTTAGTCAAGTTAATTTTCTTTGCAATATGTTTCAGTGGAGATGGAGTTGAAAGATTTTTTCAGTTCTTAGAACTATCCATTGCAAATGCTATAAACCTATTTTACCCTTCTCAGGTTTTCTTTTCATGACCTTGGTATCCCAGCAGAATTTTGTTATGATTAATTTTGTCATATAATAGCGAAAATGCCATATTTGTTGAAATTTCTGGTCTGCAGAAATGGCTCCAATACACTGCACCGTATGCTGTTTACACATTGTTGTGCCCCAATTTGAATTTTGTGATAGTTGATAGTGTTCAGTTGTGGTGGTGTTATTATTAGTTGATGGTGTAAATTCTAATGTACAATCAAATAAACGTTTTTTACAAAACTTATAAAAAGTTACAAAACATATAGACTTTGACACAGTAATCCGTAGTTTTGCTAAGAAAAAGACACGCAAAACAATCTTGTTTTAACAAAATTATTCTATTTAATAACTTCTATATAATTTACATATTTTGTAGACTCTGGGCAAATATAAATTGTTTTTTTAATCTTTTGATTTGAATTGTATTTTAAAAGATACTAAACACAAATTTCGTTGCATCGTGCACTTGGGGAGAAGGCCCTAAATAGATTATTGCACCAGCTCATTTTTCAAACTTCTTTCTAGCATTATCTTTTCTTTCATCAAGTGCAATCTCGACCTCACGACAAGCTGGTTGATGATGAGGGAAAAGATAATGTTAGAAAGAAGTTTATTGTTGATACTTATTAGTCTTTTTCTGTCGTAAACACAATAAAGAATTGCTTTGAAAAATTCATGAAGGTCGCTTCAAAATTCATATGTCTAGATCCAAAGAATTTTTACGATGAGGATAGTTTAGAACTTATCAAATTTCTCTCAGAGAAATATCCAAGCGATATCACAAATTTAAATGATGTTGCTCAAGAATTTCTTTCCTTTGGATCTTTGCAATCTTTCCATAAAAATGGGCAAAGCAGAGTTTAATAATAACAAAATCCTAAAACTTCTGCAAACTAATGGGCTCTGTGACATTTATCAAAATATCTCAATATTGCGTACTCAACATTATCTATCTCTAGTACGTCGGCAAAACGTTCTTTCGGCTGTCTGTTTACGATTCATTAGAGTGAGGAACAAAATCAAGCTTAGAAATGAGATTTGGTGAATGGTCTTCATCATAAAGCTGTTTTGGACTGTTCTGCGTGTATAAAACCAAGACGACTTAAGTTGAATTAAGTTTCATACATCCAATTCTTCAGGTATTATTGTGAGCATATGCATAATTTAAATAAATTTTTCTTTTATCAGCGCTACATTTTTTTTATTAGGAACTCTTATGATAAGAAATTTAGTAAATTTTACTAAAATCAGTATAATTCAAAAAGATATGCAGTTGTTACTGCTTTTAAACAACAGTTTTTAACATATTAAAGCTTCCTAGTGCGGTATTTGATAACAAATATATTTTTACTATAAATACAGGTACAATGTAAATTTTTGTTATTGTATATACTTTTTTTTCGTTATCAAAGTTTTGTTTTCACAATTTTACATAACTTTCCTGCATTTTTATTGGAATTATGTAGATTAGTTTGTTTATAAAATTTTAAAGAAGTTACCTAATGCATAACCTCAAAATTCAAAGTTCTCAAAATTACTATCCAAGATTTAGACATATCAACCTACATGTACAACCTACTGCAGAAGGAGGTGCAATAGCATTCAGTAACACGCTATTATAACCGTGTCTGTGTCTATATTTTCATTACTGTAAACTACAAAAAAAAATTATTGTTCTTAAAACAGAAAGCCTCGTAACCGCTCAGCATTTTTTACATAGCGTCTTCTCAGAAAATTTTTACTCCCAGAAGTCCTTACGGTCTTATCACAGAGCACCGCGAAGGAGCATTTAACTAGAAAGTTCACGCCTCATTCCTTACCAATGTCGCTTATTGGGCAACAGCTGTTTGAAAGTTTGTAATTTTCGTTCAGAAGCGACCTGGCTGCCGCTCTTCATCAATAAGTTGTAAATTTTATTGTGAAAAAATGAAGATAAGAATTAAACTTATCCAGTTGGTTGCAAGCTATAAAAACGATAATGTATTATTAAGTTCAAAATTTATAGAAAGTTTTTTACTATTTCTTTTTTGCAACAATTTTAAGCCAAAAGTTTAATATTATTTTAATCTGGCAGCAAATAATAGTTTAATCAACAAGCTAAAGCAGTTTCCCACTTTTTTTTCAAAGTAAAAAATCCCTTAAAAATTTTTTTTTAATTTTTTTGTGAAACTTAAGTTTTCTTTATATATTTTTACAAATTAAGAAAAGAAAACATGAATTTCATAAAAAATTTCCATAGCAAATACTATGAGCCAACTAGCCCCGTGAGCATTTTTTCAACCTACCCCAAAAGTCATTTTTTCAATAAACAGCCTGAAAAACAGCAACTATTGAAAAGAAAAGGACTGGAAATAGTAAACCAATTATGACTGGAATCTTTACAATATTTTTTTAAAAGAAGCTATGTTCTAAAAGTTACGTTTTTATCTGTAAAAACATCTACATTCCAACATTTCCCATGCGAATGCGCGAACCGTATGTTTTCGTCCACAATTTGCTAATTTAAATTAATATGGTGTCGTCCACAAACTATGTCACGCAATTTTTGACCGTTTTAGATCCTCTTCCCTCAATCCAAGTCACAACATTGCAACTTTTTAGTAACAAGTTTTGTATGAGTTGTCACAAAAACATTACTCGTCCCTTCCTTCCTCTCAATTATGTACAACCCCTATCACAGTGAAAGTTGATATGATTAATTAGATATGTAAGTGTATGCAATTTTCGGCACTTCCTGAAGAAAAGCTGCGAAGATAAACGAACTTATCATTTCAACCTGCTGCCAACTAGCCCCGGTCTTCCAAATTGTTAATGTGGTTTACACATAAGTTTTTTTAAGCTTAAAACATAATTTTTTATTAACTTAGCTAATAAGACACTTGTGACTAACGTTAAGTCATATACATAAGATTAACGGAGAGTCATTAATTGTGTTGAGAATTAACATGAGATTAACGGAGAGTCATTAGTTTTGTTGAGAGTTAACATTAGATTAACGGAGGAACATCTCCGCGTTCAGTTGTTCCTGCTCTAAGTTATTGTAATAAGTAACTTAACTTTAGATTTATATCAGTTCTTTTGTTGCTTTTATGCAATCATAGTTGACAGTTATAGTATTTACATAAATAAAGAGCAATGGTATAATATTAATAATAATAGTAATAACAATAATATAATAATAATAAAAACAATGATAATAATAAACAAATGCAATTATCAACAATGAGTGTTGGTAAGCTGCAGTGTAAAAGGAAAGAGGCTTAAAAGGCTAAAAGATTCTACATTTTTAACTCTTGAGCACAATTTTTGTAATTTTTAACACAACGCATAAACTACATAAAAATATCTACAGTCTGAATATACAGTTGCAATAGATTTTTCTAAGTTTTATATTAGGTATATAAGGTTCATACAATAACACAAAAGTGTCACCAGTCAATAGGATCTTAGTTTCGGATAGGTACTAGCAATATCCGTTGTTTCTGTTTAACGACTATCATTAGTGATTTAACAGAAAATTTACCTCGTAAAAACGAGGTAGAAAAGAAAAGGTCTTTTATTCAGTAAACAGTCATTGAGTAATAGGAACAAATCACACAATAAATTTAAGTATTGTTTGCAAAATTGCATCGGAGTTAATTTTTATTTTTCAAAATTTAATTTTTTTTTCAAAATTTATAGTATTTTGAACCATCTGAATAATTTGCAACATTATAAAAATTTAATGAACTTAACTTTATTTAAAAAAAATAACATACAACAATTTAGAATAATTTGCCAAGATTCTTTAATATAATAATTATTTTAGATACTTATATTTGCTGTTTATATTTACATCAAATTTTATTTTAAAATAAATAAACTAGATTAATGATAAAACCTTGGTAGTCTTAAACGGAAAAAAAAAAACAGTTAAAAATTAATATAAATAAATAAAGATAAAAAAAATAAAAGAAGATAGCAATAAAAATTTCCTTGTTTACTATGTTACCTTTTGTTATTGTAAAACTGGGTAACTTTTGTAACGAGGTAATTATTGTCAAACCAGGTAACTTTTGAAAAAAACTTTACTTTTCTTAGTTTGAAGCACTAATAAATCCCAAAACAGCAGTTTGTACTTTTTAAAATAACTACAATAAAAGTGGTGAAGCATTTCAAATAAAACACAGTTTGAAGCAAAGTTTACTTTAAACTTATTTATATAAGTGCAAACACCACTTATGTTAACTCAAACATCATATTTGTTAACTCAAACATAGGTTATAAAGCATTTGAAACTTTTTAAAGTGGTATTTATAATCTTCAAACTTTTTCTCTTGTATCACTTTAACTATTTTAGTTTATATTTTTCTGACTTAAAAAATTATAATGACCAAAAATGACAAATTTTATAAGAAAAATTTCTTGATTCATATATAATGGTGTCACTAGTGTCATGTTAAATTTTCAAAATCTTACCAAAGCTGTTGACGAGGGTTTGATCTATAAGTCTTCACGTTATTTACAAGAAAAGTATCGAATACTTCAATAAATCAAATATACTAAAACTGTTATGGTTGACAATTTAATTGTAGAAAGTGAAACTGAAAATATTCGTTTTTATTAATAATTGATTTAATTTCGCAATAATTTGTTTGCAAAAGAGTCAGCCAAGAATTTACTGAATTTTTAAAAACATGTTTTTTTGCCAGGATGGTATTAAAATGCAAACAATATTAAGTTTCAATAAGTTAGAGTTTTTAAATATTTATTTTATAATTAAATTTACCAAATGCGTTGCCGCAAAATGTTAAACCTAAAGCGACGAAGCTCTTTCTTTATTTTGTCTACACTTGCTAGTTGTTGTACACAAAACAATATTGTAGAGTTCATTACAAGCAATCTTGTTCTTAACTCTTTTATGAAACCCTTTGACAAGATGTTTACATAATGGTTTCAAGTTTGGAGACCATTTTACAATTATTGATTTTTTTAAAATGAAAACTTTAAGTTGTACAACTGAATCAGCGTATAAAAAACTATGGCCCGAACAGGCATTGAACCAGCCTGAACAAGCATTGCCTCCATAACATAAGTATCTCTATGTCATGATAGAGATACTTATCTTATTAATGTGTTAAAATTATTATTCCTAATAAGCTGCGGGTAGTCTGAAAAAAATTATGGTCTCACACTCAATAAAGAAAAAATTTAGTAAGCTTTGAGAAAGTATATATTAATCATTTATAAAAGTCTTCATACAAAGCATAGAAGTAAATTAGAAAAAATTATTTCTTGATTAATTTATCTGAAGTTTACATTTTTAATAAAATATTTGTAACTTTTATTAAAAAAACTTTTTTTTCCTAACTTTATACAAGAACTTTTACATACATATGAAGAAGTCGTGTAGACTGAAGTACTTTTACATTTGGTTCAGTCTACCCTAAAATATGCAGTTAAGTAACCAAGAATCATGGTTTAATTGGTCAAAAGTTGAATGTTTTGATGTGTTAATATGTTGAAATATAACTAATATTTTTTGTTCATGGAAGAGTATATGTATTTTTACACATTCTTCGTATTATTCAAAACATAATTTAAAAAAATCTACAAAAAGATGCTCGATAAACCACTATATTACCTCTTTTATACACACAGTTTTACATTGGAAAATGATACTTGCATTAACATCTCTGAAGTAAAAGATAAATATGAGTTTATCTCTGATGCTTCGCTGTAACTTTTTGACTAATTTTCAGAAAATTAGCAGCCATTTTTAAAAAACATTTTTTTATTATTTGATTAAAAAAATAACTATTTTTTTAAGACTTTATTTTGTACGTTATAATATAAATGTTATACAATTTTTTATTTATTTGTCATTTAAAATTTTTTTTTAAAACTTTAAAGTTGATAAAATATATTTCGTAAAAATAATATTTATTAGTAGATATAAATAGTATATATATATAAAAAGTATGAAAAAATGTTTACAAATATCTTAACTTGCAACATGTAACTGGCTACATATCAGTGTTGTTTATGTTTAACCGAGAAATACAATCTGATCATTTTATGAAGTAAGTTTATGCTTATTCTACATTATTGTGTTATTAGGATATTTAAACACACTAAATATTAGTTTTTATTTTATTTGGCTGAGTTAAGCAGGCTTTGCGAGAAAAAAAAATGCTTAAAAGTTTTTGAAGTTCCAAGTTTTATCTTTTTATTATTAGATTTTCATAATTGTTTATATTAATTATCATTTTTGTTTTATGTTTTTTTATGTCGTTTAGTATTCATGAATTTCAAAGTTATGTTCATTAAATTTTAAAATTGTCTGGATTTTTTTCTGCATTTTTTTTTGTATACTCGTATTGTAACTTTATTAAGTATTTTTATGAAGGATAAATTTTTTATTTCGTTACATATTATTAAGTTAAATAGATAAACATTTTTATTATTGAACTTTATTATTGAATTTTAGTATTGATTACAACAGTCTTATTATTGAGAGACTTCCAGGAATGTGACTGGTGCTACTGTGAATAAAAAGTATTAACAGCTACAAAAAAGTAATTTAGCAATTATAGTTAGTATATTCAAACGACTGTTTGAATAAAATGTTACATTGTATAAATAATGAACTGAAGTGTTCGCAAATTTTCTATTTTTACAGATTAAATGTTTTGTATTAATAATTTTTCATACAAATGTTGGTGTGTATCTTTAAAAAACTGTGTTTCTCTCATTTATATTCATTAATATCCACTTATATGTTGCATGTTCGAAAACAAAAACAATTAGTAGTTTGTTTTTCAAAGTTGATAAACATTTGATACAAGGTATCAGATATATTTTGCATGAGGTTATAGTAATCTGATAGAAGGTATCAGATTATTAAAAACCTTGATGTTTGTGTTAAGGTTATTTAAGTAAAGCCATGATCAAAGTAAGTATTGCGAATTTCAAAATAGATATCACTGATGTAATGACATGCAAAGCGCCTCAGTTTTATAACTTTTTATTAAAATATTTGTGCTTGCAAACATCAAAAAGAATGTACAAGCAACAAATTTTTTGGTTTCATTTTCTTCCTGAAAATCCTTTTGTATTTTGATTATATCTCGGTTTCAGAAATTATATTTATTCAAATTAATTAATATATTTTTTTAGACTTTGATTTTATTCATATCATTTCAAGATATTTTCATTTAACCTTCATAAAAAAGATAGCATATTCAAAATATGAAAATAATTTATTTTTATTATTTTTTATAAATATTACCTGTTAGAAAAATATCAACAAAATGACACCTTTCTTAATGTTATGTTGTTTTTTTGTGTGAATAAATTAAGGTGTAGATGCATATAGTAGTTTTATTGGTTTCAAGTTAAGTTATTATATTGGTTTAAGATTAAGTTTAGGTTAGCTATTTAATCACAACCTATCTAAAGCTAGGCTGTTCAACAAGCTATGCAAATTTTAGTGTGTGTAGATTTATGAAATAGAATTTACAAATTGAATGAAAATAGAACATGTATGATAAATGGATAGGGCAGTAGTAATTTTTTATTTTTATTTTTTAGATATTGGCAGGCTGTACTTGACGACTTACCTTCCTGCAACGATATTAAAAGAACCTTCAACTACAAGCCAATTTAAAATAAATTTCATAGCAGCATTTTAAAAGAATTTTCCCTTTATTTCATTTACTAATTAGATTACTCATATTAACATTTATATATTTTATAATTTCTTATTAGTATTTTTGTTTAGTTTTGGTGTTTTACAAAATTTAAGTTTAAAGAATTATTTTACATATAGATTTTTAGTTTTTTAATAGTTAATTTTTATTCAGGAGTATAATAATAATTGGAGTGTCCATATTTTATAATGATCCATACGCGTTGTTTTCTTATAAACGGAAGGCTGAGTAGGCGCAAATCGGCATAATTGCAAACTTGGCGTATGTGCGAATTGCAGGGTTGGAAAAAATCACAATTTTTTTAAAAGAATCAAAAATATCTGATTTTTTTGATTTAAATATTTTTTGATAAACTTTAATTATAATTTAAAGTATTATGAAATTGGTTGACTGTGTTTTTTTGTACATAATGCAGTAGTCAAACAGGTCAGTATAATCAGGATTCTAAAATCATTTCTTTTAACCTTATACCTCAACAAAACTATCTTGAAACTAAATTGAATTTCAAACTACTTCTTCCAACATTCAATTTGATGTTACTAAGCAACCCTCAGGACCATCTGTTTTATCAGAAAAATGTTATTAAAATGTTTCAGCAAAAAAATCACGGGCAGAAAATATAAATAATAGTCCAATAAATAAAAAATATAAGTTCTGGGTTATTATCACATGTTGTTAGAACAAGTCTGAGTCAAAAAGCGGTATTTGATGAGCAGATTGCAAGAATGATTTTTACAACAAATTCATCATTTCTTTTTTTTTTTTTTTCTAATTATTTCGTCATTTTACACATTTTACAATGTTATCTATATATTTAAACAAATATATATAATTACAAGCTGACTGGGGCAAGTAGAAGTCAAAATGACTTATCATCAAGCCCCTTTGTGAAATACAAAAAAAATACAATTAAATTTTACATCTTCCAATATTACATAAAAGAGTGAAATTAATAAGTGAAAAATTTGGTTAGAAATTTTAGATGGTTAAAAAAGAACTTAAAGTTAAAAAAAGAAGAAATTTAAGATAAAGTTAAAATATAAAATAACAAATAAAAAATTACAAATCTGTACATATTCGTATACATATAAAAGACAATAAACAAACAAAAAAAAAAAATTTAATTCGCTTCATATGCATATACATATTCAATACAATATTAAAATTAAATAAAGTACATAAAAAATTAAAAATACAAAATTATTTCGATTTTTTTAAAAAAAAAAGAGAGAATGTACGTAATGTTTAAATTTAGTAAGTGTTTTTTTATAGTTCTTTTGTGTAGCAATAAATTTTATTTTTTTCATATTTTCGTCAAGAACCGAATTCCACAAGCGTGGTCCCCGGCATATAGTCGAGAAGTCAGATTTTTTGAGAGATGTTAGTGGGATGTAGTAATTACTCATTGAATGTCTTGTTTCATATTTATGATTAATTCGAGTGAAACTTTTAAAAAAATATTTTGGAATCATTTCATTTTGAAGTTTAAACATAAATAACAAGTTATGGTATATATTTAGTTTGTATACATTTAGAGCATTTATTTCCTTGAGTAACGGCTTGGCACTTTCGTATCTACTTGATCAATTGATCAATTAGTTGAACATCCAGAATTCCAAAAACTTATGTTGATGTTAAGGCCAGGCTATAGTGGTCCAACAAGAAAGGATTTAGCTGACAAACTCCTAACAATAGTGTTTGATAAAGATAAGGGTTGCATTAAAGACTCTCTAAATGGAGAGATTGTAAATATAGCACTAGATGGTTGGTCAAACGTTCACAAGGAGCCTATAATTTGTGTTACAGTCACAATTGAAACGAGTAATGTCTATTTAGCTGACACATCTAGAAGCTCGCACATTTCTGAATATCTTGAAGAACTAGCAGTTTCATCAATTAAAAATATTGAGCTTGAATTTGGGTATCATGTAGGAAGCCTTGTTATTGACAATGCAGCTAATGTATCAAAAATAAGGCATAATATTAAATCTCAATCAGATATTAATGTAGTAACATACGGTTGCTCTGCACATTTAATGAATTTGTTTGCACATGACCTAGAAATTGATAATGTTAAAGATCATATAGTAAGTATTGTCATATATTTAAGGAACCACCATTTTGCTTTGGCAGAATATTGAAAAACTGGCAAACAAAAACTTGTATTGCCTCAAGATACTCGCTGGAATACCATGTGTGACTGTCTAAAAGTGTATATTGCAAATTGATCAACTCTGCTAAAAATCTGTGAGTCTTACTGGGCCATAATTGACTCTACAGTGAAACAAAATGTCTCTAACTTAGTCATTAAGAGATCTGCAGAAGATTTACTTGCTCGCTTAGAACCTATTGCTTTTGCACTTGATAAAGCATAAAGTGACAAATGCAAAATAGCAGATGTAGTGAATGTATGGAAAAATCTAGAAATCAAACTTTTGTGTAAAAGTGAGAAAGTTATCCAAAAGAAATTCAAAAAAAGATACGAAAAGGTAGTGACACCATCCCATCTTCTGGTTAATCTTCTTCATCCTCATTACCGAGGTAGAATGTTGAATGAAATTAAAAAAAATACTGCAAATTGGCGCAAGTGCGAACTGGCATAAGTGCGAAGCAGTAACAGAAACTGGCATAAGTGTGAACTGGCATAAGTGCAAAATAGCATAAGTGTGCCGAATAAATTTGTAAACATTGACATAAGTGCGAACTGACATAAATGCGAAGCAGTTACAAAAACTGGCATAAGTACAAATTGGCTTAAGTGCGCCAAATAAAACTGCAAATATTGGCATAAGTGCAAATTGGTATTACGCACTTATGTCAATGTTTAAAAATTTATTGGGCGCACTTATGGTAGTTCGAGTTTCTGTAGTTGCTTTGCACTTATGTCAGTTCGCACTTATGCCAATGTTTTCAAATTTGTTCGGCGCACTTGTGCCAGTTTTTGCAACTGCTTCGCACTTATGCAAATGCTTGCAAATTCTTTTGGTGCACTTATGCCAATTCGCTCAAATGCCAGTTCGCACTTGTGCCAGTTTCTGTAACTGCTTTGCACTTATGCCAGTTCGCACTTGTGAAATTCGCGCTTATTCAGTCGTCCCCTTATAAATCAAATTCAAGTTTGGCGCAAAATGTCTGTACCGATAGAAACCACTCGCAAAAACTTTTGATATCGAGTGGTCTATTAAAATTTTATTGTTATTTTTGCATGGTTTCCACTTTGTATGACTGTGAAGTGTGAAAACACGCGCAAACTGGCCATAGAGAGATTTTTGACGCCGTGAAAATTATAAATCAAACGTGTTACGCTAAATTCTATGTGCTATTTATTTTTTTAAAATTTATTTAAAAAAAAACAACAACCATGCTGTAGCCAAAAACAAAATTATTTTATAGCTAGCCGTGAAAATGCCTTACTTATTAGTGTTCTTAATATTGAGTATGGGGTCCCTCAAGACTCAATCTTAGGACCGTTATTGTTTTTAATTAACATCAATGATAGGCACAATGCATCATCTATAGTTTCTTCAAAAATGTATGCTAATGACACAACTTTGCTTTATAATTACAGCAATTTAAAATCGATGTCTTAGACAATGAATAATGAACCGGAAAACTTTAATTTATGGTTAAGAGCAAATAAACTATACTTAAACTGTAAAAAAACTAACTACATTTTATTTCATAAAACAGGTAAATCAATGTCTCGTCCGTAAAAATTAATTGAGTTGCTCATTCACAACATAGCAATAATACGAAAAAAATATGCAAAGTTTCTTGGTGTTCAATTAGACAAAAATTCATCATAAAGAAATTATACTGGGCACATTAAATCAAAAATATCATCTGCTATTGGTATTTTATATAAATCTCGTCCATTGTTTGATTTCTGTTCAAGAAATCAAATATTAGTCTGATTCATAGTCATCTCACATGTGCTAATACACTGTTGGCTAATACAAACAAAACAATCAAACTATAAGGCTTGCAAAACCATGCTTGTAGAGCAATTCATTATCTAAGTAGAATAAACAATTATTCTAATGCGATGATAAATATGAAACTTGGAAAAACTTAATTTTTATCAGATTTTTATTTTTATGTTAAAATGTAAAAAATATCCTACCGAATTCTATTTTAGACATATTTTCGTCATGACTTTCTCAAAGTTATAATTTGCGATCAAACTGTTTCCATAACTATTATAAAAAAAAATTAAAACTCGGTATTATGAGTTTTTAACTCACAAAACTCTAAAACATGGAAAATTTTGAAAAATCAATAAATTAAAAGACTTTCATGAAATATCGTTGTTCAAACGACAAGCAAAGTTGCATACTCTTGGCTTGTATAAATGATTGCAATAAAAAAAAAATTAAAAATGTTTGGAATAAATAAAAAAATAAATAATAAAATTTAAAAAAGTATATATAAAAAACAACAACAAAAAAACTTAGAAAATAACGCAAATTTTTGATTTTTTTAGATAAATAATCACCGTCAAATTCTACATCAAACAGTGAATATATATATTTTTAAATACTTTTCATACTCTCATAAGCCTTGTCTTCCAATTTATTATTCAGTTTTCTTTTTGAAAATCTTACAAAAACAAAATAGATAACAATTAGAGAACTAACAGGGGCCTGGAAAGCTTTTATAAACTGGGGGGGGGGGGCACACTGAAAAGGGCGCATTCCTTTGGTGTACCCCCAAAAATAAATGTTGTTTTATATGTTTCTTTGAAGTTATTCATATTAAAATTACATATTATTATTTTGTATTTATTGAATAGAGAATATATGGGTGTTATAGTACTTATTAGATTCTATATAAAATGAGAATACAAAAGGCTGATAATAACCAGAAATAATTTATAATAGTATAAAATAGTTTAGGTTGTAGGTACATAAAACTGTATACACATGTAGCACTATAGTACAAGTTCAAAATAAAGACACTAAAATCCGAACAAATTTGTTCTATAAGGATGATCCCTGAATTCTGTTATCACTTTTTCTGGATCAAGTTGGTTTGCACAGTTTGAATAGATGTGTAACATTGCCAAATTATTCAGCCTCTGCTGTTTCATCGTCGTTCTCAGAAAAGTTTTGAGTCTTCTCATTGTTGAAAATGCTCGTTCACTAACAGCATTTGTTGCTGGAGTAACTAGAATCAGCTTGAGCAATTTGACAACTTCAGAAATAGAAGGTAATTGAGAAGAGGAAAACTGTGTGAGATGTGAGACAACATCACTGCATACCTTGGAATTTCATCAAATATTGTTCTGTATAGCCCAAGTTGCACATCTAGTAAGTCCGTGTCAATATCTGAGTATGTCTTCTTTATCCATGCTATGGTATCTGTGACATCTTCAGAAAGCAAAAGTTTCTCCAGCTTTTCAAGTTGTTTCTGTCCTGCTTAATCAAAACGATATCTGATAGTGTCAACAGAAGAATCAACTACATTGTAGTATGTGGCACGATAGTACTGAACGGCTGTCTCAACATAATGATATGTGGTACTACAACCCTCCTCATACCGTGCTGCCATCTTCCTTTTTCTCGGAAGCTTAAGTTCCTCGAGGTCCGGGAAATCATTGACATGCTTCTGAATTTTTTGCCACCACAAATTGAACCACTCCACATTTAGCATATCCATGAGTGTTTTGACAGTCAACATTGCAATGTCCCTTCCTTCAGAAGCAGACATACGTGCCTGTTGAAAGGTTTTAGATAAGTTATCAGTAATCATAAAAATACGTAATCATAAAAACGTATCAGTAATCATAAAAAAATAAATCATATAAATAATATTTAATATTTTGATTATATAAATAGTTATATACATAAACTATCAAAATATATATTTTTAATATAGATAGCTTGGCTTTTGGCTACCATTATTTAGTCTAAATGCTAGGCATGATAGCAGATAGTAGTTACCTTTTTTTTTAATAGTGACATTTAAAAAATAAAACTTAGTCAATATATAATATAATAAATACTTCTATTATATAATATATATAAAGAATAAAATGATTATTATAAATTTTTTGCTTTAATATTTATATATACAGGAATTTTATATTACCTAAGAACAATTAATTAAAATTTGATTATTCAATTCAATAAAACATTCTTGATTTATAAATAATAATTTCCATCATTAAGAAATTTTTATTTTTAGCCAATTTTGGAAGGACTCTGATAAAAAAAATAATCTTTTGAAATATAAATTACTTCCGGGCATATGTTAATATGTGCCAATTTTGGAATATATCGTTATAGTTATGTTGCCAAAACAAGAGACCCAATGGAATGGAAATTAACCTCGTCCAGTATATCAATTATAATCTCTAAAATAATAATGTAAAGCGTTTTAAAAACTTACGTTTAAAAACTTCTCATTTTTGATCAAATTTGAAACAGCGCAATTTTTAAATAGATTATTTCCGTATTCGAAAATAAACGTATTTCGAATCGAATAATTTTTACTTTCGTGTGCGTGTGGGGTTTTTTCAGATAATCGGCTTTTTGGCGCTATCAAAACAATGTTACTTATCGGTAAATATCTTGTTAACCAATTGTTAAAAAATTTAACCAAGACAAGAAGACCAAAAAAAAAGTTAATACAAAAAAAATATATGTTTTTTTAAATAGATGTGTTTTAAACAATTTTTTTTTAACAATTTAAAAAAAATTTTTTTTTTCAGGGGCAATAATTTTTTAAAGGCACAATTAAAATGGGCGCCAACATTTTTTTCTCTGTCTTTGGTTTCTAAATACAAATAGCTTTTAATGATGGTAAG